>NC_065592.1:26027500-26387500 GCF_024542745.1 Macaca thibetana thibetana | reverse complement strand
CAGTCTTTTAGTTGTTTCAGGTGAAGGGAAAATCCAGTTCCTGTTATTCCATCTTGGCTAGAAGCAGAAGTCTATATTGTTTTTTAATTTTGAAAAACTGAGGGCCTCTGGAATGTAGGATTATGCCAGGCCAAGTTCTCATTATCAGGCCAGGAAAAGCAGCTCTTGAAGAGGCTGAAAGGGCTTCCAGCCTAACTGCGAGGGCGCTGAGTCATTCTAGCAGAGACGGGGCACTCTGCTTTTCTGGCTCTTATCAAGTCTTTAGCTTTTATCTTTGGACTTAACTTACTAGTTCACATTCCTTTGGTGGTGAAGGTTTGGTCTTTTCCACTTTGAAGCAGTATCTCTCAGCTTACACTTGAAATCTTGAATCTTTTACTTGGTTCTCTTCAGTCCCTGTTTGTGTATTTAGGTCACTAGAGGCTTTTACATCTGGGGCAAATTAAAGTTCCTCAGTGATATTTACAGCAACCAGCATCTGTTCCTGTAGAGAACAATTAACCCAAAGATACTATGTTGTTCTACCTTGAAGATGACTTGCAGAGACACTTTTAAAAGGCAAATCCTTCCTTTCAAGGGTGAATAAAATACCACTTAATAAAGCATTCCAGCTGGTTAAATTTAGGACATGAAAAAAAACCCGCCCCAAGAATATGGTCTGGCTTTGAGCCCAGGGTGTTTTTCCTTTTAGAGTAAATGTGGTACCTTTTCATTCATGTGAAGTCGTTGCCCCCCAGCATTTTATTTCGGGATGAAAGGTCAGCAGGGACTGTCTTGTTGCTAAATCTAATGGACACTTCTCAGTTATTAACCTACTGGACCTCTTAACCATATTTGACACTGTTGACTGTTATTTCCTTCTTAATACATCCCTTGACTTTTCCTTCCCCTTTCTGGCCTTTCTTCCTCTGCCTGTTTTTTCAGTTGGTACGATTCTTGGTTCTGTCTTGAGCTTTCTCACATTAAACATTCCCTGTGGGCTGTCTTATGCATGCCTATGGCCTCACAGGGAATTCCTAAATCTATATTTCTAGCCTAAGTATTTTTTGCTGAGCTTCAGTCCATTGTGTTCAACTCTTCACTTGACATCTTCACTTGGGCAGCACGTGGGTCACTCAACCTTAGCAGGCTCACAGTTGAACTCATCCATTCTCCCCTCAGTTCAGCCCTGCCTCCCATGTTCTTCATCTCTGTAAAGGGCACTTCTAAACAATTTCTCAAGCCAGAATTCCTTGCATTCCATCTTCTACTCAATCACCATGGCCTATTGATTCTATCTCTTTCCATCCCTACTGCCATTTCACTAGTTTGGTCATTGTCATCTTTTACCTGGATGACTAGAAAAGACTTCTAAGAGCAATTTTTGCTTCCAACCCTCATGTCATGCAAATGCCCCCACCCCCTAACCAATTCATTTTTTTTTTTCATATTCTAGCCAGAGCAATCTTTCTAAAATGTGAATTAAAGGCTGTTGAGATCTTGCTTAAAATCTTTGACAACTGCTGTATGCTCTTAAAATGAAGCCCAGGCTCCTTATAATAAAATATGAAGCCCAGTATGATTTTTTTTTTTTTTTTTTTTTGAGACAGAGTTGCACTTTTGTCTTCCAGGCTGGAGTGCAATGTGGCGACCTCGGCTCACTGCAACCTCCTTCTCCTGGATTTAAGCCATTCTCCTGCCTCAGCCTCCCGATTAGCTGGGATTGCAGGCATGCACCACCACACTGGCTAGTTTTGTATTTTTAGTAGAGATGGGGTTTCACCATGTTGGCCAGGCTGGTCTCGAACTCCTGAACTCAGGTGATCCACCTGCCTCAACCTCCCAAAGTGCTGGGATTACGGGCATGAGTCATCACGCCTGGCTGAGGCCCTGTATGATTTGGCCCCGTTTGCCTTTTTGCATATTATTGATTCCCTCACATTCTAAGTTCCCTACCACATTTCCCATTGTTCAGTTCCTCAAACGTACAACATCCCCTCTCACTTTCTGGCCTTTAAATGTTTTGTTCTTTCTGCCTGTAACCCTTCCTTCCTCTCCTATACTTGGCTAACTCATCCTGCAGGTGACTTTCTTTGGACAGTCTTCCCCGATCTCCTTTATCATCTTGGTCTGCCTAGCTCCCCAGATTAAGTGAAATGTTATTCTGTGCTTCCGGAGGTTGCTGTGTTTCCTCTATTGTAATGCTCACCCAATCTCCCACTTGACTATAAACTCCATCTTGTTCACTGCTATACGTGTCCCCAGTGCCCAGTTACAAGGCTCAGCTCCATAGGTGCTTAGCAAACACTTGTTGAATTGAACTTTAATGTGTCAGTAGCCACAGAAGTCTCAGTCCTGCTAGACTGCCGCCTCGCCACTCTGAGCAGGAGGACTGCTGGGAGAGATGGTATTCTATAATGGTTCTCTTGCTGGGAGCTGGCTTTTTGTTTCCCCACTGTTTATTTACTAGCTTAGCAACCTGATTCAGTTAACAACTCTGCATCTTTGTTGCTTCGTATATACATACAAATGCTTGAACTTTCTGAAAGCAAATGATGTGACCAGATTTTTTTTCTTTTTTATTTCCTTGGTTACTAGAAAACCCAGGTAGTTTTCGAGGCAAATTCTATAAGACCTTCAAGAAACAGATGATGCCAATGCAATTTTGGCTATTTCAGAACCTAGGAAAAAAATGAAGGGTTGTCAGCGCTAGGTAGGAAACTAGACAAAGACAAAAACCAAATAAGGTTAGAAACAGGAAACTATAGACAAAAGGTCAAAGGTAGAAATCCCAACATAGACCAATTTGACTGACAACTATAGATGTAAAAATACTAATAAAATATTAGCAAACCAAATCCCACAGTATATGCATGATCAAGTTGGCATTGATCTCAGAAATGCAAAGATGGTTCAAATTTTGCATATTACTAATTGTAAAATTTGCAAATTTATACAACCAGTTTGCAATGCTTTTCTCTTATAATTTAAAATATCTTTGTATCTTGGCTTTCTTTCTCTTTCCTAAAGCTGTTTATTTGTAGTTTTCTTTTTATGCATTAGTCAATTGTGTTTCCTTTCTTGTACAATGCTTATTCATGTTCTTTGGTACATCTGTCTTTTTCTACTTGACTTATAAGATTTCTTTGTACATATTTGCCATATATTTTATAAACATTTTAAATTCTTTTTTTTTTTTTTGAGATGGAGTTTCACTCTTGTCACCCAAGCTGGAGTGCACTGGCGCGATCTCAGCTCACTGCTACCTCTTTAACTTTATTTCCTTTTAAAATTTTCTTCTGGCCGGGCTCAGTGGCTCACACCTGTATTCCCAGCACTTTGGGAGGCCAAGACGGGCGAATCACAAGGTCAGAAGATCGAGACCATCCTGGCTAACAGGTGAAACCCCATCTCTACTAAAAATACAAAAAATTAGCGGGACGTGTTAGCGGGTGCCTGTAGTCCCAGCTACTCGGGAGGCTGAGGCAGGAGAATGGCATGAACCTGGGAGGTGGAGCTTGCAGTGAGCCGAGATTGCGCCACTGCACTCCAGCCTAGGTGACAGAGCGAGACACTATCTCAAAAAAAATTTTTTTTTCTTCTGAATTAGCTTATTCCTCTTCTGACTTTTTTAAATGAATTTTTAGTTAAAACACTTTAAATCTTTGTTATTTTCTAAATAAATTATCCCCTTGAACTTTCTGCTCTATTCCATTGATCTGTCTTTTCTTTCTAGTTTTATTTTCTAGTTTTATATTATTTAACACCATTTAACATCTGGTAGTCCAAGTTCCCTTTATTATTATTTTTCTAAGTTTTCTTGGTTATTATTGGGCTAGATGATATCTTAAAGTTACTAAGATTCTTTGAGAGTTATTATGAAAATGCACCCAAATAAATCCATTTAGTCCCTTCCTTTCAAAACTCAAGTATTCCTTATTCTTCCAGATATAGTCAGTCTTTAAAAAAATGCCTAAAATCCGCCCGCCTTGGCCTCCCAAAGTGCTGGGATTACAGGAGATCGAGATCATCCTGGCTGACACAGAGAAACCCTGTCTCTACTAAAAATACAAAAAGTTAGCTGGGCGTGGTGGCAGGCACCTGTAGTCCCAGCTACTTGGGAGGTTGAGGCAGGAGAATGGCGTGAGCCTGGGAGGTGGAGCTTGCAGTGAGCCGAGATCGTGCCACTGCACTCCAGCCTGGGCGACAAAGCGAGACTGCATCTCAAAAAAAAAAAAAAAAAAAAAAAAATGCCTAAAATCATTGCTTGATACTTTATTAAGTGCTTCAAATCAATCTGTGTATATGAATATGGTATATATGTAGTGTATGTGTTTTGTGTGCATGCATCTGTGTGATGTGTGTGCTTATATATATGCATAGGATGCATATATAATGTGTGGGGTGTGTTTGTATATGCATGTGAGGTTTGTATGTAGTGTGTTTATGTATGTGTATATGTGCATATGATGTGACTGTGTGTGTACATGGGATATGTTAAGGTATGTGTATTTATGTGCACAGAGTGTATTATTGTTATAATGTGTGTGGTATGATGATGTATGTGTGGAGCGTGTGTGGACATGTGTGAGGTGGAAGAGCCCCAGGGGGTGCTAGAATGCTCAGAACATGTGAGAAAGCCAGGCTTGGTCAAACTCTCCTGCCTTCTTGGGGAGAGCAGGGCCATGACCATGAGCTTTTCTGGATGTTGCTTGTGGACAGCAGTGTGGGTTAATAGCGCCAGTATCTCCTGAAGTGCCCTGCCCAAACTCCCACTCACCTCTCTCCTCCATCTCTTGAGGAAAGGGTAATCGACCTGTCCTTTTAGGAAAAGGAAGCTTCCAGCATGCTACTAAGTAAAGGAACCTTGCTGGTGGTGGTGAAGGTGATATCACCAGAGGGGCCAGCTCAGGATCAGGCTGGCCTTGCAGTCTTCCAACTGAATAGGTTAGCTGCTGAGTGGGGCAGGAATCAGGAGGGGACCTACAAAGCAGTGGGATCTTTGTTCCCATTACCAGGTGTAAGTGCCCAGTATGGGCCTCGGTCTTTTCTCTCCTAGGTCACATTCAGACAGCACACCTCTGCCCAGTTCTCTTTCTGGATCTCACCCTCCTGAGTGTTGCACCTGCAGGTTGCTCACAGCCTCCCGAGTCCAATATAGTCTCCCCTTTGGGAGGAGGCTCTACAGTGGTCCCTGGCAAAGTTGTGAAGAAGTGACTGTCATCTTGAGCACATCACCTTTCCTTTCCCTGTGGGCCTTGCTTTGCTCTGTTTCCTGAACACCATGCTTTCTAGTTCCTCCTGGGAGTAAATACCCCTTGCATGGGGCATCTTCAGGCCAAACTCATGCTCCCATCTTGCTCCTGCAGGTCTGCCACGTCTCTGTGCTCAGTGTCCTGTCTACATCCTGTAGCTTGAGCCTGAGGTTGCCCATATTCCCTGGTTGGATGGAGTGACTGAGCCCTGATATCACTCTACCCAGAAGAGATGAGTGAACTCAAACTTCTCCAGCCAGGAAGAGGATCAGGCATGCCCAAGTCCAGGGTGCAGGTAAGTCCATCTGTCATTGGCTTGAGGCTAGGAGAGTGGACCTGCTCTTGTTAAAGGCAGTGTTCACTGTGTGTGTGTGTAACCGAGGTTGGAGGGGGAGAGCGGGGTGGGGGGTACAGTAAAGAGCAGGGTAGGACTTCACGAAGTGCCAGGATTCAAACAATCCTATGGCATTTATGTGACTTATCACCAGTTTGCTGATTCAGGGCTCCTTCTCCAGTTTCTGTTCCTCACTGGTGGCCACCTGACCCTGTGGCGTTTGCTCTCTGCACCTGCTGTTGGCCATGGGGCAGATGTGGAGGCCAAGGAAGAATAGGACAATGGTGTTTAGGGCAGACAGGCCTGGGTTCAAATTTCAGCTGTGCCTATTCCTAGCTCTACAAACCTTGGGCATGTCACCTGTCTTCTCTGCCTGAGGTTCAGATTTCTTCCTGGTAAATTGGGGCTAATACTTATTAGACATACTGTGAAGATTAACTGAGATGATATGTGTAAATTGCCCAGCTCAGCCTCTGGCATCTGGTACTCAACACATAACTCTTCTCTCCACTTTCTCTCTTGCATCTCCCCATCTTGTTTTTGAGTGGATCACTGAACCACAAATATCCACTTGGCGATGAAGTCTGGGGAACAGGGACAAATACCAACACTTCCCATTTTTAGATTTACGAGACTAACAGCTTTCCTTCCCACAGTGGCAACAGTCAGAGATTTGCAGAGCAGATGTCTTGGTGTGAAACTGCTATCCGGAGGTGTCCTGTAAATGTTTGCCGACAAAGCAGCACAGGGGTTGACCTTCCAACTCTGCCTTACTGCAGCAGGCTGGGGGATTCACCCATCCCCTCTGTTTCCTGTGCCTTCCTCTTTCTCAGAGGCTGTAGGCCTGTCCTGCTGTCCGGTGGCATCAGGCTGTGGGATGGGGGGCCATCAGGTTGGTTGGAGCAAGCTGCTCCCATCTGTGTCAGGCAGCACTTGTTCAAGAGGAGGCTCAAGAGAGTGATCCAGGACGCAGGGTTTGGGAAGAGGATGCAGCCTGGTGGGGGGCAACTTGTCCAAGCGCAGAGAACACTTCTCCAAACCTCATTGCCCTGGACCATCGGGTGCTCCTTTGCCTTTGCTTGGATCTAATGATTATAGGTGTGAGCTTCAAAGCAGGTTATAAACCCGACTAATTGCTGGTCTAGGAGAGCTGGACCAGGAGGCCAAGCCTGCCCAGAGTAGAGTGGGCACCCCGGACTGGGGCCTCTCGTGGGACTGGCCCTTCAAACTGGGAGCGCGGTGCTGGGGCCGGGAGCCCCGGGGTGGCCGCACGGTCCTGCCGGCTCCTGGGGTGGCTGCCCTCTCTGCTCAGCGCGGGTCCGCGGCGCCTGCCTCTCCCACCCCGGCCCTGCGCTGCTCTGGCAGGTGGAACTCTCCCCATTCAAACCCGCGCGGGCCAATCAGGGCCGGGCGCGCCCGGGCCGTTCCAACGCGCGGGGCAGCCCTGCCTCCCGCTCGCGCTCCTCCCGCGCTGGAGACTCCGGCGCAGGGGGCGGTGAGCCTGCTGCCTCGGTTACTGGGGAGCAACACAGCCGCCTTGGGTTTCAGGCACTCCTGTCCGAGTCGCAGTGGGACGCCATGGAGCGCTCCCTGCACCGCGTCTCCCTCGGGAGCCGGCGTGCCCACCCGGACTTGTCCTTCTACCTCACCACCTTTGGTAAGTGCCCGCTGGGGCCGGCGGCAGGGGCTGCCTCACCCTGTTCCCAGCGCCCGGAAATGCAGCCCCTCGTGGTGACAGGCGAGGCTGGGAGCAGGTGCTCTTTCTATCTGGGGTCACCTTCTCTGGCCCCTTTCTCCTGTGACTGCCCAGGAGGGGCTCAGGGCACAGGCTCAGTCCAAGCAAGCTGCTGGACACCACCTGCTGTCCGACCATGGGTGCCAACTGCAGTTGGTTCTGCCTCACTTGGCTGGAATAATCACACTCTAGTTAATCTTTCAGAGACCCAGGTTGTCACCACTGAGTTTCTCATTAGCAAGCAGCTCAGGTTAAATCAAGGTCTTGTTATAGCAACAGGAGATCTCATTCACCCACTTTCCTTTGGCTCAGGGAGCGGACAGGTGCTGGATCCTTTGGCTCTGCTGCCTTGCAGGCTCACTTGGAGGCTGCAATCTGACTTTGTTGGGTATCTGAGCCACAGTAGAGATGGGAGAATTCTCTCCTCCAAGACAGAACAATCCCTTAGGAGGGTCCCAGGGCTGCCTCAGGGTTTAAGGTGGAAAGAAATGAACAGCAGGCCTCACTCCCAAGCCCCTAGGTAGCAGACTGAGTTTCCCCTAATAACAGCTGGGCGGCAGCTGCCCAAAGGCCTGGACAAACCTGTCCTTCCTGATAGCCATAGTAAAGGTAGCAACCCTACCCTAGAGGATAGCCCTTCATTTCCTCACTGGTCCTGCAACTCCCTGTGGAGAGGGGTTATTTTTCCTCTGTGAAGACTTGAAACTAAGAAGTCTTCCATGAGCCAGTGGCAGAGTTGGTAGCTGAGCTTAAGCCTTCAAGAGATGACCCGTCCAGCGCATTTTTGTTTGAACTTGCATACAATTTCCTTCTAAAGGTTGGGGCTGTTATTGCAACATAACTGGACATTGCCCAGCTTTCAAAGACAGACTGCCCAAGGAGTTGGTCCCTCCCTGGGGTTCCTGGCTGTTCTGCTTTCAGGCTTACTCCTGCCCAACACACTTGGTTTTCCACAACCTGCTTTTTTTCCCTAGGGGTAGAGGGAATGATGGAAGAGCAATGGCTTGGCCCCTTGAAATTGCCTGACGTCTGGCAGCAGGAATTCTCTGGTCCAGTTGGTGGAAGATAAAGGGCAATTAACTAGCCATCATTTGTTGAGCACTTACCATTGCCATTCCTTATGTCAAGTGTTTTACCTGCATTATCTCACTTAATGCCCCAGCCTAGGAGGCAATTCCTGCTAACCCCATTGGGATGCAGGGCTCTATGAGACAAGGGTGGTTTCCAGGATGATCTGTGTTGGCTGGGCTAGGAGTGGTCAGGAAAGGGTGTCAGGGAGCTGTGAGGTCCTCTTACCTTAGCTGTGTCCTGATTAAAAAGTAAAAATGTGTTTGCTTTTTTCCTCCTTATCATGGTAACATGTGTTTACTGCTGAAAACTTAGTTAAAAGAAGAAAGTGAAAATCCTTGTAATCTGACTTCCCAGGGAGACAGACCACTGTTAACTTTCTGATTTATATCCTTCCATGCTTATTTCCATACCTATTTCTCTCTCTCTGTGTGTGTGTGTATTTAGACATCAAATTTCAATACAATTGAGATCAAGTTTGTATGGACAATTTTGTAACCCATATGTTTTCCTTAGTGGCCTGATGTGAATATTTCCTTGCATTGGTCCATGTTCTTCTATTGGATTAATCTCCCTGCCAGATCTGGGAAGTTGGGGAGGATTCAGGCCCAGCAGGGAGTGGATCTTCCTGCCCAGCCATGGCCTCAGGGCTGAGTCCGATGGGTATCAGGGAAGGTTGCTGCTTGAAGAAGTGGCTGTGACCTGAGTGTGCAGGAGGCAGGCAGGAGCCTGGGTGGGGTGGGAAGCCACCTGCTCTTATTTGTGCAGGCTCCTCTCACATCTCTCTTGAGAGTATTTGAGAAATTCTCTCCTGTTTTCTGCACTGGTTGTGTTTCCCTGGGTGCCATTTGTCGTGGTGCCCCTCTTTCAGGCTGCTGATTTTCTTTATCCACTATGATCTTTGCTGATCTGCTTATGAGCAAAGATTCTTATCAGTGGTTTCCAAACCTGGCCAAATATCAGAAGCATGTGGGGAGCCTGTTAAAAAGACACAGATTCCTAGAATCTTCTTCCGGAGACTCTGGTTTAATAGGTCTGGGGTGGATCCTGAGAATATGAACATTTAAGAAGCCGCAGAGTGTTCTGACTGTCATCCAGGTTTGGAAGCTATGGATTCAGCGTCAGTTTTGTAGCCAGTGGGGACCACTTTTACTGTGAAGGTTTTGGCTAAGTTTTTCAGTCCGCTGGCCTTTCCTTAGCATAGTAGGTAGCCCCTGGCCTTATACAGTGAGCTTTGCCTTGGTAGAACCAGGTGAAGATGTTGCTTAGCTAGTAGTTTCCTGAACACAGACATGTAAAGGGAGCGTAATCATCTATGGAAATATAAAGAGACAAAACTGTTTTGATCGGAATTCCCTTTGGGGAGAGTATTGCATGATATATATATATATATTTGTGTGTACACATGAACACAACCCCTTGTCCCCCAAAAGGGGTATGTTCAAGTGACATTATTGAAAGACATTGCCTTCTGAGGAGGTGGCCTTACTTCAGGAGAAGGGACTAGGCAAGTTGAAGCTAGGATCCAGCTACTCTAGAGGGATTTTTTTCTTTATTGTAAAAACTGATGTAATGTGAAGTCATTGTAGGTATACATAATATTTTTCTCCAGGATTATGTATTTTCTTTTGATTAGGATATTTGCTGGTTTTTCTTGTAATAGCTTTATTGAGATATAATTCAGATATATGCAATTCACTCATTTAAACCATACAATTCAATGGTTTTTAGTATATTCACAGAGTTGTGTAACTATTATCACAATTTTAGAACATTTTCATTCCCTCAAAAAGAGATATTATGCTCTTTAGCTTGTACCATCATCCCTTGTCCCCAGCCCTAAGCAATCACTATTCTTTCTCTCTCTAGATTTGCCTATTCTAGACATTTCGTATAAATGGAATCGTATGTTTTTTTGTGACTGACTTCTTTCACTTAGCATAATGTTATAGCAGATATCAGTACTCCATCCATTTTTGTGGCTGAATAGTATTCATTGTATCAATATACCACATTTTAAAAATTTATTCATCTGGTGATGAATATTTTGGTTGTTTCTCCCTTTTGACTATTGTGAATAATACTGCCATGAACATTTGTGAACAAGTTTTTGTGTGGACAAATGTTTTCATTTCTCTTCATATACACACAGTATATACCTAGGAGTAGATTTGCTGGGTCCTATGGTAACTCTGTGTTTAACTATTTAGGGAGCTGCCAAACTCTTTTCCAATGTGTGTGTATCATTTTACGTTCCCATCAGCAGTGTATGTGGGTTTTGGTTTTTCCACATCCTCACCAACACTTCTTATTATCTGACTTTTTAATTCTAGCCATCCTAGTGGGTGTGAATTGATGTTCATTATAGTTTCGATTTGCATTTCCTGATGACCCATGATGTTGAACATCTTTTTCATGTGCTCATTATTTATATATCTTCTTTGGAGAAGAATGTATTCAGATCTTTTGTTCATTTTAAAATTGGGCTCTTTGTCTTGTTATTATTGAGTTGTAAGATTTCTTTGTATATTCTAGATGAAAGCTCCTTAACAGATATATGATTTGCAAATATATTCTCTCAATCTGTGGGGTTTTTTCACTTTCTTAATAGTGTTCATTGAACCCCAAGCTTTTTTTTTGGGGATGGGGTCTTGCTCTGTTGCCCAGGCGGGAGTGCAGTGGCACGATCATGGCTCCCCTTTGACCATGCAGCTTTGACCGTCTGTGCTCAAGTGATCCTCTCACCTGAGCCTCCTGAGTAGCTGGTACTATAGACTTGCACCACCATAGCTGGCTAAATTTTCTTATGTAAAAAAAACTTTTTGTAGAGATGAGTTCTCCCTATGTTGCCCAGGCTAGTCTTGAACTCATGGATTCAAGCAATCTCCTGCCTTGGCCTCCCAAAGTGCTGGGATTATAGGCATGAACCACTGTGCCCAGCCAGAACCCCAAACATTTTTAATTTTGATGAAGTTCAATTTACTTTTTCTTCTGTTACTTGTACTTTGTGTTATATCTCAGAATTCACTGCCAAATCTAAGGTTCTGTCAGTTACCAAGAGATTTACCTGTATGTTTTCTTCTAAGAGTTTTGTAGTTTTGACTCTTATATTTAGGTATTTGATCCACTTTAAGTTAATTTTTGTGTATGGTATGAGGTAAGAGTTCAGCTTCATTCTTTTGTGTGGCTATCCAGTTGTCCCAGTACCATTTGTTGAAAATACCATCATTTCTCTGTTGGATGATCTTGGTACCTTTATTGAAAATCAATTGCCCATAGACCCACGGGCTTATTTCTAGGCTCTTAATTCTATTCCATTGATCTGTCTGTTATCATTCCAGTATCACACTGTCTTGATTACTATTGCTTTGTAGTAAATTATGAAATCAGGTTGTGTAAATCCTCCAATATTTTTCTTCTCTTTTAAGATCATTTTGGCTGTCCTGGGTCCCTTGAGTTTCCATATGAATTTTAGGCATAATATTTTATATAGAAAATAAAAAACCCAAGTTCACAAAAATGTTGGATAAATAGTTTTAAAATATCATCTTGAAGGGATACCAACTTATTAGTTTGACTGATGAATCAGAGACCTGGGGTCTCTGAACCAAATTTTTAACTTGCTTGGGATCTCTAGTCACCTGGATGTGGTGAGTGGTCAGGAGAGAGAATAGGTTGCCTTTTCTACAGGATATCTGGATCTGGAGATGATGGGCAAGCTGGACATGTTCTGAGGTCCACAGGTGGCTGTGGACATTTGGTGACACAACGCACCTCTCTTTAGAAATGCCAGCCCCCTGTAAACCTGCAAAATGAAAGCTGTCGGGAGCAGCTATAAATGCAGGCTCTAGAGGACTGCCTGGAGTCCCTGATTTGCCAGAGGGAAGTTGGGAAGATGTGGTTCTGGAGACAGAGTAGACTTAGGAGTGTCATTGATTTGCTTGGCATTGTAAATTTTTTTTTTTTTTCCTCATGTTTGTTGTGTTGGCACAATGTTAGCTGGGGCCCGTTCCACTCCTGTCTCTGCCTCTCTTTAGAAGCCATGGAGATAAATAATTCATTTTCTGTAGTGAGAGTGAAGCTTGGGAACAGATGCCAGCCAGCTGCGTGGTGTGTTGGGCAGTGCACGGTCAGGCCTTGAGCTGGAGGCCTTCAATGTGTCCCTGCCAGCTGCCCCTGACTAGCACGTGTTTCCATTCCTGCTGCTCTGAGCCTGGGAGATTCCCTGGCATGGCTGGGGAAACCTATCCAACTGTTTCTCAGGAGCTCATCATTTGCTAGTCATACTCCTCAGTATTTGTTGGCTTTTGTGTCATTCAGAGTCCATCTGCTCGGGAGCTTTCAGAAATTCCTCAAAGTTTCTGGCCTGTAAATAGCCCTTTGTCCTCTTTTCCCATTCGGCTTTGTATGTTCTTTTTAAACATTTAAAAATTTTTGAAATGTTATACAGACAGACAGAAAAGTGTCCCCCCCAATAATGTGCAATCCAGTGACTTATCACAAAGGAAATACCTTTGTAACTTTCACCAGAGTCAAAAATTGAACATTTCTAGTATTCAGAAGACTTATGTTGATAATGTAGTTTTTTCTTTATCATTTACTTCAAAATATTTTCTAATTTTCATTGTCATTTCTTTTTCAATCCTTGCGTTAGTTAGAAGTATGTTTCTAAATTTCTAAATATTGGGGATTTTCTGGTAATATTTTTATATTTACTTTGCATTTTAGTCAGAGAATATAACCTCCATCCTTTTAATTCTTTGAAATTCATCAAGATTTACTTGATGGCTCAGCATAGAATTAGTTTTTTTTTTGTTGTTGTTGTTGTTGTTTTGAGACTGATTCTCACTCTGTCACCAGGCTGGAGTACAGTGGCACAATGTAAACTCACTGCAGCCTCCCTTCCCAGGTTCAAGTGATTCTCCTGGCTCAGCCTCCTCAGTAGCTGGGATTACAGGTGCCCACCAATGTGCCTGGCTAGTTTTTGTATTTTTAGTAGAGGTGGTGTTTTACCATGTTGGCCACACTGGTCTCGAACTCCTGACCTCATGTGATCTGCCTGCCTTGGCTTCCCAAAGAGAGTAAGTTTTTATAAATGTTCTGTGTGTACTTGAAAAGGATTCTGCAGCAGTTGGGTGCAGTGTTGTTTGTGTATGTCAAGTTTAGGTCAAGTTTGCTCTTTATATTGTTCAAATATTCTGTATCCTTGTTGATTTTTCCTGTTTTCTCTGTCAGTTACTAAGAGAGATATATTCAAATTCCCACTGCGATTATAAAATTGTCTATTTCCCATTGCAGTTCTGTCAGTTTTTCCTTTACATATGTTGAAGCTATATTAACAACATACAGATTTAGAATTATTATCTTTCTGGTGAGCTGAAATTTTTATTATGAAGTCTATTATTGTTGTGAAGTCTTCTTTATTTCTAGTAGGGATAAAGTCTACTTTTCCTGATATTAACATAGCTACCCATACTTCTTTCAGTTAATATTTGCCTGACATATCTTTTTCCATCCTTTTTCTTTCAACCTTTCTAGATCTACATTGTAGACGTACTGTGTTTATAACAAAGAACAGGCACATGGCTGGGAGTGGTGAGTGGCCCATGCTTGTAATCCCAGCACTTTGGGAGGCCGAGGCGGGAGGATCTCTCAAGCCCAGAAGTTTGAGATCAGCCTGGGCAACATAGTGAGACGTCATCTCTACAAAAAATAAAAAAAATTAGTTGGGCCTGATGGCATGCACCTGTGGTCCTAGCTACTTGGGAGGCTGAGGCAGGAGGGTCACTTGAGCCTAGGAGGTCAAGACTACACTGAGCTATGATTGTGACACTGTACCCTAGCCTGGGTGACAGAGTGAGACCATGACTCAAAACAAACAAACAAACAAACAAACAGTACAGGCACAGAGTTATTATTTTCTTCTCAATGCAGACCTAGGATGATACTTTCCTTCAAAAAAATCTTTGTTTGTCAGGTGCTTAGGGTCACTGGGATAGTCTTAATTCAGGGTTAGGACTGAGAGTACTTGAAGTCGAGCTGTAGTCCCTGGAGGAGCTGTGTCTGATTACAGTTCATCCTGTTCCTATGGAGCAACCCTTCAGGGTCCCTACGCAAAAGGTGGGGCTCAGAAGAACCCTGCTTCTCGTTGGGCCCTGGTCCCTAGTTCCTATTCCTGTAGCCCTGAGAGGCAGGCAGAAACTCACTCAGCCTCTTGATCTCTCAATCAGCCCTCTGGAATTTGAAAACACTCCAGGAGAAAATTAGCCCAGAAAAACACTAGGCTTCCTTCTACAGTCCTCCATCCCCCTAGATCCTGCCTGGTAGCTCCTCTCTCTCTCGTTTACCTAAAAAGATGCTTTAACATACTTTGTTTAGCATTTCTAGTTTTCCTCAGTGGATCTGTCATCCCAGAAATGGAAGTCCCCTATATATGTTTTTTAAGCTTTTTGAGTTGGTTTTTGTTTTTCTCCTCCCTTTCTGCCTCTCTTGGTCCTTTTCTCCTCCCTCCCTGCCTCTTCCGTCCCTTCCTTCCCCGCTCCCTCTCTCCATCCCTCCTTCCTTTCTCCCTGCCTGCCTGCCTACCTGCAGTTGCCCGAGCAGGCATTACTGGGGCTGGAGAGTCCCTTTCCAAGAGGGCTCATTCACATGGCTCTTGGCAGGAGGCCTCAGTTCCTTGCTACCTGTAATTAGGAGGCTTCTGTTTCTCATTGCATGGACCTGTTCGTAGGATTGCTTGAGCTTCCTTATTATGTGGCAGCTGGCTTCCCTCTAGGCAAGTGATACAAAAGTGAAAGCAAGAAAGAACTTCCATAAAAAGATGAGTAACCCAGTTCAAAAATGGGTGAAGGATTTGAATAGACATTTTTTCCAAAGAAAAATGGCTAACAGCACATGAAAAAATACTCAATGTCATTAGTTATCAGGGAAATGCAAATTAAAACCATAATGAGATACAATTATACTAGAATGACTATAATAAAAAAAAGAGACAATAACAGGCATTGAAGAAGTTGAGGGGAAATTGGGACCCTTGGACATTGCCAGCCAGAATGTAAAATGGCGCAACCACTTTGGAAAAGTTTGGCAGTTCCTCAAACAGTTAAATGTAGAGTTACCATTTGACCCCGCAATTCTACTCCTAGGTATAAATCCAAGAAGAATGAAAACACATGATCATACAAACATATGTACACATGTGTTCAAAACGGCATTATTCATAATAGCGAAAAAGTCGAAATAACCTGAAATATCCATCACCAGATGAGTGGATAAACAAAATGTGGTATATCCATACAATGGAATATTATTTGGCCACAAAAGGAATAAAATACCGATACGTATTTGGTGAACCTTGAATATGGGTGAACCTTGAAAACATTATGCTAAGTGAAAGAAGTCAATCACAAAAGACCATGTGTTGTGTGATTCTATTTATATAAGTATCCAGAATAGGCAAGTCCTTAGAGACAGAAAGCAGATTAGTGGTTGACAGGGGCTGAGGGGAGAAGGGAATAGGATGTGACTGAGAAAGAGTATGGGATTTCTTTTAGGAGAGGATTAAAATGTTCTAAAATTAGTTAGAGGTGGTTGATTACAGAATCCTGTGAATATACTAAAAGAAAATTACATGCTTTAAATTGGTGAAGTGTGGCCGGGTGCAGTGGCTCAATCCCAGCACTTTGGGAGGCTGAGGTGGGTGGATCATCTAAGGTCAGGAGTTCGAGAGCAGCCTGGCCAACATGGTGAAACTCTGTCTCTACTAAAAATACAAAAAATTAGCCAGGTGTGGGTGGCGCATGCCTGTAATCCTAGCTACTCGGGAGGCTGAGATAGGAGAATAACTTGAACTGGGAGGCAGAGGTTGTAGTGAGCTGAGATCACATCATTGTACTCCAGCCTGGGTGACAGAGTGAGACTCCATCTCAATAATAAATAAAATCGATGAAATGCATGATATGTTAATTATATCCCAATACAGCTGTTAAAAAAAGAAGGAACTCATAATGCCTTTAATATCCTAATGTTGAAAGTCATCCATTGTAATTTCCACCACATTCTGTTTGTTAGAAGCAAGTCACTAAGTCCAGCCCATGTCTGAAGGGAGGAACTAGGCTTCACCTCTTGAAAGGAAGAGTATCAAAGACTTTGTTGACAAATTTTAAACCCATCATAGGTATAGAGAGGCTAACAGTGGGGGCCCTGGACTGCCTAAATGCAAACCCCAGCTCTGCTACTTACTGGCTGTGTGATTTGGACAACCTGTTTTAGCTCTTTTTTTTTTGAGCTGGGGTCTCACTCTGTTGCCCAGGCTAGAGTGCAGTGGTGTGATCATGGCTCACTGCAGCCTCAACCACCTGGGCTCTGGTGATCCTCCCGCATCAGCCTCCTGAGTAGCTGGTACTATAGGTGCACACCACCATGTCTGGCTAATTTAAAAAAAAAAAAGTTTTTGGAGAGACAGAGTCTTGCTATGTTGCCCAGACTGGTCTCAAACTCCTGGCCTCAAGTGATCATCCTGCTTCAGCCTCCCAAAGTGTTGGGATTACAGGTGTGAGCCACCATGCCCAGCCAACCTGTTTACCTCTTAATAATCTTCAGCTTCCTTGCCTGTAAATTGGGGAAAAAAGTAGTAACCATTTCATGGAGTTATCATGAGGAATAAAGGAAATAAAAAGCTTTTAGTAAAGTGCTGAGTACCTAGTAAACCTCTAAGAAACACTGACTTTGTTCTCTCCATGTGTGTGCCTAGCCTGTTAGTTCACTATGGCCCTGAACTCTGGGTTGAGATGTGCATGAAGCCTGTAGGATGTTTGGGTCTGAGCCCCCACAGGACTGCTAGCCAAGATTAGATGCTAACTGCAGTAGATTCAGGAGTTTTATTTTACCAGCTTGCCCAGATGGACCTAGAATCCCTTGTGAGTGATCCATGGGAATCTAAATTATCAAGAGACCTGAATGCTAATTTATTAGTTTATGCTGAAAAATAGAATTTCTGACTTATGCTGGCCAGAGCAATCTTTTTCTGGAAGGAAAAAGAGCTCGGGAAACCACATTAGTATCAGCTTTCACAGGAAGCAGAGAGTCCAGGGGATTGAACTGACCCATCAAAATTTTTATCCCGGCACTGTGAGTCCTATGTCCTCACCTTCACAAACCAGGGCCACTTTTTTGAATGGAACTCAAGGTTCTCCCTCTTTTAACACAGTAGCCATGGGAGATTCTCCTGGGTTATGTCCGTAGAGCTGTGTGGCTGCCTGTTTCCCAGTGCCACTACAGCCTACCATTTCTCCCTTAGATCAAGCAGGCAGTGAAATTGGTAAACACATGCTTAACCCTTTCTGAGCCTGGATCAGGCCTGGGGTGTGGATGAGGCAGCTGAAGACCACAGAGAGAGGGCGTGCCTGGCATCTGGCTGGGCTCCCTCTCTCCTGTGAGCAAGACTTGAGTACAGACGTGTCCTCATAAATGGAGGGGAAATCTGTGGATGTTAGTGGCTGGCTAGGCTCCATGTAGAACCAGCTGCCTTTGTATGTTCGTCTGGATATTATCACCCTTCCTGTAGCTTTTAACATGTGACAGTTCTTAAATGGGCAGCGGCTTCTGGGGTGAATTGGATTTTAGGATGCCTGCTGCTTCATGCTAACCAGGCAAGTCCATCATAGATACATTCTCTGCACATCTCAGGGTGGCATGGGCTCCCCCTGGGACACATTCCAGCTGATCCCTAAGTCTAGCAAAGGTGGGCAGTCCCCATCTACTTCCTTTATTGTCTGAGTATGTCTCTTTCAAATGGTGGCCTGCGGGTTAGAGTTCATCTTCCTATGGTCCTCTATTGAGTGTTATCTGCCAGATTGAATTTCTTTAGCTGGTGTCCACATCCATTTCCATGGTGCCCAGTAAGTCTGAGCTCTTCAAGTCCTGTGCCCAGCAGAATATGGGTTTGTTGCCTTTTCCAGGCTTTCTGAAGCTGACTCCCGTCCAGTATTTTTCCTGCCATATGGGGCCCTGTCTATTTTCCCTTTGGCTCTGGGCCCTGGTACACGCTTGCAGCCTCTCTGGGCATCCATCACCACCTTTTGCACATAGTGTTGGTGCCCAACTGCGGTCTCATTGGAACAGGGAACATGCCCTGTCCAAGGGCCCTGCCCAACCTTGATGAGGATGACTTCAAGCCGTTTAGCCCGAACACTCCCCGAGTCTAGGGAGGAACTGGGAGTGTTGAAAAAACCAGAGGTGTAGGGGCGGGAATATTATTGAGAAAAGTTTTAGGTTTTTGTTTTTTGAGACAGGGTCTGGTTCTGTCATCCAGGCTGGAATGCAGTTGTGCAATCATAGCTCACTACAGCTTCAACCTCCAGGACTCAAGCAATCCTCCTGCCTCAACCTCCTAAGCAGCTGAGACTACAGGCATGCACCACAGTGCCCAGCTATTTTTTAAATTAATTTTTGGTAGAGAAGGGCTCTTGCTGTGTTGTCCAGCTTGGTCTCAAACTCCTGGGCTCAAGCGATCCTCCCACCTCAGCCTCCCAAAGTGCTGGGATTACAGGCACGAGCCACCACACCCCACAAAGACAAATTTTTAAGGGAACAAGCAAATTTCAGAACAATACATAGGGTGTGTATCTGTGGAGGGAGGCGAGTGGCGGGGTGGGGGGCAGTTCTGAAAGGATGCCAAATTAGCTGGTGCCTAGGTGAGCTGAAGACTCCAGGGATTAAGCCCAACTTCCCCTTCACCTGGAGGTTTCTTTCTCTAGATTGGAGACATTTCTAGGAGGCTGCCCTCTCTTTTTTTCACTTTCTTTTTTTTTCTTTGAGACAGGTCTCACGCTGTTCCCCAAGGTCCAGGCTGGAGTGCAGTGATGTGACCATGGTTCACTGCAGGTTCAACCTCCTGGATTCAAGTGGTCCTCCCACCTCAGCCTCCCAAGCAGCTGGGACTATAGGATGTGCCACTATGCCCAGCTAACCTCTTGGTTTCCTGAGAAAAGCTGTGGCACCTGGTACTGTCCCTGATGGCTCTCTCTGCCCCTGGATCTGAAGGTTGTGTTGGCAAACCCAGCGGGCACAGTAGAGGAGGTGCATGCTAGAGGGCTGTGGGTGTTCCAGAAGACTGTGCACAGGAAAGAGTGCTGGAGTCGGGGTGGAGTTCTAGTCTCCAGCCCTGGATTCTCTGGGCCCAGAGCAGAGACCACCTTCCATCTCAGGCATGACTGTTCTGGCTACAAAATGAGGAGACTGGACAAGATGACTTCAGGGACCTGTGTGTCAGACATTTGGTGGAGTAGCCTGATGAGGGGAAGGAGGGGACAGGCATGGCCGAGGGAGGGATCTTATGAACTGGGGCTGGTGTGTCCTGGCCTGGGGAGCCTGGAGTCTGGTCTGCTGGGTTTGGTTTCTCTGCTGTAACAGGGTACAGGGCACCCTGGCCTTCCTGAGAAGCCCCTGGCTGGCAGGACCTGGAATGGGAGCTGTGCAGTACGGTGCAGACTCGTCTCAATCCCGAGTCAGCCTTTGTCCCTAGCCCTTCGTCAGCTCCAGCTTCCTGCTTGGCCTTGCCCAAGTCCCTGTCCTAGCCACTGGGCTGTGAGCCCTGTGAGGGCAGGCACCTGCCCAGCCTCGTGCAGATGCCCAGCAAATATTTGCTAAATGGAATTAGTGACCATTTGTGTCTGGAGATGTCTTGACCCTGACTTCTGGGCAAAGGGCCACTGTTTGTTAGGTGATAGGTGTTGTGGAGCACAGGGCTCCTGTGGCTTTGGGATCCAAGCATGTTTGTGCCAGAGCTGGCTTTGCACAGGTAGTAGTTTCAGAACAAATGTTTCATATTAAACATAGGTGTCTTTGAGTTGGTGAAATTCAACCCATGACTACTGGCTTCATTTGCCTGTTTCCAAACCTCCCTCTCTCCCACCCCACACTAGATCGGGCACAGTTTTCATAGGTTTCTCAACTCTAGGGAGCCACAGTGAAGTAATTGCTCAAACTTCGAGATAATGATACCATCAGTTCTCCCGGCGCCTTTCATCCAAGGAGTCCTCCTCACCCACCAGCGTTATCTGATCACAGCTTGGAGAGTGCCATAACCCCTATTATTAGCTCCACCTCACATCCATGGCCACTGTGGTCCTGAAAGAAGAGGGCAGTTAGGGCTGGAACTGAAAGAGGATTCCTGGGCTTCTGAGATCTGGGTCCTGGATAGGAGAACAGCAGATATTTCTGATGGATGAAGGGCTGGACCAGGGTTTGCGGGACCCTAAATTGCTTGGGACTGAAGCTTAAACACCAGAAGTATGAGGGTCAAGTGATGTCTGGGTCACAGTGATTGGTGGACTTATTCAGAGTTAGGAGACATGAAGGGTTCTCCAAACCTGTCCTCTAACCAGCAACAAAGCACAGCCCCAGCCGCCAGCCTAGTTTCATGAGGCATGTCCAGAGGTGCCAGATGGGAGGGATGATGAGGGGATGTCTCACTGTGCTGCGAGGGATTGTGGAAGGACTTTGGAGTTCAGGTCTAGAGGAAAGAGCCCAGAGAATGCAGAACTAGATCCGGGCAATGAAAGTTACTGAGCAACCACTGTCGGCTTCATATAAGATGCAGCATTGAATAATCAGAGCTCTTTCAAAGGGGAAAGGGCTCCCACCACAGGAAGCAAGCTCCCCATCGCTACAGGTGACTGGAAAGAGGGAGGGCACTGCTAGCCAGGGTCGTCATAGATGGAGCCATGCCTGGGCTTTCTGGTAGATGTGCCCTGCCCTGCTCTCTGATGTCTCCAGTGCCTGTCCATGGGGTGGACTGAGTTCAGCAGCTTTTTGAGGTCCCAGGGAACGTCTACTGGACTGAGAGAAACATTTTCGATGTCTCTCACTGAGGAAGAGGAGTGTGGCCCTCTCTCTCTTCTCTGTCTTGGCTGGAGGCCATTGGGTGTCTGTGAGGATGACCTGAAGTTTTGTCCTGTTTTTTCTTTTTTTAAAAACTTTAAACAAAAATGGAAAAGCCAGGGGATAAGCTTCACCTGGCCACTCATTCTTGCCCTGCCTTCCAGCCCCGTCCTTCTGTTTTATTTACATGTCCCCTCCCTCCCTGCTCTCCTCCCTTCCTCCCTGCTCTCTCTCCTCCTCCCCTCCTTTCTCCTGCCTCTTTCCTTCTTCCTTTGTTTCCTCTTTCCTTTCTTTTTAATTATAGAAATGATATAGTTCATTGATATATTCCAATTATTAAAACAACAATGGGGATAGACTGAAATTCCTCTTGACTACCCTCCTCCAATTCCTAGTCTGTTCTCTAGAAGGGATCACTGTTTTTAATTTGGCATCCTTTCAGAAACCCCCCTCCCCTGCCAGATACATACCCTATGTATTGTTCTGAAATGTGCGTGTTCCTTTAAAAACTCGTCTTTGTGGGGTGTGGTGGCTCACGCCTGTAATCCCAGAACTTTGGAAGGCTGAGGTGGGAGGATCGCTTGAGCCCAGGAGTTTGAGACCAAGCTGGACAACACAGCAAGAGCCCTTCTCTATAAAAATTAGTTTAAAAATAGCTGGGCACTGTGGTGCATGCCTGTAGTCTCAGCTGCTTGGGAGGTTGAGGCAGGAGGATTGCTTGAGCCCAGGAGGTCGAAGCTGTAGTGAGCTATGACTACATGACTGCACTCCAGCCTGAGTGATAGAACCAGACCCTGTCTCAAAAACAAAACGAAAAAACCTAAAACTTTTCTCAATAATATTCTCCTGCCAGGTCATATGGAGCTCCTCCATTCTTTATAACAGCTCATACTATTCCATGTACAGCTATAGATGGTTTACTTCACTATTTCTATATTGACGAACATTTCAGGTATTTCCAGTTTTTCCTTAAACAATGCTGTAGTGCCAGCCTTTGTGTGCACATGTTTGTGTTTGCCTACAATAGTGACCTGGAATGAAGACTTTTAGGTGGAAGAATATGCACATTTAAATTTCAGTAGATCTTGGCAGAAATTACCCTCCATTTACACTCCCTCCAACAGAGAATGAGAGTACTTGTTTTCCTACACCTTTACCAACATTTGACAATGGCCCAGCAGTGAGAGCTCCCAGCATCCACCTGGCTGCCCGTACAGTAGTGAGCTTCCCATCACCAGAGGGGCACAAGCAAGGCTAGACAACCACTGCTGGAGGCATTTGAAAGGGACACCTCATGTGGTGGGGGGGGCTGAACTCTGAGGTCCCCTCCAGCCAGAGACTGTGTGAGTCTTTGAATGGCTTCACACGAACAAAACAGCATTCCTGTCACCTTTCCTCCAGTTTTTTCCACCATACCCACCAGGGAGCTGAGGCAAGGTTGTTTCTGTTGCTATTTCCTTAGGTCAGCTGAGGCTGTCCATTGATGCCCAGGACCGGGTTCTGCTGCTTCACAGTGAGTACGGCTTTGTGCAGGCTCACCAAGGAAGGGGCGGGCCACTCAGCTTCCTGCCTGGGGCTGGGGTCAGGGGATGGTAGCACCATGAGCCAAGGCTTCTTTTCTCATCCTTGTATAGTGTCCTGCCATGTGTCTATTGATAAAAGCCAGTATTCACCTGGGGCTCTTTCTACAGAGCAGCCCTGGTTCTGCCTTGGATATGTCTGGAGTCCACATGGTAGACCTTTCTCACTGACAGGCTACAGTTGCCCCTGGGTATCTCAACTTCCTTCTTGGCCCCAGTGAAGCAGGGTCACAGAAGAGTTTTCCTATCTTCCCTCCCTTCTTTAATTCCATCTTTTCTTCTTTTCTCTATTTTTCTCATTCATTCGTTTATTCATTGGTTGACATGCAGCATAGTATAATGGCTAAGATCACAGTCTTTGGAGCCAGACCACTATAATTTGAACCCTGGCTCTGATTACTTGCTGAGTGGCCTTGAACAAGCTCAGTTTTCTCATCTGTCAAGTAGTGGTGGTAATAGTATGTATCTTACAGGTTGCTACAAAGATTAATGAGTTACTATTAGTAAAGTGCTTAGAACAGTGCCGAACTTGTAGTCAATCCTGTATAAGTTTTTGTTACATAAAATAGAAAACTGGCCGGGCTTGGTGGCTCACGTCTGTAAACCCAGCACTTTGGGAGGCCGAGGCGGGTGGATCACGAGGTCAGGGGTTTGTGCCCAGGCCTACGTAGTGGCCAACATAGTAAAACCCCGTCTCCACTAAAAATACAAAAAAATTAGCTGGGCGTGGTGGCAGATGCCTGTAATCCCAGCTACTTGGGAGGCTGAGGCAGGATAATTACTAGAACCTGGGAGGCGGAGGATGCAGTGAACCGAGATCATGCCACTGCACTCCAGCCTGGGTGACAGTACGAGACTCCCTCTCAAAAAAAAATAAAAACAAAGAAAACCATACTTTCCAAAAATAGCGACTGAGCATTAGCTCTGTGCTAGGGGCTGGGAACACCAAGGAGAAGCACCCACCCCTGTCCAGGTGGTGTTGATGGGATGTCAGGGAAGACTTGGCGGAGGGGGTGATGTCCACACAGTATCCTGAAGGAGGAATGGGCGTGAGCCAGGCAGAGAGGAGCAGGGAGGGTATGGTTAGCACTTCATGCACAGGGCTAGCAAGTGCAAATGCCTGGGGGTCAGAGAGAGCAGGATGCATTTGAAGAGCTGTCTAGCATGGCTGGAGCACAGCACAGGAAGAGTTCATACTCCACCTGTTTGTCTGTCCATGTGTCCATCCTTCCATCCAGCACATAAATAGTTACATGAGTTGTTCTCATGGCCCCCACTGCCAGGACGCTTCTGTTTAGCGCAGAAGGCCCTATCTCTCCAGCCTCCGTGGCTCTTGCTGCTGAAGGTACCCTCCACCGCCAGCTGTATCCAGTTACATGCATTCCCTTGAATTCATCTTGCTTGCTCCTGCCTCTGTGCCTTTGCACCCGCTGTTCACTGTGCCTGGAATAACCTATCTTTTTTTTTTTTTTTAACTCCTTTTGAAAACTAACTCTCTCTCTGCTCTGATTTTGCAAGAAATATGCCTGCTTTCATCATCATTAAGACTCAGGAAGGAAGGCTCATTTTGCCTTATTATTTCCCCCTCCAGGAATCATCCCCCCGACCCACCTGTCTGGGCTGGGTTTATAGCTTTCTGCTTTGTGTCTTTGTCACAGCCCTGACTACACTGTGCCACCTGTGTCTGGTCTCTCCGTCAGACTGAGAATGCAATGAGGGCAGGGACCGGGTCCGGTTCATTGCCACTGCTGGCCAGACAGACCCAGGAGGTCACCAGGCCTGGGTCCTGCCCTCAAGAACCACGCCCTTGAGGGAAGGGATGCACACAGGAACAGTAACTAGGATACTGGGCAGAGTAGACTAGTAGGCACTTGGGTCCTCTGGTCCTGGCCATGGGGGGCTCAAAGTGAAGTTCCCAAGGAGCAGTAGAGGGGTGTTCTCTGCCTGCCAGGGCCTGACTCTGGCTGTGCAAACAGTTTTTGCAAAATGCATCTTGGACTCCACCACTCCATTTGTCCTGCACAGTTTGCTTTGGCTTCACCCCAGTCTCAGGCCCTTCATCCCTTCCCGCCAGTCCCCACTTCTTCCTTTGGCTTCCCAGACCTTGCACCTCAGACTACTGGGAGCACTGTCTGAGCTGAACCCTAGGGCTCAATGAAAACCAGACATAAGGCTGGATGCAGTGGCTCACGCCTACAATCCCAGCACTTTGGGAGGCTGAGGCGGGTGGATCACCTGAGGTCAGGAGTTTGAGACCAGCCTGACTAACATGGAGAAACCCTGTTTCTACTAAAAATACAAAATTAGCCAGGAGTGGTGGCACATGCCTGTAATCTCTGCTACTCGGCAGGCTGAGGCAGGAGAATCATTTGAACCCGGGAGGTGGAGGTTGCAGTGAGCTAAGATGGTGCCATCGCACTCCAGCCTGGGCAACAAGAGGGAAACTCCATCTCAAAACAAAAACAAAAACAAAAAGAAAAGAAAACAAAAACAAACAAAAAAACAGATGTAAAAGGAGATAGAACAGAGGCTCAGGTTCTATCAGGTCTATTGTCTGCTTTCTATAGACCTCAGGCAAATGGTGCTGCTTAGTGTTGGGACCACACTTGCACCCACCCCACACCTCTCCCCTTGCCTTTATTTATTATTATTTTTCTTTAGAAAACATGTTTTGAGCAATTACTTATTTACCAGGCACTCCTCCGAGCGCTTCAGACACATTACCTCATTTAATTGGCACAACTACCATGTGAAGTGCATGTTATTATCACTAATCCATTAAAATGGCAAATTCTGTCCCAGGCAAAGCAACTCACTCTAGCTTATATGGTGAGTAAGCAGTGCAGCTAGATTCATGCCTGGGTCCATCATCCCCTGAGGCCCCAGCTTGTGACGCCTGTGCTGTGCTGTCTGCCAGCCACGGCAAGGCTCACGGCACACCGTGAGTGCCACAGCATGGCTCATGGCACACGGTCAGCGGCCCCTTCATTCCTAGAAGGCAGTCTTGTGTGGTAGAGCACTGGGCCGGGAGTCAAGAGACATGGGTTCCAAATCCAATGGTCATTCCCATTGTTCTGTGATTGTGGGCAAGTTTCTTACTATCTTTGTGCCCACCGAAGCCTCATTTTCCCCATTACATGAGGGGTTGGATTCTATAAACTGTAGTTCTCTTCCAGCTGTAAGATTCAGGGAATTGAATATACTCCATTCATTTGGTGAGTTGAATTGGCAGCATTGGTGAGGGTGCTGCCAGAGCGTGGGAGATGATGGGAATGGCCTAGACTGGAGCAGGTTAATAGCCATTGGTGGTTATGCAGGTTAAGGGCCTTGTAGTAGGGGTCATAGCCCTGCTACTCACAGATATGCTTTTCTTTTCAGGTCTCTTTATTTGTGTGGGTGGATATTCCTATGTGTGTCTCTCTTTCTCGCTGTGTGTGTGTATGTTTCCATTCATCCACCCCAATGTCTGAATTCTCTTTTAGTTATAGAAGGTAAAGGCCTGATCAGCAAACAGCCTGGAGCCTGTGATCCGTATGTAAAGGTATGTGGTGGGGCCAGAGGTGGGGAGCGGGATAATGAGGGGTCATGTTACTGGGCTCAGTCCCAAGGTCCCAGCACACCTGTGGGGCTGGTGACCTTTGAGGAGGCAGTTGCCATCTCACTCATCTTGTCAATAGGCATTTATTGGGCCCAGTGCTGGAACAGACCCATTCCCTTAGCTCGGCTGGGTCCCTGGCGCTTCCTGCAATAGCCAAAATCTGAAGGGAGATCTTGGTCATCCACATAGGTGGGCACAGTGAGTATGTGGATGGCTGAAATCCACAGGCGATCCCAAGCCTTCTTGTGAAAAGCACCGTTTTCATCCACTTTCCCCCCAAACTAGGGGCAGGATGGCCAGATTTGGGCAGTAGAGTGGAGGGAGTGTCTCTGAGAGCTGGAAGATCCTTCTGGGTTGGCTTTTGCTGTAAAGACAGGGTCCTTGCAGGAGTGGGGCTCTACTTTCACTGAGAGCCAAAGGCCAGGAACTTCCTAAAGTGTGGCAGCTGGGGTGCCAGGTGCTGGCACTCAGCATTCTTCCTGAAGGCTTCAGGCTGATCAGAGGCCCCTGCTGGCAAGTACTTGATCAGGAGCAGGGCTAGAACAGCCCTGGGGTGAGAGCATGGATTTGGGGCCTTGGCAGGAGGCTGACCTGGAACCTTTGTGAAGGGAACATTCAGCAGCTGCTGGGAACTTATAAGAGAGGAGGCCTTTCACTTCTGGGGAAACCATTCTGCTTGGGGGAGGAGCAGAGATGATAAAGTTGTACCACAGCTCTGGCTGAGCCGTGGCTGCCTTTTTGGTACCACCCACCATGAGGCCCTGTCCTGGCATCTGCTTCCAATGCCTCTTGCTCTGGGCTCCTTGTTCCAACTTGGAGATGTGCAGAGTCAGCTGCTGAGCTTAGGTGGGCCATGAGATCCGCTAATCATGCTTCGTTTTTTCCAATTCAAGATTTCTTTGATCCCTGAAGATAACAGACTACACCATCAGAAGACGCAGACTGTTCCAGACTGCAGAGACCCAGCTTTCCACGAGCACTTCTTCTTGTAAGAGTCTGGTGCCGCTGGGCCCTAGAGAGGAGAGGGAAGGAGTGTTTATCTGGAAACAGCTCTGTTTGCCAAATCTAGAACTAGGTCTATGAAAAAAAAAAAAACAAAAAAACCCCACAACAAAACAGTGCCTTCTAAAGGATGTCTTTGTTTTCTCACTCACTCGTGTCCTTGCATCCCTGGCACCGGGCCCAGCCGTGAGGTCCATAGTGATAAGGTATCACTTGGCTGGCTCTCATAACTAAAATGCCCAGCCTGGGTCTGGCAGCCCCTAAAAAGTATAGGCAATTTCCCACTGTGCCTTGGACCAAGCTTTCTCCTTTAGCTGAAGGAATTTTCCAAGCTGAAGGATGTTTTACCTCCCTGCCCCCCTTTTTACTTCAACTTTCTAACCTCTCTGAGCCTTGGCTTCCTTATTTGTAAAATGGGGCTAATAATAGTAGCAACCTCAGAGAGCTGTGGGGTATAAATGGGACAGTATAACATAACACAGAGTACCAGCTATTATTATTTCTTTCCCCAATCTCTAAACTCTGGGGCCAATGGGAAGGTAAGGGACATTTTGTATTTTCCTATTAGTGAAAATTAATAATAATATTTTGGTTTTTTTCTTACTACATAAAGTAATTTTGGTTATGATAGGAAAATAGAAAATATAGATGAGTAAAAAGAAGAAAATAGAAAACACCTATTGCCTTCCTACTCACAGATATGCCCTACTGTATTTCTTTTCAGACCTGTTAATTTGTGTGGGTGTGTATGTTTGCATGTGTGTGTATGTCTGTGTGTGTCTGTTTACAAAAATGGAATTTTTTTTTTTTTGAGACGGACCAGGCTGGAGTGCAGTGGCGCAATCTCGGCTCACTGCAAGCTCCGCCTCCTGGGTTTACGCCGTTCTCCTGCCTCAGCCTCTGGAGTAGCTGGGACTACAGGCGCCCGCCACCACGCCCGGCTAATTTTTTTGTATTTTTAGTAGAGACAGGGTTTCACTGTGTTAGCCAGGATGGTCTTGAGCTCCTGACCCCATGATCTGCCCGCCTCGGCCTCCCAAAGTGCTGGAATTACAGGTGTGAGCCACCAGGCCCGGCCCAAAAATGGAATTGTTTTATAATAGCATGTTGTAACCTCCTTTTTATGCTTAACAACATAATATAAACTGTTTTATGCATGGAGGTACTCATCTCTTATTTATTTGTAATATAGTTTATTTAACCAGCTGTTGATGTTACTTCCACATTTTTGGAATTATGACTGACTCTATGAGTCAGCCATGGTCTAGAGCTCGGCCCTTACTAACACTCCAGTGGTCTGATTGACTTTGCAGTCCTGTCCAAGAGGAGGATGATCAGAAGCGTCTCTTGGTTACTGTGTGGAACAGGGCCAGCCAGTCCAGGTGAGGAGAGCTGCTGAGCTGGAGGGGGACTCTGCTCTGGGCTAGTGGGTGACAGCCAGGTGGCCAGCATACAGCAGGGGTTCGATTAGTGCTTTCTGGATAAATGAGTGTTAGTGGCAATACTAAATTGCAGAGGCTGCCCCTCCTTGAGTCCCCATCACTCCAGGTGTTACCAAGGACTGTGTTATCAATGAGCATTTGCTGAGCACTTGGTATCAAACGAGGCACTGTGCTGATCACTGGGATGCCGACCAGCCTACACATGAATTTTATTCTCAAGGTGCCCACTATTCAGGTGGGGACACCAGGCACTGCATGGAGAGAAATTACAATGACAACATGTACATGCTCAGTTCTATAGGACTCTAAGCACCTTGAAAAACAGGCTTATTTCTTTTTTAGTCATCATGGTACCTAGTGCCTAGCACATAGGTATTTATTAGATATTAGCTGCATGAATAAAAGAATGACATGAGTAATAAAGACCATCAGTATGGGAAGAGGGAGAGTTCACTGTGGTCTGAGATGATCAAGGGAGGCTTCATGGAAAAAGTGGAATTTTGAACTTGGGCACAGATGAAGAATAATACAACTAAAGGTTGGAAATGACGTTCCAGGCAGAGCACAGCATGAGCAAAGGCAATGAGGCAGAAATACTCGCTGTAAGCTCAGGCTGCCATGATGAGACCAGGTGGAGGAGTGTAGAAGTTTTGTGTAGGAGAATCCTAACAGGCTGGTCTTGCAGGCAGTGCAGGACACAGGAGGGCAGAAGTGGCCATTAGTGACGGCAGTTAGAGCGGAGCAGGGGAGGAGTGCTGGGCAGGTGAGCATGATAATTGGCTGTTAAGTGACAGCAATGGACTGCCATGGCCCACGGTTAGCGGCAGTGGCTCATTTGGCTGGTGCAGCATAACGAATCTGGGATACCCCATTGTCAGGATCATTTGTGGAGCAATCACATCACTGAATGGTGACTGAAAAGGGGCTTCCGTGAATGAAAATCAGCTCAAGTCAACATCTGAGACCTGGAAAACATTTTTGGGTTCAATGCTCTTTAGTACCCTAAATGTTATTAGCTAATATGATTTTAAAGTCAGGGTGCATTTAATCTACAAAATGAAGGATTTCCTTTTTAATAAAGTATCCACTTTTCATCATAGGGTAGTATAGTATAATAAACCTCATTCATTCATTCATTCATCCATCCATCCAGCTGCCATTTCCTGGGTATCACTGTGGCAACAACATGCTGGGGATGCATGCATAGGGTCAAAGACTTTCCTATTGGATCACTGATAGAGACTTGGAGCTGAGAGTGAGGAGGGGGACATCATGTTAATAACAAGAGCAATGGCTGACTGAGTGCTGACCTAGAGCCAGGGGTTAACAGTGCAGATTAAAAATCTCATTTAATTCTTACAACAACTCTAAGAAGAGTATGGTTTTGTCCTAAGTTTTCAGAAGAGGAAACTAAAGTTTTGAGAGGTTAGGAATTTGCCTAAGGTCATACAGCCAGTTAACAATAGAGCCGGGATGGAATCCAGGCAGTCGGACCCCGGGGTCCTTCCTCTCAACACTGTACTGACTCATGGGTGGACAGGTGAAAGGACAGAAGAAAGAGCCAGTAAAGTAGAGAGGGCAGGGCAAGAGTGGAGTGAGGAGGGATCTGTAAACTCATTGATGTTGCTGGAAGGTTAAGTACAAAGTAGGGACTGGCTAAAGATTAGCTGAAGAGGTTGGTGTAAGCCAAGTCAGATGATTCTGTAGATTCTCTTTGGAGTGTGAGGTTTCTCCTAAGGGCCGGTGGTTCTCGATCCTGGATATGCATCAGAATTCCTTGGGATGCTTGTCAGGAACCTGGATTCTCAGGTGCCATGTCAGATTAATTACATCCAACTCTTCATGGGCAGGGCTGAGAAATCTGCATTTAAACATGTTTGCAGGGTGAACCTCCTGCAGCCACTTTGGTGTTTGGGAATGTCTGGCCATTGGGAGATACTGAAGTGTGTCGAGCCAGGGAATGACGGATGCACATTCTAGATCTATCGCGTTGGTAGGTCTTTGGAAGGTTGGGGTGAGAGAGAGGCTTTGGGGCTAGGGAGGGGAAAACAGACTCAGGCCATATTTAGGAGATTAAATCAGTAGTGTTTAGTGGTGATTTGGCTGTGAGAGCAGTGTGAGAAGTCAAGGGTAACTCCTGGGTGGCTGGCGGTGTCTCCACCTAAGACAGAGTTACTGGAGGTGGAGGTGAGTCAGCTTGGGATACGGTGAGATGCAGGTGCTTGGAGGGGAGCCAGGTCAGAGCTGTGAAGGAGGGCTTGTCTTTGCCTACCTGTAACTTGGGAGACAGAGAGATGGGAGCCACAAGCAGGAAGGCAGTGGGTGAAATTCTGAGCAAGTGAGATGTCAAGGAAGAACATCAAGTGCTAAGGACCAAGGGTCTGATCCCTGTCTTTGAAGGGACAGGCCAATGAAGGGAAGGTCCTGAAGGAGACAGCAGAGTGTCAGAGAGGCACATGGACACCCAGCAAGCCCTTTGGGTGGAAGCAGACACCAAACTGCTGGAGAAGGAGCCAGTCATGCCCTTCATGGTTTTTGGAAAAGAGAATGAGGCCAGGGAAAGTGAGTCAGCATCATGGGGCAGTGTCTCCACGTGTTGCCTATTTTGGGAAAGTGAGATGCCTTATTAAAGAAAATACAGCCAAACTCACAGTCACAGTCCCAGCCTGAAGCTCAAGAGGATCAGGGCCTTTGGAGCAGAGGGGCCTGTGAAGCTGTGAGCAGTATGCAGGCTGGCCCGGCCTCCTTGCACTCTCCTCATCCTCTGTCCTTTGTTGATCCATTTCGGAGCAAGAAGGCCTCTGAGCTGGAGGAGGCAGACAGAGTGATTGCAGGAAACTTCAGCTCTGCTGAATGCTCTCAAATCAAATTGTGCCTCTCCGAAGGACGGACATTCAACTTATCAACATGAAAGACAGTTGTGGAAGGAAGGAAACAAACATTTACGGAATTCTTCTCTGTGCCAAGCGCTTTACATACATTACCTCATTTTATCCTCATCATGATCCTGAGAGGTAGGAATTATTATTGCCCCTCTCTTTAGAGAAGAGGAAACTGAGGCTTATGAAAGCCGAGGCACTTGCTTGAGGTTATGTAACAGACATTAAGCACATGGCACACATTATCCAATTTAACCCTCACAACACCATAAGAGGTAGGTATTATTATTACTGTTCTTTTATAGGTGAGGAAACAGGCACGGGGCGTTAGGTAACTTGCCTAAGGTAACACAGATAGGGTGCCATGAAAACAAGATGTAAATGCAGGCAAGCTGATGCCAAGCCCAGGTTCTTGTAGCCACATTACAGTACACTTGACCATCTCACATGGATGATAAATGACTCCAGAACATACTCTTTCTGTGTCAGTATGCTTGCTCCTCAGGACTCAGGCTGCTTCTCATTGCATTTATAGTGTAGTTTCATTGACTGATTGTTTGATTGATTGAGACAGGATCTCACTCTGTCACCTAGGCTAGAGTGCAGTGGTTTGATTAGAGCTTACTGCTGCCTCAAACTCCTGGGCTCAAATGATCCTCCAGCCTCAGCCTCCTGAGTAACTGGGACTACAGGTGCATGTCACCACACCCAGCTAATTAAATTTTTTTTGCTTTTGTGGAGACGATGCCTAGCTATGTTGCCCAGGCTGGTCTCCAACTCCTGGCTGCAAGTGCTCCTCCTGCCTCAGCCTCCCAAAGTGCTAGGATTACAGACATGAGCTACTGCAGAATTTATAGTGGAGTTTTATGTAAATTATTCAGCCAAATGTGTGGTGGTCACCTTTTGAAACTGATAGGAGATAACAGGAAAGCGTCTGTTTCGCTAATCCTCACTATCCTTCCGGGGATGGCTGTGAACTTGTATTAGAGAACAAGATGATCTACAAAGAAGTTCTGGGGAGGGCCAGATGATTTCAGTTCATCATGGTGATCACAGTGGGAACTGAGGAGAACCAGGCCTCAGCACAGTCGATTTTGGCTTAGCTTTGACTAGCTGTGTGACCACGGGTCGGTCCCTTTCCCATGCTGAGCCTCAATTTCCTTGTCTGTAAAATGCAGTGATCACTAATGTTTCTTTCAGCTTCAAGGTTCTGTGAGCTTTTTTATAGGCTCTTTCAAATGCATGCAGAGGTACAAAGTATCATATAATAAACCCTCATATACTCATAGCACAGTTTCATCAATTATCAATATATGGCCAATCTTATTTCATTTACACCCATCCACTTTCCCCTTCTCCAGTGAATTATTTTAAAGCAAATTTAATTATTTTAAAACCTCATCTCATCAGTATATATTTCTAAAAGATGGCTTTAAAAAATAATCATGATGACATTATCACACTTAAAAATTAATAGTAATTCCTCAATATGCCATTGAATATGGAACTCAGCTATTTAAAAATTCTGTTTGATAATATGGCGAAAGCCAAATTGAAGCTTCTAGTATTAATCGTAGCATTTTCAGAATTTGTGGCCAGGGAACAGACTTGGAGAGAATTATAATGTTATGTACTAAGGTAAAAAATGCATATATGTATTATATTTATACCTCCAAAGATTATCTTCAATATATATTATATTATTATAAATTATATAAAATATAAAGTATAATTATAACTTAATTATAATTATATATTGGTATATATAATTATATATAACTTAATTATAATTATATATTGATATATAATTATATATAAATTATAATTATATATTGGTATATATAATTATATATATAACTTAATTATAATTGTATATTGTATAAAATTATATATAATATACAATTCTTTACATATTATTATATTAATTATATAAAATTAAAGAACATTAATTATATATATAATTAAAGAACATTATATATATGTAATTAAAGGACATAATCTTTTTTTTAAGTAATTTTTTTTTTTTGAGACGGAGTTTCACTCTTGTGCATGATCTCAGCTCACTGCAACCTCTGTCTCCCAAGTTCTAGCGATTCTCCTGCCTCAGCCTCCCAAGTAGCTGGGACTACAGGTGCACGCCACCATGCCTGGCTGATTTTTGTGTTTTTAGTAGAGATGGGGTTTCACTATGTTGGCCAGGCTGGTCTCGAACTCCTGACCTCAGGTGATCCACCTGCCTTGGCCTCCCAAAGTGCTAGGATTACAGGCATGAGCCACCATGCCCAGCCAAGGACATAATCTTTTTTTTTTTTTTTTTGAGATGAAGTCTCTCTCTGTTACCCAGGCTGGAGTGGAATGGCGCAATCTTACCTCGCTGAAACCTCTACCTCCTGGGTTCAAGGGATTCTTCTGCCTCAGCCTCCCGAGTAGCTGGGATTACAGGCGCATGCCACCACGCCCGGCTGATTTTGTATTTTTAGTAGAGACAGGGTTTCACCATGTTGGCCAGGCTGATCTCAAACTCCTGACCTCAAGTGATCTGCCTGCCTTGGCCTCCCAAAGTGCTGGGATTACAGGCATGAGCCACCACGCCTGGTCAGGGCATAATCTTTTATGCTAATCGTAGCTACATTTAAGGAGATTCTGCTTGTGATTTGCCCTGCACTGTCCCAGGCACTGTAAGTGTACACTGTCCTTTAATCTGTTTTATAAATGAGATTTCAGTGCCAAGTACAGTGGCCTAATGTTAGAAAGCTTGTGACCAGCAATGGGTACTGAGCTTAAGGAAAAAGTGAATGGAAAAATCTAAGTTCAATTTAAGTCATCAAATTCAAAATCAATTAGGATTAAATGGTATAACCCTATAAGAGAAATAGTTTACCTGAGAGGGAGAACTAAAGTGCCTTTCCTCAAAAAATAATAGATTTTTTTCATCTTGTAATGAGTCTGCAACCCTATGCTCAAAAGTAAACTGAATACTATTCCCCATATGTGCTGCATGAAGTTACTTCTAAGCCTTTATACTGGCTGTGCCCTCTGCCCAAAATGCTCTTCATTCTCTCTGGCTCAATTCATAGGTCTTCTTCCAGCCTCTCAGCCCGAAGCTACCTCTTGTGTTCCCGAACCTTCAGAATATGTTGCCTGCACTGTTCATCTGTCAATCTCACCCTGTCTTGTGACATCCCCTGTATTGCTGTCTTGAACTGCTATTTAAATTCCTGGATGTTTGTTTTGTTTCCTTAACACTGTGGCCCCTTGCCCAGTGCCTGCCAACCATGGGCGTGATAGATTCATCCATTTGTCAAGCCTTCACTAAGTGCACCAAGCCCAGAGCTGAGGGATTGGTAGTCAGAATTAACCAAGGCTTGGTTCTGGAGACTTTGCATCTAGTGAGAGTTCAGGCACTCCTCAGGGTGAGTGCTAGTTCCCAAGTTAATAAACTGACTGCTGTATTGTCATATACTTAGGTTGCTTTAAAAGAAGTCTTTCTTCCTCCAAAGATTTTTCAAAAGCAGGCGTAAGAAATAGCTAATTGAAGAACACTTAGAGAGAGGTTCCTGCTTATGGATGTTAATTGTGGCAATTTACCCTGCCTGAGTTATCGTGAAATCATAGGAGGCCCCTTAGCAGGAAGTAAAACTCAAGGGAGGCTATTAACCATTTAACATTCTCTAAACAACAGGGAATGAAAATTTCACTTAGTGAAGAGCAGAGAGAGGCTGCCGAGCTAATGCATTGGCCTGGAGACTTTGAAAGTTTCAGCCCTACCCAGTAGGAAAGAAGTGTACAGCAGAGTTGTGTGGGCACCTGGATAGCAGCTGGATTTCTCTCAAATGTGTGACAAATAAAATGAAATCGGTTTGAGGACTTTGGCAAAGTCTTGCCAAGGCTTTTCTGGAATGGCAGCTCAGATATGATAGTCACTGCAACTGCCTCCTATTGGTGCTGACTTGGCTACTTCCCAAGGGGGAGGAGTATTTGTTTTTGGTGGTGGGCTGGGGAGGTGGATATGGAAGGGTCGTTTTATTGGGGTTAGCGCATTGTCCCTTTTGAATAGGTTATTAATAAAGCCTTGGATGATGAGAGAGGCAAGGAAGAAGAGAGCAGGTGGAGCCAAGGCTGGAGGAACTGGGAGCAGGAGGAGTGATGAACTGAGAGCAGCTGTTAAGAGACAGCCAGAAGCAGGGGCCTCAGCCCTGGGCCATGGGGCAGAGCATGGGTTTGCAGGCAGGTGGACCAGGTTTGAGGAACAATCCCCTGGCATCCTGCCTCCCCATCCCTCGCTTGACTTGGCTGCCTTTGAGAAGCTAGTTTTGTTTTGCTTAGGACTGTCAGGTGGTAAGCTGCCACCCTTTCTGGAGAATCTGAACAATATGTCTTTATCAAGACCTTCTAGATCACTGGTCTTTGACTGGGGCAGGTGTAAGTGGGTGTTTGGCAGGATCCACTGGAAAGCTTTCTCCAGGCTCCCATGCTCAAACCCCACCTTGGACCAACTAGTTTTGGGTGCTCAGGAATAAGTCCTGAGCCATATGCCTCAGACAGGCTGTTCAGGTGGATTTGTGGTACGCTTCTGGCTAGAACCACTGCTCTAGCAGTGGTTTCCCTTAGACCAGGTTCTGGAAAATGCATCTCTAGGGAGTTTACTACCTATCCTGCAGCCTGTTCCATCTTTGGCTTTGATATTGTGCCTTCCATAGGACATGCCAAATCTCTCAGCTATATGGGTCCTCCAGCTATTGAAGCCAGCCTCCAGGGTTATGCTCCAGCCTAAATATCCATGATGTTTCTTGATTGATAGTTATTAAACCAACCTGTGAGGGAGTCCAAGTTGAGAATGGGGTAAGAGAGAGGAGAACAGAAAGATAACATTAAAAAAAACCCTACTGTCAGGATAAAACAGGTTGTGGCACAATAAAAGTCCTTAAAAGTAGACTGATACTGTCTTTTTTTTTTTCCTGATTACAGAAAGGGTACTTGTTCCGTATGAAAACAGTGAAAACCCATAAAAGAAAATTAAACCCCTAGTAATCCCATCTACCAGATATAACCATTGTTAGTATTTTTGTGGGTATCTTTCTCATTAAACTCACATTACTCATTAAATTTACAGCTTTGTAAACTTCCTTTTCTCTAACAATAGCAAGATATTTTTGGACTTTATTAATATTAATCGATGTTATCATTATTATTTTTTTGAGACAGGGTCTCGCTGTGTCGCTGCAACTGCCTCCTGTTAGTGCTGACTTGGCCACTTCCCAAGAGGGAGGAACAGTAACACACAATCACAGCTCACTGCAGCTTTGACCTCCCAGGCTCAAGTGATCCTCCTACCTCAGCCTCCTCAGTAGCTGGGGCTACAGGCTCATGCCACCATGCCCTGCTATTTTAAAAATTTTTTGTAGAGATGGTGTCTCCCTATGTTGTCCAGGCTGGTCTCAAACTCCTGGGCTCAAGTGATGCCTTCCAAAGTGCTGGATTACAGGTGTGAGCCACTCCACCCAGCCCATGCCATCATTATTAAAAGCTGCCAAATCTTAGTCCCTGGTTATTGGACATTGAGCCTCAACGATGGACATTCTTCAGGAACTCTGAATTATTCTTCTTCTCCTTCTCCTTCTCCTCCTCCTCCTCTTCCTCCTCCTCCTCCTTCTTCTTCTTTCTTCTTCTTTCTTCTTCCCTGATTATTGGACATTGAGCCTCAATGGTGGACATTCTTCAGGAACTCTGAATTCTTCTTTCTTCTTTTTTTTTTTTTTTTTTTTTTTTGAGACGAAGTCTTGGCTCTGTCACCCAGGCTGCAACCTCCACCTCCTGGTTTCAAGTGATTCTCCTGCCTCAGTCTCCTGAGTAGCTAGGATTACAAGCATGCACCACCATGTAGTGCTATTTTTGTATTTTTAGTAGAGATAGGGTTTCGCCATGTTGGCCAGGCTGGTCTCAAACTCCTGACCTAAAGTGATCTGCCTGCCTATGTCTCCCAAAGTGCTGGCATTACAGGCATGAGCCACCGTGCCCAGCTGTGAATTCTTTTTAACCAAGAAGATTGAACTTAGCCCCTTGCCATAGTCTGACATCCCCATGAAGCGTGACCCTGGCCCATGCCTATCTGCCCTGCTGGTGGCCAGGTCAGATTGGTCTCAGCAGCTTTTGTGTCAGGTTGGTTTGGATCTTGATGTGTAGCCATCTAAGAACTGCTCAGCTCCTTCCTGGATCTGAGACAAAACTTCTTGAGCTTGAGGTCCCATAACTGTTCTCCACTGAGCATCACCAACTGATATGGGCAAGGAGGTTCCCTCTGGGGACCAGCTCTTCAGATCTACCCAGCACCAGAACAGTTAAAACTCGTGAAGTACCCCTGAGCTTTTGTGTTTGGTAGAGGGAGTGTTGAACTTGTCCTATGACCTTGGGAAAGGGACCAACTCTGAGTCTCCATTTTTCCCTCTGTAAAATGGAGATAATAGCTCCTCTCTAGCCTGCCTCACAGAGTCAGAAGGATCAAACGTGATGATACGGGTAAAGTGCTTTGTAAACTGCAGTGCATCAGGCAAACCCATGCTATACTTGATAATGGACCTCCCAATAGAGCCCAACAAAAAGTACTGACTCAAGCCTCAATTGTTCTCCCAGACAGAGTGGACTCATTGGCTGCATGAGCTTTGGGGTGAAGTCTCTCCTGACTCCGGAGAAGGTGGGTCCTAAGGACGCTTCTGTCAGGATCATCCCAACTGGACCGGGCCGGTACAGGCAGGGTTTCTCTGTCAGCCCTTGATTAAGGCTTCTCTCTGTGAGATGGTGCCCCACTGAGACAGTTGCCTGTGGGGTGGCCTGCATAGCAGCACTGTGTTTGTTACCTGCCTAGCTGAGAGTCTGGGTCCCCTTCTTGGTTTGTCTTGCCAGAGAGCAGTTGTTAGGCAGCCCCAAGTCTTCCCAGGAGGCTCTGAGTCTGGTGTCTGCTGTTGAAGATACTGGCAGATCCTTTGGGGCCCAGAGCACTCCTGGGCCTGCCCCAGAAGATGAAGGCCAGGTGCGCCCATGGTCCGTACCAGGGGTCCTCTTCTTGTGTCTACCAGGCCTGATATTTCTGGGCCTAACAGGTGCTCAAGGATGGAGTGAGCAGCACCATCCTCTGTGGAACTTTCCTTCAGGCTGGAGGAGGACTCTTTGGGACCCAAGACTCCTTGCTCTGGGTCACCGGTCCCTTATCAATTTCTTTGCTGCACTGGACCCCGGGAACTGGAAGGTGGAGGGTGGGGGGCACTCCTTTTGCACATCCCTGGAAATGTCCTGGTGGCCTGTGGCATGACCTGCCACGCAGATTTGTGTCCTGGGGTGGGTGGCTGAGGAACCTTTATCCTGCTTGTGAGTCCTAAAGAGCTTCTCTCTCTCTCTCTTTTTTTTTTTTTTTTTTTTTTTTTTTGAGATGGAGTCTCACTCTGTTGCCCAGGCTGGAGTGCAGTGGTGTGATCTTGGCTCGCTGCAACCTCCGCCTCCCAGGTTCAAGCAATTCTCCTGCCTCAGCCTCCTGAGTAGCTGGGATTATAGGTGCCTGCCACCATGCCTGGCTAATTTTTGTATTTTAGTAGAGACAGGGTTTCACCATGTTGGCCAGGCTGATCGCCAACTGCTGACCTCAGATGATCCACCCGTCTCGGCCTCCCAAAGTGCTGGGATTACAGGTGTGAGCCACCACGCCTGGTCTAGAGCTTCTCTTGACTGCAGCCTTGGCTTCGTTCTCCTGGAAAAGATGTTCCCCCTGGAGACTGCTCAGGAGCCACAGGATGCCTTTTGGCCTCTCCATCCCTCTTTCACTCCTTCACTTCTGTTCTGTCAACAAATATGGCTCCTACTGTATACCAGGCATAGTGCAAGGCACATCAAAGAGCCTGTGCACGACTTAGTGGGGGAGACAGGCAAGTAGATGGTTGTCCTCCAGGGGTAAGAGGCTGTGGGAATTCGGCAGAGGGGAGAGCCAGCTCTGCCCTGAGCATCGTGGAAGGCTTCCTGGAGGTACAGGTGTGGCAGCTCAGGGGCAGGAAGGCTGGAGAGTCTTTCTCTCCTGTGGGAGGGTGTCCAGTGGCTACTTTTGGAGGGGATTGGTGGCTGCCTGACCTGTGCCTCTGCCTCCTGTGTCTGAGTGTGTCATTCCTTCTCTCGTGACAGGAGATCAGTGGTTGGTACTACCTCCTAGGGGAGCACCTGGGCCGGACCAAGCACCTGAAGGTGGCCAGGCGGCGACTGCGGCCGCTGAGAGGTACCTGCACACCTCCTTCAGCTTCCCTTCCCAGGACCTGCCCCCTCCCTCCTTTCCTGCATAGTGGCATCAGTTCTGATATTTGGTGGCCCCTGCCACCCAGGCTGCTATTAGCCTGCTGGGTGCAGGAACTTCTCAGGAGCACCTGCTAGAGTGCACGCTGCAGGCAGCCTCTTGCCCATGCCTCCACTGCTTGTCTGGTTGGACTTTCATTGGAGAGGCTATGGCCTGACCCCATGTAGTTTAGCTCCCTTGCTTGTGGGGTACTTTATGCTTCCCCAGTGGCTCCTTCCCAGCTCCATGTCTCAGGGATCCCCCAGGTTGCCTTGCTCACCTTGGGATTCCCACCTCTACAGACAGGGTATTTAGGTCCTGCCATGATCCCTGAGGCTCAAAACACGGATTTCATGGCCCTTTTCTATGTTCTGCCTTTCCCACATGCAGCCCTGGCTCCTGAGTCCTTGTCTGGATCGAGCCTCAGGTGTCCCCACATCCTGAGGCCAGGAGTGGTCCTGGGCAAACCCATGGGCCTGTTTCCCGGCACTGTCCTCTGGGTGGTCTGAGGAGGGGAGCCTTCTATGCCACCAGGCATTTTCTGATTCTGTTCTGTTGCCTTCCAGACCCACTGTTGAGAATGCCAGGAGGTGGGGACGCTGAGAATGGGAAGAAACTAAAGGTAGGGGTGGGGACAAGCTAGGGCATTGCTCCAGAGGCTGGATCTCCTCCTTGTCAGCCCCTGGGCCCAGGAAACCCCTAAAGGGGTAGCATTTGGTGCTTGAAACTCAGCAAGTCACGCACTTGGAAGGAATGATTTCTTGACTTTCCTGAGATGTATTACAGGAAATAAATGCTCTTCTTGGGGTATCCATGATTGTGGCAGGGGTGGGGAAAGGGCCAGGCACCCACCTCTGGAAATACAAGCATCTGGATCTTACTAACTTTGGGCCTCTAGAAACCGAGTCCTCCCCTTCCCACAGGCCTTCTTGGCCCCCTGCTTCCCCTGGGACTGAGGCTGAATCACCCTCTCAGGTTAGACCTGCTTGATGTCAGGGGGCAGCTGTGATTCTGAACCTGAGACCAAGGGGTTCTCACTCTATTAGGGCTTAAAGTCTGGAAAGGAGCCTTTTTCACATAAGGAGTTGGGAGAATTCTCCAAAATTCATTCCATCTCTTTGCAGGGCATGGCAGGGGATCTATGGTTTTCTTTAACAAATAAGAGAGGGAATTACTTGGCCAGGCATGCTGGCTCACGCCTGTGATCCCAGCACTTTGGGAGGCTGAGGCAGGTGATCACCTGAGGTCAGGAGTTCAAGACCAGCCTGGCCAACATGGTGAAACCTTGTCTCTACCAAAAATACAAAAAAGTTAGCCAGACGTGGTGGGCGCCTGTAGTCTCAGCTACTTGGGAGGCTGAGGCAGGAGAATCACTTGAACCCGGGCAGCGGAGGTTGCAGTGAGCAGAGATCATTCCAGCCTGGGCGACAGAGCAAGACTCTGTCTCAATTTAAAAAAAAAAAAAAAAAAAAAAAAAAAAGGGCCGGCCATGGTGGCTTATGCCTGTAATTCCAGCACTTTGGGAGGCTGAGGTGGGTGGCTCACTTGAGGTCATGAGTTCAAGACCAGCCTGGCCAATATGATGAAACCCTGTCTCTACTAAAAATACAAAAATTAGCCAGGTACGGTGGCACACACCTGTAGTCTCAGCTACTTGGGAGGCTGAGGCAGAAGAATTGCTTGAACCTGGGAGGTGGAAGTTACAGTGAGCCGAGATTGCACCACTGCATTCCAGCCAAAACAAACTCCCAGCAATTCATTAGCCCCTGTATACCACGTGCTTTTACCTAATCTTAACTGCCCACTCTGAGGCAGGTGTTACTTCGGCATCTCACAGATGAGAGGGACATACGCGGTTCAGAGCATTAGGCCCTCTCCGTGGCCACACAGCTGGCAGGTGGTGAAGGCAGGCTCTGAGTGAGGGCTGGCTGCCTTTTCAGTGTGCTGTGGCACACTGCCTCCTGTGCATGGCCTAGCTGGGAATATACTACGTTGCTGTAGTTCCTAATAGTATCTTACATATTACACAATATCGGCATATTACAATGTACCAAACATTTTCACGTTCACTGACTCAAGTCATTCACTTATTCATCATTCATTAAATATTTACACCTAGGGCTGGGCCCTGTGCTGGGTGCTGGGATGCATTTCTGGACCTGTCCAAGGCCCTGCCCCATGGAGCAGTCTAGAGCTGTGCTGGCCGGTGTGGTGACCACCTGCCACCTGTGGCTACTGAGCACTTGTAATGTGGCTGGTGTGACTGGGGAACTGAGTGTCAACTTTAGTTTTAAGTAATTTCAGTTTACCAGGCACATGTGTCTAGCTGCGACTGGGTTAGACAGAGAAACTTGCCAGGAGTAACTTGTCAGATTTGTTTTCTGTGGCTTCATTAGTTGAGAAGCTTTCCTCTGCCTTCTGTGGGGAACTGCAAAGACCTTTCCCCCTGTCTCTCTACTTGCCACGCACAGAGAGCATGGTGATCAGGGGGTCTCCCTCATGATTCATGGAAATTACATGGGTGTCAACACCATGTTTGCTTCCTCCAGCATCATAGGTTTCTTGGTGGCTTGTAAAATCCTGCTGCATGCTGGATTCTGCACACAGGCCTCAAGCCCCTGGGGGCCTTTTTCTGAGGTGTATTGGATTTTCCTGAGCTTGTGTGCTCAGAGATGTCTGTGGGACTCAGCAAAGAAGGTGTCCTTGTCAGAGGCTTGGCTGTGGCTCGGGGAGAGCCCCCGGAGTCCATCTCTTCAGCTCCTGTGCTGTGCAGTGGGGGAGATGGAGGCCCAGAAACCTGGGTGACCTGCCCACAGTCACACAGCAACAAAAGCTGGGCTGAACCAAGGAACCCTCTGTCATCAAGGACTTGAGTACGTGGCTGGGCTTCCCCAGGGGCTCTGAGATGGGCAAAAGCAGCTGGGCTCACCATGTGCTACTCTGCAGGATGCTATCCTGGGACTGCCAGGCAGGAAATAGGACCCGGGTTCTGGTCCTAGCCCCACACTACCCTGCTGTTTGATCATAACCTCTCCAGGCCTCAGTTTGTTTGTCAGTAAGATGAGGAGGCTGGATTGTCTGATGGCCTGGAAATCCCTTCTACATTTGACTTCATGGTCCATGTATCACCAGATCCTGACAGCAACCCACTTCCATGGACAAAAGACAAATAAATTGACTTTTTTGTTTTTTGAGACAGAGTCTTGCTCTGTCGCTCAGGCTGGAGTGCTGTGGCATGATCTCAGCTCACTGCAACCTCTGCCTCCTGGGTTCAAGTGATTCTCCTGCCTCAGCCTCCTGAGTAGCTAGGACTACAGGTGCCTGCCACCACACCCAGCTAATTTTTGTATTTTTAAAGTAGAGACAAGGTTTTACCATGTTGACCAGGCTGGTCTCGAACTCCTGACCCCAAGTGATCCACCTGCCTCGGCCTCCCAAAGTGTTGAGATTATAGGCATGAGCCACTGCACCTGGCCGAAACTGACTTTTAAGTAGTTTCCAAGTGGCAGGCAGGTCTTCAGACTCCAAATGTTTTATGTTCCCTGTCTTGAGATGGGATGTCTGTGAGTGTAACCCCCCAAGGTGTCCTGGGATTCTTTAGGCTGGGGTAGTCTCCTGGATTTCCAGTAGGGACCCTGGGACTTGCAGGGGGAGGAGGTGTTGTTATAGAGCAGCTGCGTTTTCTGCCTGGGTTCTCCTCCAGTGAGGGGTGTTTGTGAGAACATTGGAATCACAAAGTGGCCCATGGCAGAGAATGCAGCCAGAACAAAGGCGCCCTCTCCCCGCCGGGCCCGGGGAATACTAACTAGTTGACAGGAATTTTAATATAAAACTCTCCCTCTTCCTTGTCATTCTGAGGTTTCAGGAAGCCTTCAGGCTTATCGTGCAGAGGCACACAGCACAGACAGGGCTTGGGGAGGTGAGAGGTGATTTCCTGCCATTCTTCTGTAGGGCGGGCTTCCCAGGGTGCTCATGCCAGGCTGACGGGTCCAGTGTGGGCTCCCACTGCTGGGGGAGAGCTGGGTTTTCATGGGGCAGCAGCCGAGGCAGGACCCGCAGCCATGAACCGCTTCAATGGGCTCTGCAAGGTGTGCTCGGAGCGCCGCTACCGCCAGGTGGGTGCTTGGCCTCTTGTGGGGAGCCTGTGGAGTGTTCAGGGGTGGGGGTAGAGGGACCATCAGAGCAGGATCTCGCTCCCAACAAGGTCTTCTGTTACCCCCTCCTGCTCCCTGCAAGCTCACTTGGATATGGGGAGGAGGATAGAGGCAGGAGCTGGACCCAAGGCCCCTTTAGGGCCCAGCTCTGTGTGGAGTACTAACCACTGGCTGGGTGGTGTTTTTGGTGAGATAATCCAGCTAGCTTTCTGTTCTTTTTATTTGGGGAGGGGCTGTGGGTGTGAGATTGAAAATGCCGTGGTTGCAGAGCAGCTGGGAGCAGAGTTTGTATTTTTGCTCACTTTCCTGCTTCTGACGGGACAGCAGTGCCCATTCTGCCCCCTGTGTGTGTGTGTGTTGGCGTGTGCTCGTATGTGAGGTCGGGTGTTTTTGTGTTTATGTACATACATATAACTTTCCTCCCCCCTACTGCTGATGCCTCACTATGGCTCAGGATTCCTTTGGCTTTGGAATCCAACTTTACAGTGAGGGTTTGGCCTTAGCCTCCGGTCTTGGAAAGGGGGCAGAGTGGGCCATGATGATCCCATTAGCCCCCCTGTGTCTCTTCTAGAACTACGATGGACCATTTTTTCTCATAAAATAAAATAGGAATGGGATCCGGGATGGTGAAGGCAAGTGATATCTAATCTGGAAGGGAGTTCTGAAATTGTTCTGATTTTTAAAAAATCACATAGAGAAGCCCCTCTATTTGTTTTAATGACCAGACTGGACTGTGGGTCCTGACTCCTCTGACAGGCAGTGCTTAGGTCCCAGGAGGATGCCCAGAGGGGCCTCTGCTCCCCTGCCACCTGCCTGCTAGGGGACCCAGTATTCTCTCTCTAGCCCTCCCCAGCTCTCAGGCTCTGCCCTGCAGGCCCCACTCTGTGTTTCCTGCCCTCCTGGAGCTGGGAAAAGCAGCCCCTGCGACACTAGCATCTGGATGACAGGGTGGTGAGACAGAGCACTGGATGGGACATCTAGAAGTTCTTGGTCACCTTGGGGCTATGGGCTAGAAGATGGGGCATGCTCGCCATCAGAGTGGGGCCAGGAGCAATTGTGGGCTAGACCTAGGGCTCAGACACTCAGAGTTCAAGATGGTTTCTGTGTTAGAAACCAGTGCAGAATTGAGAGCAGCAAGCTTTTGGTCAGGTCTGAGCTCAAATCTAGCTCTGCTCCTCTTTAGCTGCAGCTTTTGAGCAAGTCACTGTTCCTCTCTGAGCCTTTATCTCCTAGTCAGTAAAATAGGGATAATGAAATCCAGCGATGGTGCCGTGGGAGTGAATGGGATGATGTGTGCGAAGAGCCTGGCTCAGTGTCTGCTGTGCATATCTATCTAGGAGATGTTTAATACATGGCAGCATTTGGGGATTACAGTCTAGGCAGGACAGAGGAGCAGAAACTAGGCAGGAGAGCAGAAGTGAGGGGCTGGCATGGGTGAGACCTGGGAGCAGTGGCTGTTCCTGCCCTGGACAGGAAAGAGTGAGAACCACCCGCAGGAAGGACAGGCTCTGTCAGAAGCTGCCAAGGACTCGGGACAGGGCTGCTCCCTTCACCTCCTAGTCAGAGCAGGGCGGAGAGCAGGAGGGTGGAGGGGGTGGCACTTGGGGTCTTATCTCCTTTCTGTAAAATGGGTGTACTCGTTTCCCTGGGGGCTGCAGGGATGGTCAGGTTCTTTGGACACTACCTTCTCAATGTGGTCAGTGATCATGGTGGACAGAGCATAAATTCTGCTTCCTCCGAACTAGGAGATGAGCTTGCCTCCTGGCACCCTCTCCTCTTCCCCTCCTTCACACCCCCAGCTGGCTGGACTGTGGTCTGGGCTGGCACAGGAGGGTAAGGGGCCCCAGCCCACAGTCCTGCTTGGATGTGGGGTCTGGGTTTGGGAGGAGGAGGCTGTTTTCTTGGAGCACACTCCTCCCCAGACCCCAATCTCCAGCTACTGCCCCAAAACTGGCCATCCAGAGCCCAGGGTGCCGGCATGGGTTTTCTATGCAGGAGGCTTTGGCCCTGGGTGGGGTAGGGGTGGGGAAGTGCTGGATGGGCTTTGGGACCCCGGCTTGTGCTTGGGTTGAGGGTTGGCTTGTGAGACCCCTAAAAAATCCTCGCTGGTTCCATGGAGGGGGCCAGGCTCCTGGCGTCTTCCCTGGCCTCAGGCGGGCCTGGCAATGAGTGGCTGCTCCTTTCCCCCAGCTTTCCACACTCGCACCCGCGTTTGTTTTTCTTTCTTTCTTTCCATTTTTTTCTCTTCCTGTCTTAGCTGCGTGTTTTCCCAGAATTCTTATGGGAACAGGGTATTTTCCTGCCTCCTCCCCCTTCCCCTTGTCTGTCAGATTTCCTGTTTTACAAACTCGCTTTGAATCCAGGCCCGGGGCTGGTGGGAAGCAGAGCCTCAGAGGTCCCTGCAGCTTCCAAGGCCCTTGGTCATTCTGGGCTCCCTCCCACTCACCTTCCTCATGCCTGGCCCTGGGATGGTTGGCAGGTGAATGAGTGCAGGTGCCCAGTCTTGCAGGGACAACCCTCAAAGGAAGGAGACAGAAATCTCCTGACAAGGCCGGCACCCTTGACCTTTTCCAGGCTTGCTGAGCTGCCTCTTTCTCAACTTGTGTGGGACACCCTTCCCTGTGCCTCACTAGGGCCCACCCCAAGTCCCACTTTCTCTAGGGGGTCTCTTGGGACCCCTTGAATCCCTTTTCCGATTTGTGCTGCCTTTAGCCGCCAGAATTGGCTGGCATACCACCCTACATCCTCCTGTGGGTGGGAAACTGCTAGGTTGTCCTCCCTACAGTAGCCTTTGCTGAATTCCTATCGTGTGCCAAGCATGGCGTCCACAGTCGGAGCATAAAGGACTGAGAATGGCCCAGTCCTCCTGCTTACTTTAGTGCCTGCTGTGCCCTGCTTTGCTGTGGAGAGGTTTGTGTACCCTCGTGCTCCTCTGGGAGCCAGAGACCAAGGCTGTGTGCCTCTGTACGTCTGCAGAGCCTGGCATGCAGTAGGAGCTCAATAATTGTGTGCCAATTTGAAAAGAAAAGAGCATCCAGATGGCAAGGCCCTCTCATGGACTTCTGAAAGTAGGAGTTGTGGACCTGTCAAGCCAATGGGCCTCAGCAGGCACATGAGTCAGTGGCTAGTTCAGGTCACAGGAAGCCTATCTGTGACCTTACCTGCCCCTTACCTGGGAGTCCTCACTGGATGCCTTGGGGCCCTGGCCACAGATTGGCCCCCAGAACCCCAGCTCTCTTCCTCTGACCCTTGGCCTGAGATGGAGTGAGTGTGTCTCAGTGTTCCCTCCTCTGTGCTCTGGGAGAGCAGTGACCAGGCTGGTCTTGTCTTTGGGCCCTTAGCACAGGGCCAGCCCCAGGCTAATGCTCTGTGAACTTCTGTGAGAAAGGAAGAAGGGAGCCAGGAAAACAGTAGATCAAAGGTGAGGCCGAGTTGTGCAGTGCTGATGGGCCCTTGGGTCAAGGGCTGAGCTGCTGGGGCTCAGGATGTCAAGGTTTGCTTCTCCAAGACCTTGTCCATCCCAGGCCCTCCCCACATTGGCATGGGTTTACCTGCTGAGCTCTGGCCTTCCTGCTTGGCCCACAACCCAGTGCTCGAGTTGTCTGGGCTGAGATAGGGACACTGAGGGGCTGGCCAGCTCCTTTGTGGCTCTGATTCCTTTGGAGAGGAGGGTGGCTCTTGGCAGGGGTGGGCTGTGGGCTTCCTGACCTTGGGATAGAGGCCGGAGCCTCCAGCTTCTGGCAGTGACTGGGCAGGACTGTGTCCTAGATCACCATTCCGAGGGGAAAGGACGGCTTTGGCTTCACCATCTGCTGTGACTCTCCAGTCCGAGTCCAGGCCGTGGATTCCGGTAAGTGAGTGACAGGGGGATGCCAGCTCCCCTTGCCCACCACACATATGGGCTTTGCTAACAGAGGCTGGAACTAAAAGGGGAGCCCCAAACTGGAGCAAAGTGTCCTGGCTTTTCAAAATATTTTTAAGTGACCATAGATGAAACTGCCATTTATAAAATATGTCCACTTTTTTTGTTGTTTTTATCAAAATGAAAATAGGTTTTTATATTTTGTTTCCCAATCAGTTTGAACAGGAACTAAACCTATATTTTCAGCAATGGCTGCATGGGAAAATGAGAGTCATTTGTGAACTCTATTTGAAGCTGGTATTGTATCCTATCCTGAGCCTGATCAGCGCTTAAAAAGAGCCATCCTTCCCTACTTTTCACAAGTGAAGATTTCTGTTAATCACAGAGTGAGCATCTCAAAGACAGAAGCCAGGGCTCAGTGGTCAGGGTGTGTGCAGTGCCTGCACAGGGGTGGGCATGAGGTTTGTGCACAGTGATTGACAGAGAAGGAATGAATGGAGTGTGGGAGCCTGGCCCTAGGGAAGGTTCTCAATGGAGTAGGAGGCTCTGGGGAGGGGTAAGGGCCTGGGTGGAAGGGTGGACTGCAGAGAGGTGAGCCAGCAGTAGGGGAGGCAAGCAGGGAGAAGGGAATGCAAAGGAGATGCCTTCTTTCAAGACTCTTAAGAGGCACCAAGTTCAGCCCCTCATTTCACAGATGAACAAACTTAGAAAAAAAGGGAGGTCCTTGTCTGAGGTCACCATGGCAGCAAAGGACTCCAGGTCCTTTGAAGGGGTCTTGGGCTTCAGGGGCCCCTGAATGGCTTTTCTTTGTCCCTGCAGGGGGTCCGGCAGAACGGGCAGGGCTGCAGCAGCTGGACACAGTGCTGCAGCTGAACGAGAGGCCTGTGGAGCACTGGAAATGTGTGGAGCTGGCCCACGAGATCCGGTGACAGGGGGCAGCGGGTGGCCTGGGGCCTCAGACTGATGGCACACCCTCCCCACCTCTGGGCACACTGCCTTGCCTGGCCCAGCTCTTGCTGCTCCCTCCTTTGCCCAGCTGTGAGCAGACAATTCCTTTTGCTCCTCAAGGAATCTGTTTCTTGGCCTGAGAATGGAAGGTTCAGGCTCAGAGCACTTTCGGATTCCAGAGCAAACAGCAGGGAAGATGCTCTCAGACTCTGTGGTTCAGGACGGGGCACCAGGGGGTTGCTTTCTGCTTTAGCTAATTATTTCTGCTACCTTAGAGCTAAGTCCATTTGTTATTTAAGGACGTGAAGATGTTGCAAATGTTTCAATTGCGCAATTAAAAAATTATTCTTGAAAATGTTGGAGTCTCCCAAATTTTGATCCCCTAGGGTAAAACCCCGATGGCCTGATTTTAGGTCTGCTTCTGGAATGCCAGATGAGGGCTTGCACTTAGGGAATCTCCGAGCTTTACTTGCTTATATCTTGCTTATGACAAGCATCATGGATTGAGTATGGAACTCTTTCCTGTTGAACCTGGCGTTGACCTCAGGGTCCTTCTCAGCCCATCAATAGGAATTGACCTAGGCGACCCATTTGCTGTCTCTTGTTTAAATGGCTTCTTGCATCCCTTCCTGCCCCAACACTGGGGGCTTCCCTGCCGCATCTGCCTCCTCTTCCCCCCATCATCCTCCCTGCCCTGTGGGCCCTCACTCTGGCTGATACTGGTTTTCCCCAGGCTCAACCTCTCTGTGTGATCCCCCAACTTCTAGGAGCTGCCCTAGTGAGATCATCCTACTCGTGTGGCGCATGGTCCCCCAGGTCAAGCCAGGACCAGATGGTGGGGTCCTGCGGCGGGCCTCCTGCAAGTCGACACATGACCTCCAGTCACCCCCCAACAAAAGGGAGAAGAACTGTACCCATGGGGCCCAGGCACGGCCAGAGCAGCGCCACAGCTGCCACCTGGTATGTGATAGCTCTGATGGGCTGCTGCTTGGCGGCTGGGAGCGCTATACCGAGGTGGCCAAGCGTGGAGGCCAGCACACCCTGCCTGCACTGTCCCGTGCCACTGCCCCCACCGACCCCAACTACATCATCCTGGCCCCGCTGAATCCTGGGAGCCAGGTATGGACAGCTGGTGTGGGGAAGGTGAAGGGTATTGGGTCCCTGTGGGAGGCCAGGAAGACTTGAAGACCCAAAGTTGTGTGATGAGGAGCCTGCGAGGGGCTGTGATGTTGGGCAAGGAGATGGAGTATGTGCTAGCTCTGCCTTCTGCAAGGCTGTTCTTTGTGGGGAGGACGGATGGGTCTATGTGGCCTTAGGGCACAGATCCGAGAGCAGGGCATGCACAGGCTGGAAGATTTCAACTCACAGAAGGAAGAGCTTTCTACCAGCCTGTGCTTTTCCCCAGTGGAATGGGCTGTGTTGGTAGGTGGTGAGCCCCCATCATAGGAGGGGTGAAAGCAGACACTGCATGATTGCGTGGTGGGATGATGGAGTGCACTCCCCAAAATATTAGTCCCATGAGATACTCTAGAAAAAAGGTGTTCTGAGGTCAGATAAGCTTGAGACATATCCTGTACTCTCTTCCTCATCTAGGAGATTCCCAGTGCAAAGGAGCCTAGTAGAGGCTCTGCTGGCATCCTGTACTACAGCAGGTGGTGTCACCCAAATAACACCGCATTTCCCAAACTTGCCTGATGGGGGCACCCTTGAGGGCGTGGTTGGTACCGTCTTACCATTTCAGTGTTCCATGGAATGCACTTTGGAACGAGCTGCTGTAAAGGAAGTTGGGGACTTGCCAAGGGGCTAGACTTCATGACCCATAAAGCCTCTTTTAACTTGAATATTCTGGGATTTTGTGTTCTCTCCCTGCCTCCTCCCTCAGCTGGTTACCAGAACTGCTGTTTTTCTCTTGTGCCCTGAGGTGCTCCACTTCCTCTCCCCTGGGGCCCCTGTGTCCAGCAGCCTCCTAGGCTGTCCTGCCCTGCTCCTGGGGCTGAGGTTGTTCTCCTGTCTTTCCCTTGCAGCTGCTCCGGCCTGTGTACCAGGAGGATACCATTCCCGAAGGTGAGTCTCCTGCTGCTGCCATGCCCTCCTAGCTCAGAGAGACATCAAGGATCAGCTAAGGCCTGGCCCAGCCTCTGCCCCTGAGTTCTGAGGCCTTTCCAATGGAGTCAAGGTCACTTAGCCTATCGACACAGACTCTCTTTCCATGTGGTACCTTCTCTCCCTCCGGAACCAATGTCTTTCTTCCTTGAAGCCAGAACTAAGAAGGAGGAGAGGGGATCTTACCAGGGCAATTTAAGAGACAGTGTGTCCAGGCCTCAGGCATTCAACTGAGATTCATCCAATTTTACTGAGCAGCTGATATATGTTAGGTGCCAGAGGCAATGTGGTTGAGCTTGCATGGAAGGGAGTCATGGAGCGTGGAGCTGGGAGGTCTTGAGTTAGAGTTCTAACTATGTGATTTTGAGTAAATCATGTCCCCTCAGCTGGGCATGGTGATTCATGCCTGTAATCCCAGCACTTTGGGAGGCCAAGGTGGGTGGATCACCAGGTCAGGTGATTGAGACCATCCTGGCTAACACAGTGAAACCCCGTTCTCTACTAAAAATACAAAAATTAGCTGGGCGTGGTGGTGCGCACCAATGGTCCCAGCTACTCGGGAGGCTGAGGCAGGAGAATCACTTGAACCTGCGAGGCGGAGGTCGCAGTGAGCCAAGATCATGCCACTGCACTCCAGCCTGGATGACAGAGAGACACTCTGTCTTAAAAAAAAAAAAAAAAAAAAAAAAAATCATGTCCCCTCGCTGAGCCTCAGTTTCTTCATTTATAAAATGGGGTCAATAATTCCTACCTCAGAGCGTTGTTGGGAGGATCCCATGAGAGAATGGTTGTGAGTAGTTGCCTGTATACTGAGAGATGCTATACAGAGGGTAGCTGTCTTTGAAATGCACAGATGTCTCTGCTGTTGGATGGATTCTTCTTCTTTGGCTTTTAAAATCGGGATGGAGGCTGAGCTCAAAACCACTTTCTTTTCCCAGGAAGGCTGAGATATCGGTCTTGAGGCTGAAGCTGGCTGGGCAATCCTTGAGATCCTTCAAGTGCCTGCCAGAGAGCTTTGACTCAGAAGTCCATCTGGTGTCTGGACCGCCTTCCTTGACAGTGGCTTTTGCTTAGCCACTCATAGACTTTTTTCCTTGCTGTTCCTCTCTCAGTGGTGTGAAGGCGATGCTTATAGGGGTAGTTGGAAAAGTGCTTGTGCCTTTTGCGTGTGTAAAGCACTCCTATCAGGCTCAGGAACGCTGATGGAAGACACCTTCTTTCTCTCCGGTCTAGGGCATTTGGGCAGTTGAGCCTGGTCAGTTGGAAATAAATCTGTGTTCCTTCTGGGGAGAAGTCCCACAGCAATTCAATGATGAGTTTTATTTTTATTTTTTATTTTTCCATAGATTCTTGGGGTACAGGTGGTATTTGGTTACATGAGTAAGATTTTTAGTGGTGATTTGTGAGATTTTGGTGCACCCATAACCTGAGCAGTATCCACTGCACCCTATTTGTAGTCTTTTATCCCTTGCCCCCCTCCCACCCTTCCCCCTAAGTCCCCAAAGTCCATTGTATCATTCTTATGCCTTTGTATCCTCAACTTAGCTCCCATGTATCGTTGAGAACATACGTTTGGTTTTTCATTCCCGAGTTACTTCACTTAGAAAAATAGTCTCCAATCTCATCCAGGTCGCTGCAAATGCCGTTAATTCATTCCTTTTTTTTAAATGGCTGAGTAGTATTCCATCAACGATGAGTTTTTAAAAAGCTTTTGGTTGGCACATTAGGTTAGAGTGGAGATGCCGCTGCTCAATAGGGACTTCATCAGGGTTAAGGACTGGGCCTGGCTCATTTGTGTAGGTCCAGTGCAGGACGCAGGGCCTGGCAGATAGCAGATACTCAGTAGAATTTTGGTTGTGTGACTGACTGAAGGAGAATGACTTGGGTTGCCTCTGAGGCTTTGGAGTCTGGTCGTGGAGGAGGGGGACTGGAGAAGTGTGCTGCCTGGAGTGGGCCCATGCACACAGCTGGTGTCTGGGGTTGATCCCTTCTCAGTTTTAGAGGTACCTCTGTGTGTCCCTGCTGTGCTCCTAGTCTGTATCCATGTTGCATTCCCCTCTGAGAGTATAATACATAGTAAGTCAGCAAGAGCACAGTCATATGAGCCATGGGGAAAGGGACAAGTGAGGAAATGATGATGATATTAATAACCATGGTAGCTCTTTGAATATATTGTGTTAAGATCTTGACTTTATATATTCTTCATAATAATAAATCTTCACTCTTTACCAAGGATGAAGTCTTTGTAGCTCACAGTTTTAGGATTCAGAGGAAAGGGTGAAATTCAAGGCACATAATTTCCCTTAAACACACTTGGGGTTGTCCAGAGGTTAAGGCTGTCACCAGGGTGCTGGCTTCTCAGTCCCCCTCCTCTGGCTGGGCTGCCAAGACATAGCCCTTCAGGAGTATTGGGTCATCCTGAGTTGAATAGAAGGGAGAGTTAAGCCATCCTGAGTTGAATAGGGTCTGGTGCCCTTCCGGAGCCTGGAGTGCCTGCCCGGCTGTGGTTGGCATGTTTCCCAGGGCTGCTGGTGTCCTTGGCATTGTCCCTGCCCTGTAAAGGTGACCTGGCCTCAGATTTGCCACTGTCAGGGCAGGGTGGCTGCCAGGGCTCGCCTCAGAATCTGGGAGCAGAGCCCTGTAATTACTGTATTTGGTCAGTGAAGCAGGTGTTGGAGGAAAAAAGGGTGATATGGGGGTTTGGACCAGATATCGGTAGCAGGTGGGAAGTAAATGAGTTTGCCTTCACAGAGCTCGGTAACTGGGTTGCAAGCTGTACTGTTCTATAAAAAAAAAAAAAAAAAAAAATCAGTTTTGCAGAGCCAGAGCCACTCCCACTGGCCACATATTGTCCAGGGGTGGGTGGAGATTGGACACGAGGGCATGACTGCTGCATGGGTTGGGTTAATCCTGCCTTGTATAATTTACTGACCAAATGACCAGTCACCCTGCCATTCCAGACCTCAGTTTCCTTGTCTACCAAATGGGGCTGAGCGAACTTTTCCTCTCTGAAGGCAGAGTTATGTGTTGGTTGCTTTAGGTGAGGCCCTTGGTGAGGATTCTGTGACAGCCCTGGGCTCCTGAGCTAGAGAAGGGAAGAAATCAATTTTTTAATCTGAGACTGGGGGTCCAGGACCCAGATTTTGGCATCTACAAAGGGTACCCATCTTTAATTTTGGTCTATTTTGCTCCAGTCACCTACTTGTCAGTCCTGCATGGTTTTGCCTTCTCTGCTCTAGGCTTGACCATGTTAAATTAGACTGTCTAGATCCAGGCTGGCCATGGTGTTTCATTCACAGCACAGTTTGAGACCCAGCAGCCCTGCCTGTCCTTCTACTAGCCCTGATAGGTGGATTACTTGGAGGCTTAGGGTTTGTGATAATGCCCTGACTACTCACACTGTGGTACAATCCACCAAGCTCTCTTCCGTCAGGTCTCTTGTGTGAACCTCCCACTGGCCCTGGGGCAAGCAAGGCAGCAATCAGTATTATCTCCACTTCAAAGTGGAGAAAACTTTGATTCAGAGAAGGAAGGAAGCTGTTCAGGGTTACACAGACTGTCTCTGACTTGGGAAGTCAGTGATCAAGCTTGGGTGTCTTATCCAACTCAAATTCAGTGAGGATCTTGAGACTCAGGATGGTGCTTTAAGCAAAGGGTCCAGGGCCTGGCAGCACACACCCCTCTGGGGCTGATGTGCAGGGCCAGATCAGACAAGGAGCTATGTGACATCTTCCTTGTGTCTGTTCCTCCTGTGCCCATCCTGAGCTCATGCTCATTCTACTCCTCTCTATGTGACTCACAGAAGAGGCAGGAAGTGGTTTGAGTTATGGTGGTTTGAGCACTGCCCCCAGATTCGTCTATGATCAGTGGTCACTTGTCAGGGGCATGGGGGGAGTCAACTTGTTTTTCTCACCTTGCTCAGTGAGAAGGGGCAGGCGGTGGGAGGAGGAAGCAAGTGTGAAACCTTCTGAGGTGAGTTTTTCCTCTGACACTGTGGGTGCGCGTTGGTGGGGAGCTTCCCTGAGGTATAGCTGGGGTCAGGCCACTGGCTCCCCCGTCGCGGCCAGGGCTGCTGGCAGCAGAAGGAGGCCTGTGCCCGGGACCAGGCTGGGCACCCAGGTCACTGAGGACCTGGTAGTTGCCACGCAGTAGCAGGAATGCCTTAGAAGGGGCCCAGGAGTGTGTGGAGTTTCCCCTGACTGCTCTGGAGTTTCCTTCCCACCTGCTTGGTCCAGGAACCCCTGACTTTTTAGCGACTTTGTGTTTTGTCCCTCTGCCCACTAGATGGGACGTGATAAAAACCTGTGCACAGGCTGGGCATGGTGGCTCATGCCTGTAATCCCAGCACTTTGGGAGGCTGAGGTGGGCAGATCACCTGAGGTCGGGAGTTCAAGGCCAGCCTGACCAACATGGAGAAACCCTGTCTCTACTAAAAATACAAAATTAGCCAGGTGTGGTGGCACATGCCTGTAATCCCGGCTACTTGGGAGACTGAGGCAGGAGAATCACTTGAACCTGGGAGGCGGAGGTTGCAGTGAGCCGAGATTGGCCATTGCACTGCAGCCTGGACAACAAGAGCGAAACTCCATCTCAAACAAACAAACAAAAAACAACAAAAAACCTGGGCACCATCCCTTGTTCAGGGTGAGGGGTGTGTGTCCATCAGTGTGCCCTCAAAGAGGGACCCCTCCCATCGCCATTACAGCTTCTGCTCTCCTTCCTGGGGGTGGCCTTGTTTCTCTGTTTCTCTCTCTGTCTTTCCTTATGATTAGAATGATTTGTGAGTTGGTGGCCAAGCTGGAGTACCTCCTGAATACAGTGAAGCCTGGGACTCCCAGAGTCCTACGGGGCACCTGACTCCCAAACTTGCTTTTCCAAGTGGAGAAATCACAACAACAAAACAACGAGTTAGCAGCTAACTTTTATCACACACTTACTAGGTTCCAGGCACTGTTCCAAAGACTTCACTTAGAGCATTTCATTTAATCCTCACTGTAACCCAGTGAGCTTGGCACTGTTATTACAGTTGAGGAAATCAAGACTCTGAGGGTGAAATAAGTTGCCCAAGCTCACCCAGCTGATAAGCAGGGGAGCAGGATTGAGCACAGCCACCTGGCTTCGAAGCTTGTGTGCTTTACTGTGACCTGGGGCAGCAAGTGCTACTCCTTATTCTAGACTGACTGGAGTGGGCCAGGCTGCTCTAGCTCCCTTGGCTGCAGAGGGCGGACTCCAGTACATCCTGGGAAAGCCTTTGGTCTCTGCTGCTGCTGCTGTGGATTTTTGTCTGTGGGGCAGGGAGGGAGGAAACAGGTTGGGCTGGGCTGAGGTTGTGCAGGGAGTAGTGGGAATGGTGTAGGGGTCTGGTGAGGAGAGCGTGTGCCCTGCCACACAGGCTGGTCACCACTCTGCTCTAACTGATTGTTCCACATGGGACTGTGGGCTCAGTGAGGCCAGATCTTCTGATTTTTCAAATATGAGCGATTTCTTGATTTTTAAAAGCGTAAGGCTGAACTGGAAAGTCCGATCCAGGCCTGGGGCAGCAGGTGGAGCATGCTGCCTCCGTCATAGCTGGTAGTGCCCAGCGCTGTGCTAGCCCTGGACTTGCTTTCTCACGTGTCAACGTCTCTCACTAGAGTGTGAGGGAATTCCTTGAGGCCCGAGCCCATGTGAGGCCTCCCTGTGTTTCGCATCATGCGCAGGACCTGGCACAAAGTAGCTGCTCAGTAAGTGGTTGTTGACAAAATGAGTCCGTGTCCCGTTTCTACAGAGGGGACACCTTTGCAGGAGTGATGAAAATGTCTCATAGTCCCCCATCTCTGTTTCACAGAATCAGGGAGTCCCAGTAAAGGGAAGTCCTACACGGGCCTGGGGAAGAAGTCACGGCTGATGAAGACAGTGCAGACCATGAAGGGCCATGGGAACTACCAAAACTGCCCAGTCGTGAGGCCGCATGCCACGCACTCAAGCTACGGCACCTATGTCACCCTGGCCCCTAAAGTCCTGGTGTTCCCCGTCTTTGTTCAGGTAAGCCCGTGACTGGTCCTAAGGGTTCCCTCAGGAGGAACGGAGAAAGAGGAGGGCCCTTGCCCCAGGACTCAGGGATGATGCCTTATCCCAGGACTGAGGGCCCCGTTTTGGGAAAGATAAGTAGCTTTAGATGCACGGGATTCTAGGGGCTTATACTGAGGGAGCAGAGATTTCCAGGGAGATACACAGGAAAAAGTGAGGCCGGGGGAGCCCAGCAAGGAAAGGGTCCTCTCCTTCCCCTACCTTGCCTCCCCTTTCTCTGGGGACAGGGCAGGTGGACCCCAGCTGCTTGTTGCCATGTCACAGGGCCTGTTTGCTGATGCTCCCACTCCCTGGCTCACCCAGTGGTTTTTTTATTTGGAAACAACTGAGGGGAGACCCTTGGGGTCTGTGGCTTATCTGGTCTCCCTGGTCTCTGCAAACATGTTTGATCTGTATTCACTGGTGGCCTGCGATTCACTAGATCTCTCTTATTCTCCAACGTCAAACAAAATGCTTGAAGAAAGATAATGAAATGAACAGCAAGCTGGGCCTGAAATCCCAGTTACTTGGGAGGCTGAGGTGGAAGGATCATTCGAGGCCAGGAGTTTGAGGTTACAGAGAGCTATGATCATAACACTGTACTCCAGCCTCTTCTTCTTTCCCCTCTTCCTCCCCATTTATCTCTCTTTCTCTTTAAAAATAACCTTTATTGGACCGGGAGTGGTGGCTCGGTAATCCCAGCACTTTGGGAGGCCTAGGTGAGTGGATCATTTGAGGTCAGGAGTTCAAGACCAGCCTGGCCAAGACAGTAAAACCCCGTCTCTACTAAAACTACAAAAAAATTAGCTGGGCGTGGTGGCAGATGCCTGTAATCCTAGCTATTCAGGAGTCTGAGGCAGGAGAATCACTTGAACCTGGGGGGCGAAGGTTGCAGTGAGCCGAGATCATACCACTGCATTCCAGCCTAGGAGACAGAGTGAGATTCTGTCTCAAAAAAACAAAACAAAACAAAACAAAATGAAACAAAACCCGAAAACCTTTATTTATTCCAACACCCAGATATGATAGTGTGAACATTTCAGCATCTTTTCTGTGTGCATGTACACATTAAAAAACAGATCTTATTCTATATTTTATGTCATGTTGCCTTTTTAAAATGAAAATTGTAGCATGAACCTTTCCCACACCACTAAATGTTCTGTGTTTTATGGTAGTTGCCCTCTCTTATTATGTGGGTATACTGTATTTATTTAACCAGTTCTGTATTCAGATACTTCTGTCTACTATTTTGCTATCGTAAATAACACTGTGATGAAAATCCTTGCTCATGGATTGCCTCTCTGATTATTTTCCTTGGGAGAGATTGCTGAAAGGGAAATGACTGGGTCATGGGTCATAAACATTTTAAAGACTCTTTATACATATTGACAAATTGTTTTGCAGGAAGATTCTAATGGTTTATCATCTTACCAGCAGCATTGACATGACTTGGCCCCAAGGGCTTCATTTCTGCCTATGCCTCTCTGGTCTCCCTGGCATCCCAGTCTGGGCCTGTCACTGTCCAGTAGGCACACTTTGTTAGGATGCAACACATCTCTGGGAGCTCACATGCCTCCCCTTAGACAACTCTGTCAGCAGGTCCTGGCCTTGGCCTTTCTGTTGGTCTCTTCTCTTTCTTAGCATGTGACACAAAGTTCTTGGCATCTACAATGTCTAATTTTCTTTCCTTTTTTTTTTTTTTTTTTTTTTTTTTGAGATGGAGTTTCGCTCTTGTTGCCCAGGCTGGAGTGCAATGGCGCGATCTCGGCTCACTGCAACCTCCACCTCCCAGGTTCAAGCGATTCTCCTGCCTCAGCCTCCCAAGTAGCTGGGATTACAGGTGCCCACCACCATGCCCAGCTAATTTTTTGTAGTTTTAGTAGAGATGGGGTTTTACCATGTTGGCCAGGCTGGTCTTGAACTCCTGACCTCAGATGATCCACCAGCCTCAGCCTCCCAAAGTGCTGAGATTACAGGCATGAACCACTGCACCCGGCCTGTGTCTAATTTTCATATTCATTTTAATATTTGTATAAGAAACTATTTTTATTCAAGAGACAGTCTCTCGCTCTGTCCCCCAGGCCGGAGTGCAGTGGTATGATCATAGCTCACTGTAACCTCAAGCTTCTGGCCTCAAATGATCCTTCCACCTCAGCCTCCCAAGTAGCTGGGATTTCAGGTCCAGCTTGCTGTTTGTTTCATGATCTTCCTTCAAGTACCCTACTTGATGGCATGTACTTAGAAGCCATGTTAGAAATATACAGTCATAAGGACAAGTGCTGCTGGGTAATCCAGAGCTTAGGGAGCTTCCTCTGGGCTGGGCTAGGCAAGGTGATGGAATAGGGTGAGAGGTTTGGGTGTGAATTGACGCTATGGGGATTGGCTGAGAAGCAGACAGTCAGTTCAAGTGTGTTATGAATGCAGAGCAGGGACTGGCCTGGCCTTGAAGGAACTCAAGTGACCAAATCTCGTGGCATGTGGCTCTCAGGATGCCTCCTAGTCCTGTGAGGCATGAACAGGATAGATGGGGGATGGCGGGGGCTGGGAGGGCCCAGGAACCCAGTGCAGTGTGGGGTGGGAGCTGGGACTGAGGACTGCAGAGGGCCTAAGCCTGTGGTTAGACTTCCTGTCAGTGAGTGTAGCTCTCACAGAGAGGGTTGATGGGGAAGGTGGCAGCAACAGTTCCACAGGACAGCAGCGTCTGTCTTTCTGTTTCCATCTTATGTATGAGGGGGTGTGTGGGTTCTCGGGTTGGTGGCGGGCTGACAGTCTTCTCTGGGTCAGAGGGTTCTCTGTGGCTGGCTTTGACAAGCTGCCGCTTCCTCCCCCCAGCTCCTCACCCAGCCTCTTTTTGAACTGCCCACTCAGCCTGCTTTATTTCCAGCCTCTAGATCTCTGTAACCCTGCCCGGACCCTCCTGCTGTCAGAGGAGCTGCTGCTGTACGAAGGGAGGAACAAGGCTGCCCAGGTAAGACTTTCACCTGCGTTTTTTAGGGGCTTTCTCTGTGGGCTTCATTGGCATCCTCCAGGACCCTCACTTGGGTCTCTTTCTGAGTATCTTAGAAGTGTACACTCTCAGGGTAGGGGAGACCTGAATGGACTCCTCCACTCTCCCTAGCAAAGGCTACAGCTTTTTCTTGTACATCTCTTTTCAAAGCTGTTGAATCCTTCTTTGATGGTTAGAAGGTTTCCCCAGCCCCTAAAGACACCCCGTTGTTTACCCCACCTTCCTCTCAGGAGCAGAAGAGATGGCAATTTACCCTGGCTGTGGGGGGTAACTTTGGTGGTGGGAAGAGTAAAGCTATTAGCCGAAGTGAATTTTTAGACCAGCATCAGTTTACCCAAGTTTTCTGGGCCTGTCTGTATTAACCCAAATCCCACATCCTCTTCTGAGAGACGAGTCTATGATTTCGCCTGGGTTCTAGCTCTCCCAGCAGGGTGCTGACATGGGAGCTGTGCCACCCTTCTGGGAGCTGGCCTGGGATGCTTTTCTCTAATTGGGAGAACTTCATTCATCCACACAACCCCGGAGCTGGCCAGTTCAGTCTCTGAGCTTAAAACTACTTTGGTATAGAAGTTAGAGCCCTGGGCTCTGCCCTGGCTACCTGGGGCCATGGGGTGAGGGTAGCAGACTCTTTGCAGATCAGGCGCCAGTGTAGAGCTGCCTTGGCTGAGCCGAGTGGCAGCTTGGGGTAGTGGAAAGATCAGGAAACTTGGAGACAGGAAGTCTATATCGAGACCCAGCTCTGCTGCTGGCTCACATGTGATTTCTTCCTTCTTCCTCAGTCTTCCCATCTGAGCAGCAGCAGCTGTATGTGTGTATTTGAGGCAGTAAGGGGCAGGGTCAGAGGTTGGTCTCTAAGGACCCTTTAAACCTCAGCCTTCTGGGACACTATGTGTGACTGTGGCTGAAGCAGGAGGTTGGTTTGTTTTTTAAGTAAGCAGACTGGACTGGAACTCATCTATTCCAAATGCACATTATCTTTTTCAAGGGAGTGCCCTGGGGGGCTGCATGCTCCCTTCCACTGCTCGCTATTGTCTGCTGTGTGTCTGGACCTCCTCTTCTCCGAACCTCTTCTTGGGAACTTTGCAAACTTCGGGAACTTAAAAATCTTTGCATATCTTCTGAATTGTCTCAGTAGGAGTAAAACTTCATCTGTTGGGAGGGATTTAAGTTTTAGGGATGAGAAGTCACTTAGAGCCACGTTTGGTGAATGAGAGCATAGTGGAGCTAAGTCAGGCATCCAAGGGTCAGAAATTGAGGTGTGGCCCTAAATTCACCAGACTCACAAGAAGCCAGTTAGAGATGGCAGCCACCCTGAAACGTATACATAAGTCTAAATACACTCTTCTGTTTGTGCACTTACCCTTGAATCTGCAAACATTGAGCACTTACTGTGTATCCTCATTGTGTATGCATTTTACATACTTGACCCCAATTAGCTCTTGCAGCACCCCCATGAGAGGCACGATTGTCCCCACTCTGTAGTTGAGGCAACTGAGGCTCCAGTGAGATTCACCGGGACCCAAGAGTCTCCAGGCTGGTAAGGAATGGAGCCGGGAATTAGCACTCTGGTCTTTCTGGCTCAGCGATGCTTTCCATGACCCCACACTGCTTCTGGCATGTCTGCATAAAGGCAAACTAAGGAACACAAGCTGAAGCCAGAGCCTTGTGACAGTTGCAATTCGTCCAAAAACCCTGTTTTATAGATCTCTAGAATCATAGAACAAAGAGACTCCTTTACCTTCGCCTTGAAGATTGAAGGAAGCAATTTGAAGACAAGTAAAATAAATATTAATATATTCCTTTTTCTTGAAGTATGATAGCAACCAAACATGTAGATCTGGGCACCCTGTCATGCTACTCACACCAAAAAAAAAAAAAAAAAAATTCAAAGGGATTTGGATAAATTCATAAAATTTCAGCCTTGGTTAGGCTTTCAGGAGTCATCCATTCTAAGTGCTTCCTTGTAACTTTCCAGTTAAATGGTTTTCTGATTGGTGCTTGAATCTTCTAGGGTAGCCATTAGAGCAGTGGTTTTGTTACTGGGGAGGGCCAAATTGTAGAGCATTCTCCCTTACACTCAACAGAAATCTTTATATGTGGAATGTTCCTCCTTGGTTCTTTGTCCCATCACTTCTCTGGGCATACTCAAGTTTGCTAACATCTGTGAGCTGATCCAGTCCCACCATGAACTACCCTCATCACACCCCCTTCCAGAAGTAATAGACTTGATTAACGTGCCCTGAGGTCTATCACCCTGTTCGAGGTTCTGGGAATACCATGAAGCACAAGACAGACACACCCTCCCTTTACACACTGACTCATGGAGTTTACCATTAACTAAGGCACCAATGTGTTTTCAGTAAACCCTGCTCTTAGGTCAGATTCCCAAGAAGAAGCTTGATTAGGGCCACTTGGGAGAAGCCACCCTCCAAGTGGTAAGGACCCCCTTACCAAGTGGTCCCTCAACTCTGACCCTTTGGAAAATCAGATGTGTCCCTGGAGCAAGTGTGGGAAAGACACCGGGTGACCCCTGTGGCGTGCTGTGGAACGCGACAGGTGATTGGGCCATGGAGATGGGCATCACTCTCCCATGGACTGCCGTGGCCCCTGCTGGTGCTGGTGAGATGGGGGAGTCTACATGCCCTCCCTGGCGCGCTTGCCCCTCTGCTCTGCCTCTAGCTGTGTGCCAGTTCTGGCCTTTCCCTGACCCAACCTTTGGGAAATTTTTCATTTATGTCTTAATCACTTCCTGTCTAGACCATATTCTCAGCCCTGGGAATCTGAGCCAGAGTGGTGGCCTGGGCCTTTTCTCACCTTGCTCATGGTTCTTCCCCAGTTGCTGGTGGCTCCTCCCACTTGCCCTACTTCCACCCCTCTCTGGGCCTGGGCTGTTTTTGTTTTGTTTTGTTTTGTTTTTCTTTTTTTTTTTTTTTTTAACTTTCTAGGCTCCTGACAGATTGTTGGCTCTAGCCCTTGCCCTGCCAGCCTCCCTCTGGGTCTGGAGGTGACTACCAGATTTCCCTTGAGTCAGGGAAGACACGTTTTGTGGGACTCTGAGGGTGTTTGCCTTGTGTTTCTGGCTAGTTTAGAGCCTTCTTTCCATCGCTCAGACTTTGAAGTCTTCTCAGACAACCAATTACTTGACTCCTTCTGAGCTCTTGGGTCATTTTCTTCCCCTCTTTTCTTAACATTATTATTATTATTATTATTATTATTTATTTTTGCCTCATTTGCTCCTCCTGTTTGGTCTCTGGATTCTTTCACATTCAGGAACTGAACAGCTGTAGGCACATTGCTACCTCTCTGTATAGTGAGAGCTTTAGGTCAGCCATACCTGGGTAATGGTCCCTGGCTGTGTGGCCATGGACAGGTCACTTAACCTCTCTGATCTCTAGGGTCCTCGTCTGTAAATGAGGGCAGTGGTGTTATTTACAAGTGAGGATCCACTGAGCAGAAAGTAAGCGTTCAACACATGAAGGCTTCTCTTGGGCTGCATTGAGACAGGCCTGTGGTGGGAAGGGTTAGGGTCACCACCAAGATGCCTTATAGCCCAGGGTTCTGGAATCTTCATGTTTGGGCCCCATCGGAGAAGCCAAAGCCCCTGAGAGCTCCTTCAGGGACATCTCCCTGTTGTCTCTGCAGCCCAGATTTCCTCAAGCCTCTGTATTTGTGCTACACTCAAGAAGCCAAGCCATCTTTTAATATATATTCTATATCTTTAAATTACAAAAGTAACAGTGATTGCAAATATAATACACATTAAATCAAAATGTATCAATTAAAATCCCACTCCCTGGAGTGAGGAGTGTGTCATCTTAGCTATTTTAAAAAGGTATAACTATGAGAAATGTATCGTTTTGTTTTACAAAATTGGACTCTATGCTAGGTATTTTTGCACATTGCACTATTTTGATTTATGATAGACAGATTTCTATTTCTGCCCCCATAGCTCTACTTAATTTTTTAATAGTTGCATACAATTCTGCCATATGAAGGTAGCATAATTCATTTTATTCATCTTCTCTTGATGAATGTTTGTCATTTTCTTTTCTTAAATTACAAAAATGCTGCTGAGAACATCCTCGTATGTTCATATTGATACCTCCTTGTAAGTATTTCTGTAGGACAGAGTCTCATAAATGGGGCTGTGGGGTCATTTTTAACAGGTTGATAGCTGAATGTTAACCTGTTGGCTTTGTAAATGTCACCAACAGTGCAACACACACTCATGGTACCCTTCAGTGCATGCCAGGCCCTTCTGGCTGGTTCTTCTTCAGAAGAGACACGGTGTCAGGTGTTTGATACCTCAAAGGGAAGTTCATATAATTAATAAGATTTTGTTTTATTTGGAGAATCTAAAATTGGATTTTATTGCTTTTGACTAAAGTCCGCTGCAGGATTTGCAAAACAAAGAACAGTATAATCTTCAGTGGCATTAGAGGATCAAGTGGATTTTCTTAGCATAAAAATATGCTGAGCGTGCCTGTTGGTTTACCTATGAAGTCTAAGAATAGCCTCTGCCTTTATTTTTGGAGCAGCTAATGCATAAAAGAGATAAAAGTGATGTGCATGTCTGTACTAGGGTGTGAGTAACTGGCTGTTTCTTGAACTGATTTCTCATTAATGCAATTAAACTTATCTGCAAGGAATTTGGTAATATTAGCTCACATTGTGTGGCGCTTTACTCAGTCTGCAAAGAGCTTGTGGAAGGAGCTTGTAAGAACGCCAGGCAGGGACTCTTCTCCCTGTTTGGACTGTTAAGAAAACTGAAGGGGTTAGGGAGTTTAAGCCAATTTTTTTGTGGCTAGTTAGTGGCAGAGCTGGGGTAGGAGTCTCCTGACTTCTGACTCTCAAGTCCAGTGCTCTTTCAGCCAGACACTTACAGCAGAATAAAAGCAAATATGGAAAATCTTACAGCTTAAGGGTGGCTCCAAGCCCCAGGTGCTGGGCTGGAGACTCCAGGAGCATTTGGTCAGAGAGGTAGGCCTAGGGGATCAGGCTGTGAAGAAGCTTGTAGAGACCAGCTGCCATGAGGGCCGCTTTCCCCCCTTCTGTTTGCTTTTTTCCTACTTTGAGGAGTAGAAGTATAGGAAACTGGAGGGTGGTGGGGCCATCTTGACTGCAGGTCAGGTCTGCCCTTGGCTGAGGCTGTACTGAGCACTGCTCCTGGTCCTGTGTGAGATGATGAGGATGTGTTACCTGGGGAGGCTGTGGCTCCCCACCTTCTCAGGGAGGTTGTGGCTCCCAGCCTCCAGGGGACAGCAAAGTAGCCAGTTCTGTTTGCTCTCTGTCAACCCAGGTGACATTGTTTGCCTATTCGGACCTGCTGCTCTTCACCAAGGAGGACGAGCCTGGCCGCTGCGACGTCCTGAGGAACCCCCTCTACCTCCAGAGTGTGAAGCTGCAGGAAGGTAAGCAGATGCTCTAGGTGCCCGGAGCCCCTCTCAACTTGCCCCAGTCCCTCTGGGCAGCCCTCTGGGCCCTGGCTGCCAGTCATCCACAGGGCACTGGAGTGTGTGCTGCTGGGCTCTGTCCATGGGCCAGTAGGTCTCAGACACTGGCATTTCTTCCAGGCTGGTAAGCCTTCTGATATACCTGAGCTTTTCAGGGAAGTTTCTATTCTAGAGACTTTCCAGGAAGGCTATGGGTAGGAGGAGCTTTGGATTCAGACAGACCTGTGTTCAAATCTTGGCGCTGTCCCTCCATACCGGGATGACTGTGGGCACTTTTCTCAGCCTCTCTGAGCCTGTTTCCTCCTGCATAAATAGGGAGAAAAATAGTCACTCACAAGGTTGCTGTGAAGATTAAGCTAGGTCATAAATGCAAAGTGCCTGGCCCATAACAGGTGCCCAATAAATACTTGTTGCCACCCACTCACCCTACAGATCTGTGGACAGAGACCGCAACTTGGCCCTACCCAGCTACATGGTCCTGCAGAGCCCAAGCTGCTGGGCCTCAGGCGCATGTGGGAGCGTGGAGGGAATTTCTAACCCAAACTTTCCACCATGCCCTCCACTCGTGAGAGGGGAAGCCAGCTGGGAGTATCTGTCGGTGGTTTGGTTTGGCGCCTGAGGTCTCCGCTGAGAGGGGCTCGGTTTCCTCTCCCAGATCATGAAAACAACAGACCTGTCTGAGGATGAGTGACAGGGGCAGAGAGGAAAATATTACCCAGTGAAAGAATTCTGTTTTGGCGGGGTTTGCTCCGGGAAAGCTTCCTGGCTGTTTGCAAACTATCCTGTGTGCTCAGTGCCCGAGTATTCCTCCTCCTCGGAAACCCATTCAGTGTGAGAACCTCCACTCTCACTTCCCCACAGGAAGCCACTGACAACTTCTCCATCTCGGGCTCTGGCCTTTCCCCTGCCCATGGAAGGGAAAAGCAAGTCACCTCACTGGGTCAGCTCTTCCCTCCAGGCGGGCTCAGCCTGACCACGGGGCAGTGGGAATGAGCTGCCTGAGCAACCCAGTTCCAGCACTGGCGTTCCCAGAGTTCCCCATGCCTGCTGGAGGCAAGCAGGTTGGAGCTCCAGTGGCCTCTGTTTCTGGGCTTCCGTGCCATCCTCTCCATACCCCCCAGCCCCTTTCTGGCTCTGTCACACCCAGATTCCCATATGCCCATTCTCCCTGTCGCTCCAGCCTGGCTGCAGTGTGCATATTCACACGTGCACTCACACTGAGTCCTTTCTTCTCCGCTTCCCCCTCCCTGTTCCCAGCCCAGACAGTCTAGGACCCTGTCACATTTGAGGGAGGAGCACTGGATGGGGCAGGGCTCAGTAATATGCGCTGGTTGGTATAAGTGGTACTCTCACTCTGTTTTGCACGTTACAAGACTGAGGCCATAACCCAGGACCCTGGTTTGCTCAGCTTCCTGCGAGGAGGGAGGGAAGAGAAGGCTCACACTGGCTGTAATTTGGGTGGACATGGAGGTTGTAGGAAGAAGGCAGTAGAGGAGCTGAGGGCAGTGACTGGGAGTCTGGGGTCTGGGTGTGGTGCTGCTGTGCTGTGCTGTGTGGCTTCAGCTGGCCCTTTCCCTTTGCCAGGCTTCAGTTTCTCTGACTGGGAACTAAGGGTGGGGCCAGCGCTCTGTGTCCCTCCCAGCTCTGACACCCCCACACAGAACCCCAGAGCTTGCTGTGAGCAGCTGGACCATGCCTATACTATCCTGCCTCTATCCCTCTGGGGGCTGGATGGGGAATTGGTTGGGATCTCCCCTTCTGGAGGCCCCAGGCCCAAGACTTGAAGCTAGGGGTGGGGTGTGCTCCATTCTCCACTGGGTGTTGGTCAAGGCGGGTGGTGTGGGGACTTGGGGTGTCACAGAGAGCCTCTCCAGGTGCTGAGCTATGTTTGAGCCGCAGCCTTGTGCAAGCCTGGCACTGTGGCTTCCTCTCCCTGCAGATGGAGTGCGAGCTGCACAAGGGCTGAGGATGGCCAAGGCAGCACTTCTCAGGAGAGACCACCATGGCCAGAAGAGCCCCTTGGGTTGGCGTGGGAGAGGGGCCTGTGTGTGTGCGTGCATGTGTCTGCCTGCCCTGGATTTTTTGGACAGATGGTTTGGGGCCGAACTCCAGGGAGCCTGAGAGCTGCTGCGAGGATGGAAATGGCTCTGTTTATAGGTGCACAATCCAACGCTTAGATTTCTTTCCAGGCACCGATGGAGCCCTTGCCTTCTCCCAGCTGCCCCCACTCCCCTGAGATAGGCTTGTGGGTCCAGAGGCTCATGGAAGTTTAGTGACCCCTTCTCCTGCAGTCCAAATTGGAGCCACAGGACCCAATGTTCTGAGTCCTGGCGTCCAATTTCCTGCCTGCCTCCCCTGTGCCCCAAGAGACCCGCTGCAGCAGCAAGGGCCTGAGGCTTTTAAGGGATGCATTTGGGACCTCAGCTGGAGCCTCTGTTGGCAGAATGGTCTCTGATTAATATTGCTCATGACTCCTAGGTTTCTTATTTGTCTCTTTCAAATCACCATGTATGCAGAATTCAATTTGGGGCAAAGAAGATGGCAAACAAGGAATGCACCCAACCTTTCTGGTTGTCTGGGGCTGGCAAGGGCTGCTCCCTGGCCGGGGAGAAGCAGCCCCACGCTAGGGACCAAGGTCTGCCTGTGTAACTTGTCTGAAGAGTCCTTAGCTCCATTGGCCAAGCACACTCCCAGGGCCTAGCCTGGGGCATGGAACACTGTGTGTGCCTAATCGATGTTTGTTGTGTGAATGAATGACTAAAAGAACAGAAGTGTTGCCTCAGTTCGGGAGCTGGGGGTGCACCTCTCCCCCAGGGTTCCTGGGTGGTAGTCACTTAAATCTTGTTGCCCCTGTCCTGCCCAGCCTCCCCCAGGCTTCAGCAGGGCCGAATGGCAGTGTAATGGGAACAGGCGGAGAGCTGGCGCTAACAATTGGGACATCTCCGGTCAGCCGGGGCCCATTGTGGTCTCTTCCTGCCTCTGCCGCCCTGCTGGCTTTGCTACTCTTTGTGTTGCTGCCTCCCAGGCGGCCAGCGTCACGCCCATAGTGTGTCTTTCTGGCCTGCTCTGGTGTCTCAGAAGTGGCCTGGAAATGTTCTGCTGCTTCTTGGGCTCTCCATTCACCTTGGAGCCAGGTAGGCAGTTGCAGAAAGTCAGTTGCATTGGTCTCAGCTGCTGCAATGTTTGGAGTTAACTCTTGGCTAGTCCCCATTTTCTGAGCGCGTCCTCAGAGCCCACATCAGTGATAGCAGTGCTGGGGTGGTAGCAGTGGAAGGGACACATTGCCACCTCTGGGGCTCATAGCCTGGTGGAATGTAGATGAGTAACCCATGGAGGGGTAGAAGTGTGACAAGGCAGGCAGTCCTCGGTTCAAAGCTCGGCTTTGCCACTTACTCACTGTATGTCCTATTCATGTTGTTCTCCCTCCGTGGGCCTCAGTCTCTATATCTGGAGAATGGAGACAATACCCCTCCTGCTTGCCTCAGACAGTGAAGGGGATTTGCTTAATTGTTGAGTTTTGGATCGCAGACCAGGTGAGCGAGGGCTCTGGGAAAGTGATGGAGGGGTCAGACCTGGGCCAGGAAGCTATCTGTGGGGTCCACCCAGCCCGTGATTGGGGATCCCTCCTGCATGGTCCATGTATTCCTTGCGGGAAGCGAGGCCCACTCTGGAACCCAGTGGCTAATTGTTGAATTTCAAAAGGGCCAAGGCAGTTGGAATGTTTAAAGGAAAACCCAGATGTGTGCTGCCGTTCTCCTCCCTCCTAGCCCCCAGTTCTAATGTTCTAGGAGGGGCAGAATTTCTCTCCTGGGTCAGCCCCTTGCAGCCTGCTTTTCTACAGCTGCAGCTCCTCTCTGGCACCCTTGGCTTCTTCAGTTTGTTGTTCTATTATGAGACTCTGAACCATGCTGAGTGCTGCCCCCATTCCATCCTCCTCTCAAAGTGCTGCCAGCACAAGGCTGTGACGTGGAACAGATTTCAGGGAAAGTTTGCAGTAATGCAGGGAGGTTGGGGAAGGAGGCAAGGGTGTCACAGCACAGAAAAGTTGTCAAGGCAATCCATCCACCATTCCCTGCCATAGGGAATATGTCTCAGGGAGTGTTCCCCCAACCTCAGCCTCCTATTTCCCTGAAGCTCTCATCTCCTGGGCTTTCCTCTCCCTTCTAGAACCTTCTCTTTTCTCGCTGCCAGCTTCTAACCCCCAAATTTCTGTTATTTTCTTACATAGATCTTTTTGACTCTCACTTGGCACTAGGATCTGCTTCTGGAAAGCCAAAGAAATGTCCCAGTGTGTTCTCTTAAACAAAAGAAACCACCTCCTCTTGTCTCTACCCTCAGCAACACAAGGAACCAGCAGAAGCTTTGAAATTACAGTTTTCTTAAACATGATGGACTTCTTAGGCAATACTCCCTCCCTCCCCAGCCCATCACTAGGTGGGAAGAAGTAGAAAGACTTATTCTCCCTAAGTCTGAAGTGAACCCTCATTTACTTATGGGAGATTTTTTAATCTGGCTCTGGCTGGCAGCCCCTGACCCTAGGGATAGCTTTGTCTCAGAACTGCCCATATACTTTGCTTCAAGGGGCCCTGGACTTCACCCACACCAGGGCCCTTATTCACTGCTTTTCTTAGGAATTGACTTGACCCACAGTCTCTATTTTTATCTTGCTGTCTTCTCTTTGCAACTAATTTTGGTGTCTTTGACAATTTCTTTACTTCAAGTATGTGTTAAGGGTCCTACCTTGAGCTCAACACTAGTCTGGTGCCTTGAGAGGACAGAGGAGCTGGATAGGGCCTATGTGGTGGGCATCTGAGGTGGGGTGTGTAGTGGTGGGAGTGTGGGCTCTGGATCCAGCCTACCTGGGTCTAAATCTTGATTCTCTTTCTTACTCCTGGGCAAGTTACTCAATTCATCTGTGCCTCAGTTTTGTCAAGAGTCTTGGGTGAAAAGAGCCCTGCCTCCCAGGGGTTGTTGTGAGGGTCAAGCATATCCATGGGAAGCATAGGGAACAGTGGTTGGCATGGAGCACTGTGGTGCGCCAAGGTCCTATCCCTTTAAGCATTTACTGTTTCACGTGCTTGTGGTTGCTTCCCTCAACAATGACGGTTTGCCCAACGAGGCCCATTGCACGGTCACAGGGAGAACCATCCCGGGCCCATGCCCAGACAAGTGCCCTAAGTGGGAGTGCTGCCAGGCCCTGAAGAGTGGCTGCAGTGGGCAGGGCCAGTGTCCTGGAGGAAGGGAACAGTCTGCTTCTCCGCACTTGCTCTTCCTTGAACACAATTTGTACTTCTCTTGGAATGTCCTTTCTTCTCACCTTGAGTCCAAATTCAACAGGACCCTCCTTCAGGAAGCTTTTCCCAGAATCTGAGTGTTATCTCCTGGTCCTCCTGCTTCTGAAGCACTCTGAGCAATCACCTTCCCTCGGGGTTGACACTGGACCTTAGCTCCTCTGCTGGAGGAGGGAGTTCCCGACAGCCCTCCCAGATGCCTCCCAGGTAGAGAAGAGCTAGTGAATGGTTGCGACTGGGATCCTGGACCAGGGGTTAGAAGTCTCTAGGAAAACACACAGAGAGGTGAAGCCTGGGCCTGGAAGCCATCTCTGGGCTCCACCCAGTCTATGACTGCACAGCCCACCATTCCTTGGTGGAAAACAAGCCTCCCTATTGAATTTCAAAATGGCAAAGGCAGTTGGAGCATTTAAAGGAAAATCCAGATGTGTGCTGCCTCCAGGTCTCTCACTGCAGAAATCATGGAAGGGAGGAGGCCTCCTGGGATGGATGAGGGCTCCCTCCCTGTACCTCATGCCCAGAGGGTGCTCCTGGCTACCTCTCCTAGGGAGGAGATTTCAGCATTCCTTGGGCCAGGCTGACCCGCAGGCAAATGCCTTAGAGCTGTACATTACCCTGGTTAGTTACTTAGCCAATTTTCCTCCAGAGACTTCCCTGCCTCCCATGCCTGCCTCTCTCTTTTCCCGGGAGGTGCCGCCACACACAGCCTTCTGAGCAAGACAGCTGACTCTGCTGGAACAAACTACTGAGGCTCTTTAGCCAGTTCTAATGCAAATCTTACTTTTTGTTTCCTCAAAGGTTCTTCAGAAGACCTGAAATTCTGCGTGCTCTATCTAGCAGAGGTGAGTCCTTTCCTCTGGATTTGAGGAGAGAGATCTTGGACCTGGTGCTTGAGGGGAGACACTGGGCTGGGATCTAGACCAGTGTTCTAATGCCAGCCTCCACACCCACTTATGCCAAAGTCCTGGGCAAGGCCAGAGTAGCAGTTTTTTTTTGCTAGGTAGAATGGGACTAGCTGTTCCTACCCCATGACTCTCTTACCTCTGTGTTAAAGAGCAGTGGAAAGGAAAGTGCTTAGAACAGACCCCTGAGATTTTCTGTGCAGGACCTCCTGAACTGCAGGAATCTCAGTGGGGGTGTGGCTGGGCAGCTGTGCATCACCCTGTTTACTGGTTAATAGCCCTTCCTCTAGAGATCACCGTGATTCTTGCACCTGCCTCTTGCTTCCATGTTTCCCAGGAAGTACCACCCACGACCCCTCATACAGGGTCTTGTCAGTGTTTCAAAAGGTCTGAAGGTATTTGTACCTTTACCTGGGCCAGATAATACAGGCTTCAGCAAACATCAAGTGTCTGGGTTTCAGTCTGGAATGATACCCACTCAGTGTGGTTGAGATTCCTGGTTATCTCAGTCTGATCAGAAGCTTAGATAGGCAGTGCTATGCCTTTGCTGAGCAACATCTGGCAAGTAACTTATTACTTGATATGGCTTGGTAGATAAAATATCATTCAGGCTGGGGTTTCACTCAAGAGATCCTTGAAGATGAAAAAATTGAGAGCCACTGAGCTATACAAATACTTTTCAATTTTCAGTGAATTTTCTGTTCACCGCAGGGCAGTGTCTGTTCCAAGCAAGGATGCATTAGACACATTCCTGCCCTCTGCCTTCGCTTGTTTGTCTCATGCAACAGTCCAGGGAACTTGTTTTGTGGGAGGTGGGACATAGTCTGTATTGGGTGGCCAAGAGGAACACACCCCTTTGATAAGGAATTGTACACAGTTTGTGACTGAAAACCATTCCTTCAGTTTCTGGCTAAGAAGTGCAAGGCCAAGAGAGAGTCTTTCAACAGCCCCCTGGAGGAGAAGACAGTTGATGTGAAGTTAGCTTTAGCAGAGGGCAGAGAGTTCCAAAGAGGCAGTGGACACCGCTGGGGAACTGGGCTGCCTGAAATGCAGACCTGAGGACCAAGAGGGCATTGGATGTCCTCCCCTGTGTCAGCCACATTCCCCTTGGGGTACATGGCTGGTGGAAGTGGCTGGTGGAATCACTTCAGTGCTGGAGGGTGTTTAGTTCCACAGAGCCAACCAAGCAGAGAGGAGAAGCCGTGACCAGGCTAGGCTCCTCCTCCAGCCTCACCACACTGGGTTCTGATTCTCTGGGGCAGTCCCTGAAAAGAGGCTCCAGGTTCTTTAATGCCAATAGAGCTTCCTGCCAGGTTGGGTTAGTGTTTCCCAGAGAAAAGGACTTCTGCTCTATTGGTTTCCTGGGATCTGTGATCTCCCAGCTTCCAGAGATTATGAAGGGATATTGATTTGGGGCTTTTTGTTTCAGTAAAGTGCTAGGTGATCTGATCCCCAGGGGCTGTGGGATTGAGCTTACAGGCAGCTAGAAGCCTCTCCCTTCTCTTAGTGGGTTGCTATTTAGGAGAAGCACATCTGTAATTCATGGAAGACAAGATGCCTGTTTGCTCTGTAGCCTGGGCCACTCTTAACATGGGTGGTTTTGGATCCTATCAAGAGCCTGAAACTCACATCTTAGTTGGAACTTCTGAAAAGTGATTTCTCTTCATTGCCTGACATGCAGGTGGCACCCAGAGAAGAAAAAGAGAATCAGGATTTGGAGACATTTTTTGACTCTGCATTGAGAAAGGCCCAATTGCCTGGGTGGTGGCAGCTCTGATTGTTCTCTAGCTGCAAGGTCCTGGGTGGTGTTATCCTAAAGTAGTCCTGGGCTCTGGGTCTCTATTGCCCGGAGAGGTGTGTTTCTCAGTTCCTGCAAATCCACTGGACAGATGCAGCCCACAGTTGGCTTCAGAACACAGGGGGCTCTGAAGTCAGTTGGGTCCATGGGCACATTGGTCGGGGACTATTCTCTAACCTAGACTCTGATGTTGGCTCCATTAATTTAAGAGTTTTGGAGTTAGGAAGACCTAGATTTGAATCTTGGCTCTTCCATTTTCTGAGTGATCTGGGGCAAGTTACAAACTCATCTCTGAAATGGGGCTGATGAGGCCTACCCTGCAGGGTTGTGGTAATGATTAAATGAGATTCAGTAAGACTTGCATCCAAAGCACTTAGCACAGAGCCTGGCACACAACGAGGGCTCAATAAATGGTAGCTACTGGTATTATCAATTTCAAAGTAAGGGGAAGGGCTTTTCATATTCATTTACTCTCCATTAGAGAAATCACAAATGATTTATTGGTCTTTTAAAAAGAAAGCTAAGAGGAATAGCTCATATTCTTTGTAATGTGCATATACAGTTATACAAATATGGTAAGATCACAGGCTCTGGAGGAGGCAGAAGACAAACAGTGAATCTCTCTCTCCCAAGACCTCCTGGGGCCAGTGACATAACCTCTTTGAGCCTTAGTTTTCTCATGTGAAAAATGGTAGCAGCTGCTTTCCTTCCTACCTATGTTATAGGGTCATTAGGAGAACTGAATTAAATGACAAAGCAAATTTTTATCAAAGCAAATGAACCAACTTAATTTATGGCTGAAGAGGTTTTGGTTTTTACAAAGATATAGTTAATTCAGGAGCAAGGAGGTAAGGCAAGAGGGGATTTTAAAGAGGTCAAGAGGAGCTTGGTGTCTGGTTGAATTTCAGGATGCCCGTGTTTAAATACACAGGTCTGTGCCCAGTGCTTCTGGGCCAGGGCCAGTGGATCTGAAAGGTCTGTGCTTGGCTGACCACTCCATAGTCAGGAGGCACCGTCTGAGTGAGTTACATGAAGAGGCCTTCAGGGCGGCTTATGGCCTTGACCCCAGAGCCTGGTATTGAGGGCACAGTGGACATCAGTGTTGAGACCGACGAGTTGGATCACACCCTGGATTAAAAGAGATGGGTTACTTGTGAGGGAAGCCAGGAAGGTAATGAGTGTCCCCAATTAGACAGATTTAGGCAGATGGGAGTTCAGCCTCCCTGGAGGGAGCTGGCTTAGTGCTCTCTCTCTTGGCCTGGCCAAGAGAGAGAGACCAAAGCTTAGGTCTCCCAAAAATGTTTGCCCGTCTAAGCCAGCCAGTTCTGCCCCTGCCTTGGAAGCCTTCTGGGTCCTCTAGTATTACAGCTTCAAGCTCTGAGAGCCAGAGACCCAGCCCTACACTCTGCTGTTGAGACAGGCAATATGGTCACTATCTCAGGTGAAGAAATATGGCTTTCCGAAGGAGATTCCCATGGTGCAGGGCAGCGGAGGGTGGTTCTTGTGGTGTCAGTAAAACGGGCAAAATCACGGCTGTTACCTTGCAAAGTTGTTGGAAGAAGTGTCAAGGTATCACTGGTAAGTGTCTTAGCACTGTGCAGGGCATGGGATTTGAGGGGGCTGCCTCTGTATTGAGGGTAGGTGGCTCTCACTGTGAAAGGCCCTCCCAGCAAGGGGGGAACTTTTCCATACTTTTGTTGGGAGGGGGACCCCATCCTGGAGCTTAGAGCAGTGGACAGTTATCCAAAAAGCTGCCAGCGAACTCTGCAGCTGCTCTGAGACCCAGCTACCTACAGAATTTCTCCTGGAGGCTTTGCATTCTTGTTGCCTCTTGGTCTAGTCTGCAAGGGGAACATTCCTGCCAGCCACAGATATGGCAGCCTGACCAGGTGATGAGACCTCCCCAGGTGTTGGAGATGAGATCCCAGCATGTGGTTCTCCAAGGCTTTGAGCTGCAGCTCTGCTCCTCATTGGCGATGAGACTCGGGGAGGTCCTTAGCTGCTCTGAACCTTGGCCATTCCCTTCCATAAAATGGGGACAACAATCCATACCATCCCTGCCTCTTCACTGCATTGCCGAGATCAACATGAGGTCATGGCTGGGAAAGTTATTTTTCTTTTTTTTGAGACAGAGTCTCACTCTGTCACCCAGGCCGGAGTACAATGGTGCGATCTCAGCTCACTGCAACCTCTGCCTCCTGGGTTCAAGCGATTCTCCTGCCCCAGCCTCCCGAGTAGCTGGGATTACAGGTGCACACCACCATGCCTGGCTAATTTTTGTATTTTTAGTAGAGACGGTGTTTCATCATGTTGGCCAGACTGGTCAAACTCCTGACCTCAGATGATCCGCCTGCCTCGGCCTCTTAGAGTGCTGGGATTGCAGGCATGAGCCACCGCGCCCAGTTGGAAAATTCTTTTTAAAATTGATAGTTAGACAAAAGGAATTATTAGTAAGGCAGAATTCCTGCTTCAGAACAGAAAGAGAAGAGGACATGGAGGCTCAGAGAGATTAAGGAATGGGCTAAAGCCCACCCAGCTGGGTAGAAGCAGGACTGGGAGGCTTGGGCCAGGGCCAGGTTCATGGAGTGATGGCCTTTCCAAGCTGGAAGGGACCACAGTTCCTGCCTCACCCCCAACCTTTACATGAGAACACTGGAGACAGGGAGCAGAGGGCCTTCTGGTCAGCATCTGCCTCACCCGGCTTCTCCCTGGGAAATCTTGGGGTCTTCTGCTGGCCATATCCTTCCCCTGCCATGGGCTAGAGGGTTCTGGGCAGTGGAGGGAAGCTGTTAAGTGGAAGCTCCAGGAGTGCCTCAGCGCACCACCCAGTTCCCTGAAACCAGTGGGCAGGGCTTTCTTTCCTCTTTCCCCAAATGCTTTTAGGAAGATCAACTTCTGAGCACTTTTGGGCCTGAGAGGAATGGCTGGCACTCAACGTGGGATGTGCCTCCACTCTGAAGGGTGGCATTCCTAAGGGTTGGGTCGGATGCAGGGTAGAAGTCCCTAGATGCTATCATCTGATGCGATAGTCCACCCCAGCTCAAGACCTGCATTCGCTGTTTCTGGAACAGCTTCTCCCAAACATTGTTTTTGCTGGCCCCTTCTTACTGTTATGTCTTAGCTTAGCTTGTGTATTGGCCTGTATAAAAGGCCTGTATAAGAGGCCTTTTCTGATCACCTCAAGTACGACCTCTCCCTTTATGACCTTGATGACATTTTCACAAGTTGTAATTACAGCTGTCCCTCAGTATCCACCAGGGATTTGTTCCAGGACCCCACAGTTACCAAAGTCCAAAGATGTTCAAGTCCTTGATACAAAATGGGGTAGTATTTACATATAACCTATACACATCCTTCCATGTACTTTAAATCATCTTTAGATTACTTATAATACCTAATACAATGTAAGTGCTATGTAAATAGTTGCTAAACTGTATTGTTTAGGGAATAATGGCAGGAAAAGGTATCTGTACATATTTAGTTCAGATGAATTTTTTTTTTTTTTTTGAGACAAGGTCTGCTTTGTCACCCAGGCTGGAGTGCAGTGGCACAATCATTGCTCACTGTAGCCTCAAGCTCCTGGGCTTCAGCAATCCTCCCACCTCAGCCTCCCAAGTAGCTGGGACTACAAGCGCACACCACCACACCCAACTAATTTTTTTTTTTTTAACTTTTGTAGAGACTGGGTGTCACTGTGTTTCCCAGGCTTGTCTAGAACTCCTGGGCGCAAAGGATCCCCCTGCCTTGGCCTCCCAAAATGCTGGTTTATGGATGGGAGCCACTGTGACCAGCCTATAATATTTTTTCAAATAATTTTCATCCTCTGTTGGTGGAATCCATGGATGTAGAACCCATGGATAGGGAGGGCTATATATTATTTCTTTAATTGTTTATTTGTATAAATAATAAATATTGTTGTATTTGCCCCTGACCTGAGAACCCATGCTTAGTCTGTCTCATTTACCTCTTTATTTCCAATGCCTAGGACTGTCCCTAAGAGATAAATGTCTCATTTATCTCTTTATTTCCAATGCCTAGGACTGTCCCTGTCACAGAGCAGGTGCTCAATAAATAGTTATTTTATTTTATTTTTTTTTCAAGGCTGAGTCTTGCTCTGTCACCCAGGCTGAGTCTGGCTTTGTCACCCAGGCTGGGGTACAGTGGTGTGATCCTGGCTTACTGCAACCTCTACCTGCCAGGTTCAAGTGAGTCTCCTGCCTCAGCCTCCTGAGTAGCTGGGATTACAGGCGTGTGCCACCATGCTGGCGAATTTTTGTATTTTTAGTAGAGACGAGGTTTCACCATGTTGGCCAGGCTGTTCTTGAACACCTGACCTCATGATCCACCCACCTTGGCCTCCCAAAGTGCTGGGATTACAGGCATGGGCCACTGCGCCCAGTCAATAAATAGTTATTAAACAAATGAATTGCTGAATAGTAATACTAGTGACTGTTTGTTGAGGCCTGATTGTTGTCCTCCTTGCTTGCCCTCCTAGTAGCTCTGAAAGCCAAGTGATGCCATTATATCCCCATTTCACAGGCAGCTTGGGACTTTCCTGAGGTTGGCAGCTGGGAAGTGGCCCAGCTCGGATTCAAACCAGGCCTGTCCAACTGCAAAATGAGAAAGGGCTGGATAGAAACACTGTCTTTTTTTTTTTTTTTCTGTTCCAAGGGATCAGCTGATGCTCTTAGCTCCCTGGCTGAGTTCATCTAATCGTAGCCCTTTGGGGTTATAATCAAATTCCAGTGGAGGCAGACAGAGCTTGTAATCCCCTGATGAGAGTACCCGGTTGTGGATGGCAACCCTGGGCATGTACCACCATCCCTACCCCACCCCTAGCACACTCTGACTGCTTTAGGGGCGACTCTCTGGGTCCCTGAAGCTCCCTGGTGCTTGTGCCAAAGCTGACCTAGATTTTCACCTCATCCCAGAAGTCCCTCCTGGCAACCAGAGCTTACCAAGGCCATTGCTTGCTAAGCACTATACGAGGCCTAGATGAAAAAGGCCTTTCTAGAAGGGGTTTATAGTTTAGTTGGGGAGAGGAGACTGTAGTACTTAACAAGGTTAAACAGTGAAGCGGGACCTAAATGTCAGCAGTGCAGGGGATGTTGCTGCCCTCGACTGAGCCGAACAGTCACTAATTAGACCGAGATCATGTGCTGGGCAGTGGGGCTGCAAAGGGCCACATGACCCTGCCCGTCAAAGACTTTCCAGAGGGCCCTGAGTTGCTATTTGGGTTCTATTGGTATGCCCGTCCAACCACCCGTTCAGCCTTGGCCTTGGGATCAGAGGAGAGCGCTGTGAGGGAGATGGGTTCTGTGAGCCGGGGGAGGTGGGGAGGGTTCCTGGCTCCACAGAGCATCAGCCCGAGGCCCTGGCCCTCTGGGCTCCCCACGTGCTCTCCCAGCTGCTGCTTTGTGCTGCCTGCCCCTAGGGGTGACCTCATCGGCTCTGTCCTGCAGCTCTTCACAGGCTTCTGCTGTGTTGGGAGCCACTGCCTCCCTCCCCTCCCCCAACCTGTGGGCCAACAGCTCGCCAGCTGGCCCTTGAACCCACTTCCCTGCGCCTCTGGCTGCCTCGATGTCACTGGGGATTAGTGTGCATTTGCGGCTTTTGGCGGACACTCCCCTCCCGCCTGCAGCCTCACCCTCTGGAGCACAGGGATGGGCTTGGGCCTGGGAGCCCCCTGAACCAGGGAGCAGCCCTGACTGTCCATTTCTCTATTTTCCCTGACGTCAGAAGGCAGAGTGCTTATTCACTTTGGAAGCGCACTCGCAGGAGCAGAAGAAGAGAGTGTGCTGGTGCCTGTCGGAGAACATCGCCAAGCAGCAACAGCTGGCAGCGTCGCCCCCGGACAGCAAGGTAAGGGCCTTGACAGTGGCTGTGGCCTGACTGCCTTGTTTCCCCTCAGCCAGCCTGGACCCTTGAGCCTCTGCATTGAGCTGGGGGCCAGCCTGAGCTTCCAACTTGGCTCTGGGCAATGAGCTCTTGGCAAGTGGGGGCCTGTGCCCGAATGTCTCTCCCCCTTGGCATGTCATTGGGTCTGCTGAGTGGGTCTGACAGTGCTCACGTAGAGCGACAAAGCCAAATTAAGCGTGGCCCATCAGTTCTGCACTCTGTTCTTCGGTTTGCCTATGGCAAGGTTTAATTTGGGCTGGCCTCCCTGATGCTGCCTGGCATGTGTTCACCTCTGCCACTGGGTAGCCTGTGCCCAGGGGCAGCACACTGGTGTTTAACATTGGCCCCAGGCGGATGCGATAGAGGGGATGTTTGTGGCAGAAGCTGTTGTATGCTGTATAGTTCCATGTGGGCCAGAGCCAAGTATAGCCGACTGCTGGGGGCTGGGGACTGGCTGGCAGGAGCATCAGGGAAGATTAGAGACTCCCAGGGGGAGGCTGTTCTGGGCCAGGCACTGCTCAGCCCATCCAGTGCCTGGGGAGAGGGGATAGAATAGGAGCTGGACCACACAGCCTTCCCCTTTGACACTCCGATGCCAGCTACAACATACAGTTATATTACCTCATTTGTGAGTCATTCGGGTCCCTTCTCTTGCTAAGAGTGCTGGGCATTTGGGAATTGGGTCTGGTTGGCTGCAAAAGTTGCTGAGGTGGTTGCTCTGCTGGATCTGGGGGAAGAGGAGAGATGAAAGAGAGCTGCAGCCTATGAACTTGCTGGCCTTTTTGCTTCTCCCTGGTGCGCTCAGGCCCCCATGCCATGGGCAGCAGGCCTATGCAGGGGCAGTGGGGGTCAGGCCTTCTGAGGCAGGAGGTGGGGAAGAGGCAGTTGGCAACCTCTTCTGAGGGCCAGTGGTGGACAGCAGCTCCCCAGCTATTCCCGAAAGGAGTGAGGGTCTGAGAATTACATCATCTTAGCTGTGAACGTTCCCTTGTTTTACACTAGCTAGTGGCAAGAATAACTTGGATGAGGGAAGACAGTAGGAAGAGCACGGACTTCTGAGCCACCCTCTACCACCAACTGGCAGTGGGAACTTGGGAAAGTCACTTTGCTGCTCTGTGCTTTGATGTCCCCACCAGTAACCTGGGACAATAATCCTTCCCTCAAAGTGTTGTTGTGAGAATGAAATGAGAGGGTGCATATACGGGCTATAGCACAGTGCCTGGTATGCAGTAGGCACTCGCTCAACCATAGCTGTGGGGAATGCATTGCCCCCTGCCCAGCCCCAGGTGGTTTGTTGCAACACTGGCTGGTTGCCACTGTCAGGTTCTTCTACTGAGCAGAAACCTGTCACCATGCCTATAGGTTGCCCTGCCCCACTGATCCTGGGTTGGTCACAGTCAGAATCCAGGCCACTCTTCTTCATTGGGGTGGCCCCTGGGACGTCAAATGGCTGAACCCATGCCCTCAGTTTGTTTTCCTTTGGGCTTGTGCCTCCTCTTCTCGGGGAAAGAGCTCTTTGTGCCTCACCATCAGAGTTTGCTGACTTTGGAGTGTGTTAGCAGCAGCCTTCTCAATACCTTGGAGAATCTCTCCATCTTCAGGTTCGGGAGGACAGAGGGTGACTGAAGGCAGGCTGTTTCTGGGTCAGGCTCTGGTCCCTGAAGGGCTTTGGGCTTGGCTGGCTGACCCTGGAAGGGCCCGAGGGTTTGAGGCCTGGCTTCAGGGCCACACTAGGATGTATGGGAATCCTGGGCAGAGCAGTTTGGACACGTCTTCAAACCCAAACTCTTCAAATGCGTGTTCCATGGAGAAGCTGTGTGCTGGACAGGAGAAGGATGAAGGAGGGGGCCCGAGTGCTGGGACAGCCTCAGAATTATCTCCCAGGCCTAAGAACTGGGCCTGGCGCCGCACCGGCACACCCCACTTGGGCCACCCTCCTCAGAAGCCCATGATATAACTGTCTTTTGTCAGGCAGGCCCTAGAGGTCTCACTGCTCAGCCTTCCCCATCCCTACCGCCAGCATGCACATGCAAAGAGTCTTAGCAACTTACTCCTTCTAGACACTTATGGAATGCTTCCTGAGAGGAATTCCAGTAAATATGATTCTCTCCAGCCCTAGGTAGTTCTAGCAGTGCTTTAGCAACCTTACTGACAGGGCCCACCTGGCTGTCCAGCTGGTCCACAGCATTGTCCACTTGTGCTCAGTTCCATCAGGTCCTGGCAGCCTCGGGCTGACCAGGAACCTCTTTACCAAGGGCTGGCCACTAAGGTCTCCGTCTCCAGGGCAGAAGAAGAAGGGCCAAGCAGAGCTCAGAGGCTGACTGCTTGCTCTTCAGGTGTAAGGGTCCTGCTGGACCGATTTGCTCTGAGATGGAGTGTTGCTCTGTCAGCCAGGCTGGGGTGCAGTGGTGCGATCTCAGGTCACTGCAACCTCTGCCTCCTGGGTTCAGGTGATTCTCGTGCCTCAGCCTCCTGAGTGGCTGGGACCCCAGGCACATGCCACCATGCCTGGCTAATTTTTGTATTTTTAGTAGAGATGGGGTTTCACCATGTTGGCCAGACTGGTCTCAAACTCCTGACCTCAAGAGTAGCACACCTTTGAATGGCTTTTCTGTGTTCTTTCTCCTTTCTGCGGATGCTCCACCTTCTGCTGAACAAAGGAAAACACTGCCTAGACCCCCCACCCTACCCCTGCCCCACCCAAATGCCTCTCAGGCAAAAAGGGGTTTGTAAAGCAACTCCCTAAACTCCCGTGCTCCTTTCAATAGTGTCTGCTGACACCCAGATGTGGGGGAGTCTTTAAATATCTTAAGAAATGTAAAGCTCTTCCCAAATTCACAAAACATAGTAAGTGCAATTTACCTTAAAGATGAAATATATGCTTGTTGGGAAGGTGGAGGGAGTCAGGGGAAGATGGACTTAAAGAACAGTTGGGAGGTCACACCCTTGCTGTGGGACCTTCAGCAGCCGCTGACTGCTGTGGCCTCAGTAGTCCCATCTGGGCACTGGGCCCATGGCTCTTTCTGTCTCTCCAAGCTTTGTGACTTTCGTGAAAGCTGAGGGCCAGGGGCCATCTAGTCTCCATTTCTTGTAGAAATAAATGAACTACTTTCTCTCTTGTCTCAACTTCCTACTCCTGTTCATCACCCCCTCCTTCCTCTTCAGAGCTCTGCCCCTCTGTTGCTTCATTATCTGTAGCTGGGGGCCACCTACCTTTCTTCTTCTGCCTGGAAATTCTTGTACTAAACTCCCTGCATGGGGAACTGCTGCGAGACTTCTAATCTAGAATAACCCAGAGCCAGGCCCACCTGTGGCCATTCAGGTTCTAAGCTAGAAGGGAGAGGCAGTTATATATTCTTTTGATTATTCAAGCAAATATACATAATAAATGCCTTCTCAGTGCCAGATACTGGTTTAGATCCTTTGGGGTCACAGAGATGAATGAGACCTGGTCCCTGTCCCTATGGAATTCTCCTAATAGGAGAGAGGTGACGAGGGCACTGGAGTGGTGATCTAAGCATGAAAGCCATGCTTGCGGGTCCTAAGAAGGATCCAGTGGGGTCCTGGCTATCCAAGCATCATCTATGCCATGAGCCTCCTGCTCAGTACCCTTCATGTGCCTGGTGCTGCGCTGGGCTCCAGGAAGCCTTCTGAGAAGCATGGAAACCAAGCCCTTAGGATAAGGGCAGACACAGTGCAGTGGGGCCTGGCCCTGTTCTCAGGGCAGGTCCTGTGCTCCACTGGGGGGACACACAGAACAATTCATCACTCCCTTTCCTCAGGAGATCACAGTCTGGTGGCGGAGGCAGACATGACAGATAGTTCAAAATAACGTAGTAAGCGATGTGACCTCAGGTGAGCCACTTAGCCTCTCTGAGACTCAGTTTTTGCATCAGTAAAGTGGATGGATTAAGAGGCTTCTTGTGAGGATTGAACTCAGGATGTGCTTTGCAAAGTGGCATGCAAGATGAACTCCGAACTAGCTGCTATCATTCTCACTGTCATGGTCTTAAAGTGCTGCCCATATGGGAAGATTCATCGGGGCCTTGTTCATTGAAGCTGCTGCTGGTGCTCGGAGCACATGTGACAACTGCTCCATGTCACTTCCTGGTAGACACCTGCCATATTCCAGGGGCCAGGCAGGGAAACTGAGGCCTCCTTGTCTGCTGTGGCTCTAAGACTTCTCCCAGATGTGACAGTGAGGTGCGTGCCACCTTGTCATCTCCACTGGGGCCACTAGAGACAGCCCTGGAGATGCCAGGGTGTGTGAGTGCATTAGAAAGGAGCAGAGGCAGGTCCTGCAGTCAGGCAGCCCGGCCTGAGTAGAAAGCGAGCTAATTCCAGTTCTGTCTGGTTCCACAGAAACTCCACCCTTTCGGCTCTCTCCAGCAGGAGATGGGGCCGGTCAACTCAACCAATGCCACCCAGGATAGAAGCTTTACCTCATCAGGACAGACTCTGATTGGCTGAGCAAACCCAAGGGCGGGACTCTGCTTCTGGCAACTTAACCCTTTCTTGGGCATCCCCTACCACACAGTAACCTCACCTCAACTGGACCCAAAACAGAGGACCAAGATGGTGGGCCTAGGGTCATCTGAAGGGAGTGGTCCCAAGGGTGCGTCAACAGAAGGACCACAGTGGTGTGAGAGGCCTTGTGGGCATGCAGAGACTGGCAGCAGAAAGCCCCAAGAGGAGAGGACTCAGAGGCTTCTTCCTTCCAAGGAGGAGGAGGAGGAGGACATTCCACATCTGGGCTTCCAGTGATGGCTCCTGGACCTGCCTTGGGGGCAGCAGGAGAGCTTGGGAGAGGTCACCCTGATGAAGAACAATGCCATGATCTGCCGCTGCCAGAGGACATCTCTGCCCATCACTCATTTTTCACCTGTACACATTGGCTCATTCATTCGATGGATATGTCGGGTGCATCTACTTTATGCCAGGCTCTGTGCTAGGAGCTGGGTATACTGTGGAGAAAAAGTCAGATACGGTCTCGCTGTCATCAAGATTTCAGTCCAGCTGGGAGTGAGCACTAAATAAGTCAGCACCAACACACACATGCACACACGTGATGGCAAGCTGTGATCATCTATGAAGGAAAATACAGATTTCTTCAAGAGGGAATTGTACTTAGATTGCTGTGTGTGGGGGTGGAGATGGGGAAGGACACAACTTTTAAACCTAGACTTGTGGGCTGGAGAGGAAGGAGCCAGTCCTGGACTTGGGGAAGAGTGTTCCTGGTAGATGGAATAGTACGTGGAGAGTCCCTGAGATGGGAAGGAGCTCAGCGGGCTGGAGGAATGGCGAGCAGGCCAGTGTGGCTGGAGCTTAGTGAGGAGCAAGACACAGTGGGCGAGGGCCTGACTGTGCAGGGTTTGGTGGTTGATGTCTTGTTGATTTCATTCTAGATACACTGGGGAGCCATTGAAGGCTTTTGAGGAAGGGAGTTGCAGGTACATTTCTACAAGATCAGTTTACACATAGGAGGGACCCAAGTTGGTGTGAGATCAGTTAGAGGGCTCGTTCAGTTAACCAGGTGAGGTCTGTCCTGGTGGCTTGTGCTGGATGGTGGCTGGGGAGGTGGGTGCCTGAATGCCAGGCTCTGGAGGAGAAGAGATGACTCCCTGCCTCATCCCCCTGCCTACCCTCCTCCTCAATGGCCCCTTTCTCAGTGGATGTGAGTGAGGATTAGGACCTTCCTCACAGAGCCACCTTTTGGCCAGGCCTGGGTAGGGGGCCAGTGCTGAGTTCTAGGAATGTTCCTGGAAGTTGGGAGCAGTGAGTGCTCGGCCTGGGCTAGGTGGGAGAGTTCACGGCTGCCCAGGCCTTAGCAGGGGCCGCTGTGCTGTCTTTCCGTCCTATGCTGAGCATTGTGATAGAAGCTGCCACACAGTGCCCTGGAAACTGACTTGGCTTGCTTTCTGTGGGGCTCCCAAGGGCCAGGGACTGGGCTGGAGGTGGCCTAGCAGCTCTAGTGGAGACTGTCCTGCCACAGGGCTGAAGGAAGACCAACCAAGGGGACAGCAGTATGAACCCACCCCACTGGCTGCCTGCTGCACGGCTCATGGGCAAAAGTGTATCAAGAGGATTAGAGTCACTTGCATAGGAAAAGAGGATCAGAGAGGCTGAGGGCTCGCTCAGGCCAGAGAGGCTGCCTGACCGTGGACATTCTTCATGTTGTGTAAGACCTCAGCATCTTTAGAGAAAGGTTCTTGTGCCCCTGTGAGCTTGCTCAGCTGCTATGGCCACTTGAACCCCAAAAATAGTGGCCTAGAAGAGAATACACCCCTTACCTCCCACTTATCCTCCTCTCAACCTAGGAAAGATCAGACATATTGACTCAGCAGTCTAATGGGGGATGGGCTGGATCTGCCCGTGACCAGACCAATGCCCCCCACCCAGCAGGGGAGTAGACGCTGCCTGGACTGGGACCAGTGATACACAGTATCTCTGTCTTCCAGGGCTCAGCCTGCGGGGGGGGAATTGTGAGAGGCTGAGCAGCTGGGTCTGCACAGACAGCAAGCTGCACTTTGATTTCATTTGATTCCCTTACAAAATGACATAAGGGGAATGTGAGGCACAGGAGACTCGCCTGTCTGGGAAGGCAGCAAGCTCGTCTCTCCTGGACCTGGTGACCTACCTGTGTCTACCAGACAGGTGCAGAGGACAGAAGCTCTGGCCACAAAGAAATGGACAATCTGAATGCAGCACACAGCCCTGGGGACAGGACTTTTCACCCAGCCTGTCCTGACAAGCTGCTGAGTCGAGCAGAGGCTCACATCAGGGTCCCAGGCCCAGCTGTTAGGGAAGCAGACATCAGTTCCTGGTGGGCCTTGGGCAGTGACTGTGGTGAGCCATAGCACCGTTGCTGCTCTGCCTCTCAAATCGATGGAACAATTAATTTGGCTCCACAGGCTCAAGAAGATGAAACATGACCTGATGGCCACTGCTGTCCAGCATCCCAGTCCATCCTAGCTGTCCAGGATGATGAACAAGCTATCGAAATTGCACTTGAGAGCTATAGTCACGGGAAGCATTGCCGAGCCCCTCCCTACTACATAAATCATGCTAAGAAGCACACAATGGCCTCTTTCCTGATGGGCCAATTGTCTTGGTTTGGTGTCTTAGGCCCAGGAGCTGGGAGGATGGGAGCACAACCATTTATTGTTGGAAAGACCATCTGTGCAACTTGAATACAAAGTTATTCTTTAGTTCACCACTCACCCCCGACTCTCTGATCCTATTTTCACGTTTTTTTTTTTTTTTTTTTTTTTTTTTTTTTAATGCCTCAGGCTCTGGGTCTTTTAAAACTCTTCATCTATCCTGTAAGCCATCAGTCCTGGATCTCTGCTGACCTGGGTCTTTTGGCCATTTGGGAGTTGGGACATTGCAGACCTTTTGGAAATAATGACGTTTATTTATATATGTCTTGTATTTTTATTCTTTATTTTTTCCCCATGAATTCTCCCACCAAAGTCCTCATTTGTCACACATGGCACCAAGGCACCAAGAGGGTTTTGCAAAGTGAAGATGAAGGCAGTTTTGCAATGTGGAAGGACTCCCCATAGCGAAAGCTCCACAGTGAGAGCCTGAACTTTGGAGACAGCAACTGGGGTCCCCAGGCATGATCTCCCCTCAGCCTCCCAGCAGCCTTGTTTTATGGGTGAAAGAGACCAAGGCTCTGAGAAGTTAGATGTTTTATCCTAGGTCACACAGCTGGCAAGGGCCAAGCTTGCCCTCAAGCCGAGGCCTTTGAATCTCATCTACCGCTCATTTCAGATAAAAAGGTTTGCCTTTTAGGGACAGAAGTAAGAGAAATCAATCATCTCCAGGAAGAGGCAAGAGAGGGATATCCGGCATGTCAGAAGCTGTGGCCCATCAAGCTGTAGAGGGGATGCTTTTAGGATAAATAAAATGAGATGCCTTAATTTCCACCCAGTGGAGAATAAACTTCCAGAATGCATTTTCCTGAGGGTGGCACAGGCTGAAAAGATCAATAGCTTCCCACAAGATTTGAAAAAAGACTAAAATGAGAGATCAGATTGAGCTTCTTAAGACAGGTTCTCGGGGAGCTCTGGAATGGGTAGCTTACACCCCTTCCCCTTTTGAATTTGGCATCAAAAGGATCAGCAGACAGAGTCCTGAAGTGCTTGGCAGTGATGGAATGTTGGCCAAAGGCAAAGAGGTATAACTTCAGGCTCAGGGTGGCTTGTGCCCAGCTTAAGTACTGGAAGGAGGCCTTTGACTTGAGACCAGCTGAGGGCAGGGAGAGAGCCTGCCCATGCTGAACCTGCCAGGTTTTGTGCCCAGGTTTTGCTAATTGACTGATTTAGACTCTCAGCCCTGAATAACAGGGAATTGGATCTGATTTCAGCCATCTCCCCCAAGAGATGCAGACTCTTCTCCCTAAAAAGCTGTTTCCAGGCAGCCTCCAGCTCTCCTCCCCGTTCCCTGCTGCTGCCCTATTGGTGGACAGACTGCCTTCTTCGCTGTCTTGCTCTTGGTCTCAGCTGTCTTGCTATTGTTTTTTTTAGCTCCTGAAGAAGACAGTGCAACCTTACCCTCTATCCTGTCTTTGCCTTCTCTTCGCTGAAGACTTTCTCTCAGTAGAGCCATCCATCCTCCAAACTGTTCCCAGATCCTTGGTTTTAAAGGTAGATACCAGAAGTTAATCTGATGGGCTCTTACAAGAGGAGCCAGGCACAGGGCCAAGCTTTTCACCTACCCTGTCTCATCTAATCCTCATGCAGACTTATGAGATGTGTTATCCCTGTTATACATTTACTCTCACTATGCCCAATTTAGAGATGAAGATGCTGAGTCTCAGAGAAGTTAAGAAACGTGCCCAAGGTCACACAGCTAGTGGGTGGCTAGGATTGAAACTTGGGCAGCCCAGCTCCAGGGCACCTGCTTTGGATTTTTTTTTTTTTTTTTTTTTTTTTGAGACGGAGTCTCACTGTGTCTCCCAGGCTGGAGTGCAGTGGCGTGATCTCGGCTCACTGCAAGCTCCGCCTCCCGGGTTCACGCCATTCTCCCGCCTCAGCCTCTCAAGTAGCTGGGACTACAGGCGCCCGCCACCACGCCCGGCTAGTTTTTTGTATTTTTAGTAGAGACGGGGTTTCACCATGTTAGCCAGGATAGTCTCGATCTCCTGACCTCGTGATCCACCCGCCTCGGCCTCCCAAAGTGCTGGGATTACAGGCTTGAGCCACCGCGCCCGGCCTGGATTATTTAGCTGTACAGCTTTCCTGTAAGTGCGGACCATCCAAGCTGGGGGGGCCAGGGAGGCTGGGCTGTTACACTCCTGCTTAAAGACCATTGTGGGAGGCCACTGTCTTCAGAATAAAGCTTGGCTTTCCAGGCTCTCCTTGGTAGCACTACACTCCTGCTTGGCACCTGGAGCCCAGCCACACCGCACTATTTCCCCTTCTCTAAACTCACTGTATACATTCACAGTTAGGGTGTTTGATCTGCCTGATGTTGACTGCCCTGCTTGGCTGTCCCCGCCGGATGTAATCCTCAACCTTCGAGGCTTAGTGGCTCCTCTGAGAACACCTTTCTCAGGCACGCATCAGGAGTCCTGACTTCCCCCTTCGTGGTTCCCAGAGTACTTTTTCTGCCTTAGCATAATTCATCGTTAGCACCTGGATGACTATGAGCTTCCTTCTTGGGAGCAAGTGGATGTTATATTTTATTTGTGTTTGGTTCTATTGGTGTCTGGTCCACAGTAGGTGCTCCGTAGAGGTAGGATTGAATTAGGCTGTCCAGTTCAACTCTCTTATATTCTAGAACTAGACGAGGAAACAGGTGCAAAAAGAGAAATGACCTGGCCAGGATCATGAGAAAGGTTAGTATCAGAGCCAGGACCAGAGCTCAGGTCTCCTGATTCTTTGGATTCAGAGCTTTTTCTGTTGCACCTCAGCTTTGTGGAGACCAGAGCATGGATCTACACTTGGTTTATGAAGGTCTGACCAGTTTCACTTCAGGGTCATGGATACCACCATGTTCCCACGCTGACGCTGGGGAATTCCCAGAGGGAAAGGAAACCCAGTTGGAGCTGCTGCTGTGGGTTGCGGAGCTTACCTCTCACCGGGCCCGTTGCTCGCAGAGAAAACCAGCGGGCGATTCTGAAAATCTTGCCTCGAGTCCTGATTTTGCTGGTACTCCCATGTGACTTTGAGTAAATTGCTTCACATCTCTGATCATCTGTTCCTTTACCAAGAAAAATGAGGGAGCTGAATTCAGATGGTCTCCAGGAGTCATCTGATTCCAGATTATCAGGATATAACAATAAAGATGAGTATGATAAAGTAGCTACTCCCCTCAGAAAAGGTGGAGATCCTGGTCTAGGGGGAGAATTGGCTAGGTTCTTCATCACAGTCACTGTCTGGAGACACATAGGTGTTCCATAGAAACAGCTCCATGAGGGATTTCAGAGGGGAGAATGGGCAGACTGCAAAGCCTCGGTACTCTAATACCAGGCGAAAAGAAGAAAGGGAACAGGCATTTTAGTTTTCACATTGAAACAGAGTATATGTGTATGGCCCTATGCAAATGTTGTTCCTGGTGAATATTCATCATGTACTCATCACACATAGGTATATTTTAGACAGAAAGTGGTCCTCATCACAGACACCCAAATTATGAGCACATTACTGCCTCCTCTCCCCTAGAGGTGCCTCTTCTAGCCTCCCTCGTGGGAGGCCAGCACAAGACGGGCTCTCCAACCCTGTATCTTCCCATTCCCTCCTTCCTTTCTGCTCAGGTGGCTGGGCACACACACTGAACTCTTTTGTTTCAACTTCACATATATATAGGTTGGTGCAAAAGTAATTGTGGTGTTTTCCATTAAAAGTAATGATGAGAACTGCGATTACTTTGGCACCAACCGAGTATGTATGCAAGTACATTCTTTAACCTTTCCAACTCCCAGTCCAATGCATCAGGCTAATTTCCGTGTGGAATTTGTGGTCACTGGTTTGCAGTCCTTTCATTTCTGGTGTGGTCAGAAGTCTCCTTCAGACTCTTCCCCATAAGTTGCCATTGACTTTTTCATTACCTTTAGTACCTACCCACTTCTGCTGGGATAACCCTACCCAAGATAAATTTTCAAGAAAATTGTCCTAAATGTTAGTGGGTTTCTGTTTTGGTTTAAGTCTATTATTGCAATATGGGTTTCTACTCTTTCTACTTGATGGAAGACTATTAAGGGTTAAGTAGGCTGGCCTAGGAAGCTGACCACCATTTATAACATACTTTTGAGTGGGAAAATGCATTCAGAGGCCTATAATCAATACTCAGGTGGACTTTGGGAATATAACATTTATTTTATGAGTGACTAGAATATTGGTAGAACCCTAGAAACTTTGAACATGGAGCTGGAAAGCCTCCTCCCTCCCTCACTGAGATCAATTGATTAACAAGCTAGACTGTAGAAACCAAGTGAAAGAGGCAGAAACTTGGCCAAGGGCATGTAGTTGGTGACTTCTGAAGATTCTGCTGGGCTGGGGGTGGAGGAGGGGCACAGATGGTCTCAGAGTTGTCTCACTCAGCATCTCACTGTGTTGGCCTTAGGAAATACAAGTCACCATGTTGGGCTGTAATGGAAATAGTGAGAAAGCAGCTCAGCTAATGGTGTGGGGAGAGGTTGTCTAGTCCTCTGGCTTGTCTGTAAATTCCTGGCGTGTGCTTGCTGGAGCAGAATGAATGGGGCTGCTGTGTTTTACCTGCAGCTAGGAGCATGGCTGGACTGGTGGAGACGCTCCCTGAGGTCTGTTCTAAAAATAGCAGTGGGAATGGAGCTGAGGGGAAGAGGAGGGGGCTCCTTCAGGAGCTGGGTGGGGAGACCTCACCCCCTTCCTCTTCCTGCCAGGCCCGATGTGCGGAAGTCCCATGGAGTCACATAATTCCATCTGGGAGGGTCCTGGAGCCATCAGCTCTCACACCCCCTCCTCATACAGGCGAGGAGGCCCTGGAGGCCCGGAGAGCAGAAAGCACTGGCTGGTGGCAAGCAAACCTAGGGAGAAGGGCCCAGTTGGCAGGCCATGTTTCCCTGGCTGTTTCAGCACAGTGGCTGCAGGCCTTGTGAGGTTTGCTGTCACTGCCTTTGGGCGCACAGAGCCTGGGAACTCCTGGGACCGGATGTGGTCAGGCTTCCTGAGAGTCGCCTGGCAGGCGAGGAGTCCCCGGCTAGCCCATCCTGAGCCCTGACCTCAGCCAGCCGACTGTCCAGTGCCACACCTCCTCTTGCTGGTGTCCCCTCCCTTGCTGACTTGTCCTCCTTTCTTTGGACTGTCTGCAGGGAGGAAGGACAAGGACCAGCCTAGATCTGGCCTGCAGGACAGAGGCCTTAGTAGCTCAGGATCTTTCCCTGCCCCTCCCCAGGAACAGAGGCAGCTGAGGTGGTAGCAGACTCCTGCAGGTTTAGAGACAGACAGGCCAGGGTTCAAATCCTAGCTCTTCCTCTCACTAGCCGTGGGATTACTGGTGGGTCACAGAACATCTGTAAAATGAGACAAGAACACTGATTTCACTGCGGTCTTGTGAAGATCAAAGGGGATCTGTCGTAATGCCTGGCATGCAGTAGGTACTTAATAGTAGCTCTTATTGCAAAACCAAGCCATGAACATGTATCTGACTTTCTATAACCCCCTTCCTTGGGGCCTCCACTCATGGGGCATGGGAAGTTGTTTTTTTCTTTGTTTGTTTTAATGCAGTTGACTTTTGTTGTTGTTGTTGTTGTGTTGTAGCAAAAGTAATCCATGTGATTGATGTTTATTATGAAGAAAACATTTAATACAGATGAACCAAGAACAGGGAATGAAGTTCATCCTTAATCCCAGCACCCAGAGATAAACCACTGTTAACATTTTGGAATGTGTCCTGTCAGGCATTCGTTTATACATACATATATCTTATTTGCAAATTGGGGTTACTGGTGCAATTTTCTAACCTGCTTTTTCTCCCCCATTTAACAGCGTAGTGTATCCATGTTTCCATTTCAATAAATATTCTTCTACAACATCATTTTTAGTGCCTGTGGAGTATTTCATTGTGTAGATGAAACATGCTTTATTTAAGTAATCTTCAGTTGTTTATCATTCAGGTTGCTTGCAATTTTTCTTTGTTACAAAAACCTCAGATAAAAGTCCTTGTATAGGAGGCTGAGGTGGGAGGATGGCTTGAGCCTGAGTTCGAGGTTACAGTGAGCTATGATTACACCACTGCACTCCAGCAGTGAGACCCTGTCTCTGAATGAAAAAAAAAAAAATCCTCTTAGGTGTATCTTGGCATCCCCAGCATCCAGCTCAACACCTAGTACACATTTGACTCTAAATAAATATTTGTTGGGTGCAGTGACTCATGCCTGTAATCCCACCACTTTGGGAGACCAAGGTGGGTGGATCACTGAGGTCAGGAGTTCGAGACCAGCCTAGCCAACTTGGTGAAACACTGTCTCTACCAAAAAATACAAAAATTAGCCAGGCATGGTGGTGCATGCCTGTAGTCCCAGCTACTGGGGAGGCTGAGGTGGGAGAATCACTTGAACTTGGGATGTGGAGGTTGCAGTGAGCCGAGATTGTGCCACTGCATTCCAGCCTGGGCAACAGAGTGAAACTTCATTTCAAAAAGGAACTAAATAAACAAATATTTGTTGAATGAATGACTGTTTTGTTAAAATAAACGCCCGTTAGTAGAGTTTTGGGTCAAAGGTTATATATTTATAAAATAGATTATTGATCCTATTGCCAAATTACCCTGCAGAAAGGTTGTACTGATTTCTAATCTCATCTAGATTGACCAGCTCATCCTGCTTTGCCTGGGATTTTCCCTTTTTAGCACTGAAAATCTTGTCAAATCAAGCAAACTGAAATAGTCTGGATAAGAAAATGTTTATTCCCCCTCATCATTACCAACACGGTATATTGTTAGATTTTTTAATAGGTTCTTTTTTTCATTATTAGAGATGTTGAACATTTATTTATATGCCTTCTAGTCACTTGTGTTGCCTCTTTTGGGAATAGCCTGTGCAAGTCTTTTGCTCATTTTTCTATTGGGACTTTTATAGTTTAATTATTAATTCACAAAGAGCTCTTTCTATAATAAGGATATTTGTATGTTAGCCTTTTATTTTTATAATTTCTTTAAACTACAGATGTTTCTGACTTATTAGTCATATCTATAATTTGTTTTAGAGTAGTTTTATTGAGATTTAATTCAAATGCCATACAATTCACCCATTTAAAGTATACAATTCAATAATTTTTTGTGTATTCACACACTTGTGTAACCATCACCACAATCAATTTTAGAACATTTTCATTATCTCAAAAAGAAATCATACTACTTAGCTATCATCCATTAATTCCCCCATCTCCTCCAACCCGAAGCAACCATTAGTTCATACTTTTCATCTCTGTAGATTTGCCTATATTGGACATTTCATATAAAGGGAATTATATAATATTTGGACTTTTGTGACTGGCTTCTTTCATATAGTGTAATGTTTTCAGGATCATCCATGTTGTAGCATGTATCAGCACCTAATTCCTTTTCATGGCTGAATGATACTCTGTTGTATGGAATATCACATTTTGTTTAATTGTTCATCAGTTGATGGATATTTTGGGTTGTTTACACCTTTTGGCTATTCTGTATAATGCTGCCATACATATCTGTGTGCAAGTTTTTTTGTATGGACATATATTTTTATTACTCTTACGTGTATACCTAGGAGTGGAATTGCTGGGCCAAATGGTAACTAATGTTTAACTTTTTGAGAAACTACCAGACTGTTTTCCAAAGTGACTGTACTGCTGGGCACGGTGGCTCAAGTCTGTAATCCCAGCACTTTGGGAGGCTGAGGCGGGCCGATCCAGAGTCCAGAGTTCAAGACCAGCCTGGGCAACATGGTGAAAACCTGTCTCTACTAAAAATATGTGTGTATATATATATAAAAGCTGGTGTGGTGGCAGGCACCTGTAGTCCCAGTTACCATAATGTATTTAGTGTATTGATGCATGATTAGATTGTTTCTAATGTTTTGATATTCTGAGCAATGTTGCAGTAAATATCTTGCTGTGCTTTTCTGTTAGGAGTGTGGCACACACTGCCGAAGTGCTCTAAAAATGCTTTCCTTCTGTTTACACATGTCATCTCCCCAACAGTATTGTTCTTATCCCATTTTTTAATTGAGAAACCAAAGGAACAGAGGTTAAGTACATGTACAATTTGCATTCCTACTCACAGTGAATGAGAGTTCACCCTAAGTAAAATGGAATGTTAAATTGCTTTTAATTCTTTGTTGGTACAAGAAGTGAAAATTTATATTTAATCTTAATTTACATTTATTTCATTATTAGTGAGGTTGAGATTCATTTTATTTTATTTTTTGAGATGGAGTCTTGCTCTGTCACAGAGGCTGGAGTGTGGTGGCGCCATCTTGGCTCACTGCAACCTCCACCTTCCGGGTTCAAGCGATTCTCCTGCCTCAGCCTCCTGAGTAACTGGGATTACAGGCGCATGCCACCATACCCAGCTACATTTTTGTATTTTTAGTAGAGATGGAGTTTCACCATGTTGGCCAGGCTGGTCTTGAACTTCTGACCTCAAGTGATCCACCCACCTCAGCCTCCCAAAGTGCTGGAATTATAGGCGTGAGCCACTGCGCCCAGCCTCTTTTTATATTGATCAGTCACCTATATTTCTGCTTTGGCCTGTCAGTTCATGTCATTTGCCCAGTTTTTGACTGAGGCATTATCTCATTTGTAAGAGCTCTTTATGTGGTTAGAATATTAACCATGTGCTTATTATATGGGTTATAATTATTTTTCTAGTTTGTCATTTACCTTCTAACTTTATAGTATCTTTTTTTTTTTTTTTTTTTTTTTTGAGACAGAGTCTCGCTTAGTCGCCCAGGCTGGGGTGCAATGGCGCGATCTCGGCTCACTGCAAGCTCCGCCTCCCGGGTTCACGCCATTCTCCTGCCTCAGCCTCCCGAGTAGCTGGGACTACAGGCGCCCGCCGCCTCGCCCGGCTAATTTTTTGCATTTTTAGTAGAGACGGGGTTTCACCGTGTTAGCCAGGATGGTCTCAATCTCCTGACCTCGTGATCCGCCCGCCTCGGCCTCCCAAAGTGCTGGGATTACAGGCGTGAGCCACCGCGCCCGGCCTAACTTTATAGTATCTTTTATCGTTTAGAAGTAAACTTTTTTTGTAATCAAATTTTTTTGGGGGGGTTGGGAGCACCTATATTTTCTAAGGTCTTTCCTACCCCTAGATTATGAGAAGTATTCATCTACATTTTATTCAGGTAGTTTTATTCTTTTATTTTTTGCATTTATATTTTAAATTCATCTGCAATTAATTTAGTGCCTGGTGTCAGATGGAACTCTTATTAGTTTTTTCCCTCAAATGGTTTGGCCAGTATTTCCAAACCAATTTTTTTGAATTGTCTTTCCTTTCTTCACTTATCATAGACCAAATTTCCACATATGGGTGGTTTGGCTTCTAAGCTCTCTCATCTCCCTCATTGATCTGTCTATTCCTACATCAGGTTAGACTTAATGACTTTAGCTTCAGAATATGGTTTAGTAGTAAACATCCCAAGGCAAACCCCTATTATTCTTCTGCAAAATTTCCTTTGGAGTTATACACCCTAATTCTAGTCTGCTAGTGGCTTTACTGTTACCTTTGTCACAAACATATTTCAACATCAGGAATGACACCAGATCCATAGTAGCCTGTCCTCATGGCCTCTAACCCATAATGATCATGTCGGCTGGACTATACTTCTCTGCTTTCCTCCATACCTCCTAGGTATTGTTCTAATTATCTGGAATTTCAGTTTCCGGTTGTGGTGCAATCTCAGCTCCTGCAACCTCCAACTCTCGGGTTCAAGTGATTTTCCTGCCTCAGCCTTCTGAGTAGCTGGGATTACAGGCGCCTGCCACTACACCCAGCTAATTTTTGTATTTTTAGTAGACAGGGTTTTACCCTGTTGGTCAGGCTGGTCTCAAACTCCTGACCTCGTGATCTGCCTGCCTTGGCCTCCCAAAGTGCTAGGATTACAGGTGTAAGCCACCATGCCCGGCTGGTTGTGACTATTTTTAAACATTAGCACTATTCTGTTTTAAGAATCATTTACTTAAAATTGCACTTTTAGTTATCAGTAGTTAAGGCTCTAAATGTTTCCGTTTTCATGGCTTGCCTCTGTCTCTCACATACCACATCATCTCATTCTTGACTTCTCGATTTTAATTCACTTTTGTCTGTAGTTTTCTTGAGTAATGTTTCCAGAAAGGGTCTGTGGGTGGTATCCTTTCTTATCCCGGTAAGCCTGAAAATATTTGTCCTCATGTTTGAGTCATAGTTTGCTTGAATAGAAATTTCTGAGTGAATCGTCCTTCTCTCCCAGAAGCCTGAGAGCAGTGTTCTATGGTTTCCCCAGTATTTAGTGTTTTAAGAGCAGTTTTTCCTTGATTTTCTAAAATTTATTTATGGAAACAGCCAGGATTCCTCTTTCCAATCTCTGGAATTCAGAAATTTCCCTAGATTATTTCTAGTTGTTTCTTTTGGTAATTTTTCCTGGTCCTAACTAGGTAAGTCCTTTCAGTCTGAAGACTCAAGTCTTCCTTTAGTTCAGGGAAATTTTCTATTAATTTAGGAATGGTTTCTATTCTATGTATTCAATCTCCTCTTTCTGGACTTCCTACTACAAATAATAATAATAATAATAATAATGGTGCCTAACATTAAAGCATGCTTTCTTTCTGTGATAATGTATAATCTTCCCAGCACTATTGTTATTATCCCCATTTCATAGATGAGAAAACAAAGGAAAAGAGAGATTGAGCAGATTATACAAGGTCTCCTAGTTAGGAGGTGCAGGCCAGGTTCTAATCCCGAGCACCTGGCCCCAGAGCCCGTGTCTTTAGCTGCTATACTATACTCCCAGCCTGTTGGGTCCCAACCCCAGAGCCCACCCTGCCCTTCCCCTCAGTACTCTCCAGTGACAATGTTGAGTATCAACAGGCAGGGACTCTGTAATCAGTGGGGAAAGCTTGGGGATGCTAGGACGATGGATCTGAAACAGACTGGGCTACTGAGGCCAGAGACGGGCAGGGATTGTCAGAGGTTCTCCAGTGAATTTAGAGTTGGGACTCTTCCCCTCCCTTCTCTTCCCTTGGTGTCAGCCACCCTCTTCAGGCCTCCTCTTTGTCCCTGGGACTGCTGCATTGCTTCTTGTGGGTCTCCCTCTTCCTACTCCTGTCCATGTAGTCACCGCTGTCAACAGCAGCCACGATGACTCTTCTTATAGAACACACGTGGTCACCTTCACGCTGCTGAGTGTTTGTTGAATGACTGTGTGAGTGAGCAAAGAAGTTTACAGTGCCTAATGTGCATCAAACACTGTGCTAAGTACTGGCAATGCAGTATGCATAAGTGACAAAAACCCAACTCAGATTAGCTTCTAGCAGTAAATGGAATTTACTGGATTAGGAGGGATAGCCTTCAGGCCTAGTTGGATTCAGACCCTTGAGCAATGTCACTGAGAACTGGCCTCAGCCTCTTCATCTCTTGGTTCTATTTACTTAGGTGTTAGCTCACTCCCTTAGTGGTAGCAGTGCTGCTGCCAGAAGGGGCAGGGTTATGGCCATGGCCTTGGAGTTGGACTCCCTCAATCATTTCATCAAAGTCCCTGGGCCTGAGCCTCATTGGCCCAAGTAGGATCACAAGCCCATCCCAGCCACTGAGGACAGTGGGATGGGTTAAACTAATGGACTGAGTCCTGGGTCATATGCCTTTCCTTGGAGCAGGAGTTGGGTCGCTTCCTTGTGAATCACCTGGCTTGAGAATGAGAGAAGGAAGGTTAGTTCCTCAAGTGAATGGGGTCTGGTTAGGCAGATCTCAGATGTCCTCTACTTCCTGGCTCATCAACCAACATGGTCCTCACCCGACAGAGCTGACAGTCTAGTGTGGGGCCAGGACACCAGTCATGAACAGCATATAATAAATCGATGACAGTGGTGACAAAGGGCCTAATGAGAGCGCCTACTGGGAGAACCTGGGGAGAGTTTCTGAGGCAGGGGAGGCTTGGGATGTAAGGATTGTTCTAGGTGGGGACCCTAACGCAGGCCAGCGTAGGCGGGAAGACAAGGAAGGGGAACAGAGCCTGAGATGAAGCTGGAGGTGTGTTCAGGATCAGACAGCGCTGGTCTTGAGAAGCTGTAGGAAGAAGTGTGACTTTATCCTGAGCGCAGGTATTGATGGGTGTTGCTGATGCTGGCCTTATAGGGGAGAATGGTGAGGAGGAAGGCAAGGTGAGAGGCAGGGGGCAGTATGGAGCTATTACCCTCGGCCAGGGAGAACTGATGGCGTCTCGGACTAGGGCGGAGGCACCAGGGATTGAGAGAGGTGAGAGATCCACAGGATGTATAGCAGAAGGGGTCTGCAAAATTCTATGATTAATTTCACGGGGAATGTTTGGGAGAAGAATGGTGCTCAAAAGTCTAGCTGAGGCCAGGCGCGGTGGCTCACGCATCTAATCTCAGCACTTTGGGAGGTCTAGGCGGGTGGATCACTTGAGGTCAGGAGTTCGAGACCAGCCTGGCCAACATGGTGAAACCCTGTCTCTACTAAAAATACAAAAAATTAACCGGGCATGGTGACAGATGCCTGTAATCCCAGCTACTTGGGAGGTTGAGGCAGGAGAATTGCTTGAACCCAGGAGGTGAAGGTTGCAGTGAGCTGAGATTGTGCCATTGCACTCTAGCTTGGGCAACAAGAGTGAAACTCCGTCCTAAAAAAAAAAATAATAAGTCTAGCTCAGGGAAACAGTTGGTGCCATTCTCTGAGTTGGGAGCAGTGGAGGAGGAGTGGTTTGGGTGGCAGGATTGAGTCCTACTGTATATGTAAGTATCATGATAGGGTCTGAGTTAGTGAGTTCTCGTGAAACAAAGCCATTTAAATCAGGACTCCTTAAGCTACCTATGGTGAGGGGCTTTGACATTTTGTAGCATCACACTGCATGTGATTTATTATGCTGGCTTGAGAACACCTGAGCCAGCTTATGCCCTATTCAGTGAGACCAGTCCACTCATCTCATGCTTGGACGTGGCAATGTCAAGTCAAAGGTCTTTAAACACACTCAGTCTTGCTACCTATCTCACTGCAGACTGGTAACAAGCAGCCTGTGAACCCATATGGTTCTGCAGAACACATTTTGAGTGGACTGATCTAGTTCAACCCCAGTGCATTTTAGAGACAGGGAAACTGAGGCTTGAAGGTGGTGGGGGGGATTGGCCTTGCCCCAGGGTTCACAGAAGGCAGCAGCAAAGTTAGCATTTTGGTCTTTCCCCCACTGACCCTTTGTTTTGATGGCTTGGGCTCAACCCCAACAGTCCAGGCAGTGGGTGGACCCAGGGGAGTGTGTGGAGAACTGTTTCCAGCAACCAAGGTCACAGGCCTGGTCTCCCCGTAGCTGAGCCAGTGGCTTTGTGCTGAACACTTCCCAGGAACATGGGCTGACAGGACACAGCCCGGCCCTGGAGCTGGCACAAGCACAGTGGGTCGAGGATTGCTCCCAAAACCCCGAAGTCTCCGGCCAGCATGTGGCTGGTTGGACTGGAGCCAGGAAGGGAGACAGTCATGGCTCCCAGCCATCCTGAGCTGCTACAGCTGCCCAAGGTCAGACTGATACTGCTGAGGTGACTGCAAAGCGTGCCCCAGGATGGAGGCAGAATCCAGCCAGCAGCAGGCCTCGGGGATAGCTCTGTAGGGGGACATTTGGTCTCCTGGCTTTTGCTGCATGTGGGCTTCTCCTTGCTGGGTTGGGAGCCACCATTTCCGTTAGCAGGTTGGGAATCGTCCATTGCTGCCTCAAGTTGCTGAGGAAGAGGCAGATATCAAGGGGGAGACAGTTGGGGAATAAGAGATTAGGGGCAGAATATACAGTTAAGAGCATGGGCCTGGGAGCCATGCTGCCTGCTGGGCTTCCGCCTTGTAACTTTTCTATACCTCAGTTTCCTGATCTGTAAGCTGGGCATGATGAGAATAGCCTGTTTATCAAAAAATGGAAATGATTCTCAGCTGTTAGAACACACCAGGCCCTCATCTGTTAGCCCCTCAACAGGTGTTATCACATTTAATTTTACTATTTACATTAACCGTCTCAAGGTGAATTCTGTCTTTTCACAGATGATAGCAACAATGACATCATAGCAATAACAATGATGGCTCTTATTTATTGAGCACTTACTGTGTACCAGGCATTCCACATATACCACGTCATCTAGTCCTCCTCAGGGTCCAGTGAGGCCCATTTTACAGATGAGGAAACTGAGACTCAGAGATAGTAAAGGGCCTTGCCCAGGATGATTCACACTCAGATTGTTTAGACTCCAAAGACTGTGCTCTCTCTAAATTCCACTGGCTGAGCTGATTCCTTTAGTGAGAGGGCCTGGAGGGGCATGGGACTGTCCATGGGAGGGGAGGAGTAGGGCTAGGGCCACTGGACACCCACTTCCTGGTCTCATTTTAGAGATGGAGGACTGAGGTCAGGAAGGGGAAGGGGCTTACCCTGGGTTCTGCAGGCCACAAGCCACAGCTCCCTGTGAACCTGAACCTGAGGATACCTGCTCTGTCTTACCCCACCCCACCACTTGTGGCGGGTGCCCCAGAACAAGGCCCGTGCCACCAGGAAGAGCAAGACCTACACCAAGCAAGCAGTAGGAGAATGTGTCCCTTGCCTGGGTGCTAGGGTCCTAGAGTCCAAAACATGTCAAGGCAGCCCCCGCCTGCAGCATCAGTGGCTTCATCTGCCATGACCGCCTCCAAGTTCCATCCCATGGGTGGGCTGCTCCGGCCAGCTCTGTATCCTTAGTTCCTAGTACCGGCTCCAGCACAGAGCAGGGATTCAGTGGTTATTGAAATAACTAATTAACGTTTCTTGGCCGATTCTGCAGTGGGAGGGCCTTTTTGCATAGAATCTCTAGACCCCCAAACCAGGGCTGTGAGCCCCAGGAAGTAAAAGCTCAGAACTTTCTAAGCGAGTTAGCAGATTCAAAGCTTGGACTGGGGTGGCCATGTACGGACACTTCCACAGAGTTTCAAAGAGCAGCCAGGGGTAGTCACTTTCTTCTGTAGTGAGTTGGGACAGTGGCAGGGCTCTGCAGAAGTTGAAGCCGGTGTGTACCCAGCACAGTCTTGGGGTGTCTGGGGGTGATGAAAGCTAAGCAGCTTAGTAGGGGCAAGGGGCTAGTCTTACTCTGAAGTGCTCTGGAATTCCTGGGACCACACCTTTCCCTGGCTTCTCTCTCTCTCTCTCTCTCTCTCTTTCTTTTTTTCTTTTTGAAATGGAGTCTCGCTCTGTTGCCCAGGCTGGAGTGCAGTGATGTGATCTCGGCTCAGTGCAACCTTCACCTCCCAGATTCAAGCAATTCTTGTGCCTCAGCCTCCCAAGTAGCTGGGATTACAGGCACATGCCACCATGCCCAGCTACTTTTTTGTATTTTTAGTAGAGATGAGATTTCACCATGTTGACCAGGTTGGTCTCAAACTCCTGACCTCAAGTTATCCGCCTGCCTCCACCTCCCAAACTACTGGGATTACAGATGTGAGCCACTGTGCCCGGCCCCTTCCCTTCCCTTCCCTTCTTTTCTTTTTCTTTTTCTTTTCTTTTCTTTTTTCTTTTCTTTTCTTTCTCTCTCTCCTCTCTCTCTCTCTCTCTCTCTCTCTCTCTCTCTCTCACAGGGTCTTGCTCTGTCACCCAGGTGGGAATGCAGTGGCACAATTATCATGGCTCACTGCAGCCTCAACCTCCTGGACTCAAGCATCCTCCCACTTCAGCCTCTTGAGTAGCTGGGATCATAGGCACACACCACCATACCCAGCTAATTTTTATTTTTTTAAATTAATTTATTATTTTTTTTGTAGAGATGGAGTCTTCCTATGTTGCCCAGGCTGATCTCAACCTCCTGGGCTCAAATGATCCTCCCACCTCCGCCTCCCAAAGTGCTGAATTACATGCTCATGATGGGGTCTTGGGAGCATAAACTCACAAGGTGCATTAGTCTTCACGCAGTGGAAGCAGTAAAGGAGGACAGTGGAAACCTCGCTGTGGTGTGGCCTGTAGGGGAACAGCCTGTCTCTGGCACCTGGCTGCATCCCAGGCTGTTGCTGCATCTCTGTCTAAAGACCTGGGCTCTGCTTGAGGGTACTGTATTCCAAAAATAGGAGGCGGGTCCCTGCTGAACCTCCTTGGTTCTAGCCCTGGGAGCTGCTGCCAACCTGTGTGAACAGTGGGGAGTTTGTTCTCCACCACATCCCCAGGGCCCAGCACAGTGCCTGACCTGTGTGGTTGGGCTGTACAGTTCTCCGTGTAACTGATGGGCTCATCTGTTCCATGGGCTGCCCTGGGCCATGGTGCAGGACACAGTAGAAAGTGAACTGGGCTTCATCTGTAGCCCTGCACTTACTAGAGTGTGACCTTAGGCAGGTTTCATAGTCTCTCTATGCCTCTGCTTACACATCCATAAAATGGGGATATTAGAAATCATATCTGAGGCCGGGCGCGTGGCTCTTGCCTGTAATCCCAGCACTTTGGGAGGCTGAGATGGGCAGATTGCTTGAGGCCTGCAGCAGTTCGAGATCAGCCTGGCCAACATGGCAAAACCCCATCTCTACTAAAAATGCAAAAAATCAGCTGGGTGTGGTGGCGCACGCCTGTAGTCCCAGCTACTTGGGAGGCTGTGGCACAAGAATTGCTTGAACCCAGGAGGCGGAGGTTGCAGTGAGCCAAGATCGTGCCACTGCACTCCAGCCTGGGTGACAGAGCAAGACTCTGTCTCAAAAAAAAAAAAGAAAGAAAGAAAGAAAGAAATCATATCTGATAGGATTATGAGGATTTAATCAATCAATCAATCAGTATTCAGAAAGTACTTAGATCAGTGCTATCATGTGTCAAATAAGTGTTTGTTATGTGAAATATGTGGATCAGTGACTGGGGCCCAGGTCCTGAGTGCCCGGGTGCTGACCCCTGGGCCTGTAGGCCGCCTAGATCTTACCACTCTCGAGATCCCAATTTATCCTGTACTGAACAGCACAATCATTTATGTACCTCTGAGAAGCATTGGGATGTGGTGAAAGGAGCACTGGACTGGGAGTTAGCAATCCCAGCCCTGCCACTCAGTTGCTGTGTTTCCTTGGGAAAGCTACTTTCCCTCTCTGGGCCTCAGTTTCACTGGCTGTAAATGGGAAACAACAGTGAAAGATCTCTGAGGGCCCTCTGGCTTAGACAGCTTGGCTGCCAGTGACTCCCCTATCCTGCCCTAGGCTATACACTGGGAGGCCCCCCAACCCTGCTGATTTGTGTCTGGAGCTATGGGAGGCAGAGGGAAGTGGCTGCCCCAGGGCTCCTCCAGTCATGGGATGCTCTCCTATCCAGGCCTGGCAGGCTCTGGGCCTTGGGGCACTGAGCTGCTCTACCCTTTCCTCACCATACTATGGTCCAGAGCATTGATGAATGTATTCTGGACTCGTTCTGGACCTAGCACACTGGGTTGGCAGAGCTGCTTTGCCCATCACAGCATAGGGTGTAATTTTGGAGTCATTAGTCTCACTCCATGGCTAATGTCTGCCTCCCTCACTGGACTGTCAGCTTTGTGAATGCAGGGCCCAGCCTATCAGTTCTCCACCACATCCCTGGTGCCCAGCACAGTGCCTGGCACACAGTCTATGCTCTGTAACTGTTTGTTGATTGAAAGAAGGTGACAACTCAGCTGAAGCTCAAGGGCACCTCTGACATGAAGGAATCCTATATTCAGGCTCCCCACCTTAAGAAAATCTTATCCCATGCACCAGAAATTCCATCCTGGAAACCAGCCGGCCTCATTGGTGATTGGTCAGCTCCATTGGAATTGGCCATCTCCTGAGACTCACCTCCTTAGCTTCCCAGGCCAAGGGTGAATCCTGCTTTTCAGGAGCCAGCAGGATGACAGCCTTCCAATCTAGAAGGTTCCTGGGCCCTGCAAGGACTGCCTTGGTTCTGCCCCCAGGGACAAGATGAAACACTGGTTGGAGTTTGTGAGTGACCAACTCAGAGGAGGGCGAGTCGACCTGATAAAGAATGTTTTCTTGTAGCAGTGTTCATGTGTATGCTTGTGTGTGTGAGAGAGTCAGGAACAGAGAGTCAGAGATAGACAGAGGCAGGGATACAGGCAGAAACATCCCGAGACCCTGGGGGGGGTCTCTACCATAGGGAGAGAAAGAGACAGAGAGACTGTGCTTCAGCCTAGGTGGCCAAGGCGGGCGGGCTGGGCACGGGAAAATAGAGGCTCCTTCAGTCCATTTTCTCTGTGCCATCATCCCAGGATGCCTGCTGCTCTGGTGGGAGCCAGTCACATGTTGGGCATTCCCAACTTGGGTCTCAGGGACAGCCCAGGGTACATTTGTTGACATCGTGACAAGCTGCAGTGCCAGAGAACAGCTCTGTGCTGGCACAGCAGCGTCTTGCAGTTGTCGGGCTGTATGGTGGTTAAGAGTGGGCAAGGTGAGTAGGAGCAAGTAGTTTTCAGTCCTGGCTATACAGCCAACTGGCTGTGTGACTGTGAGCAACTTCCTTTGCCATTCTGTACCTCGAACTCTTCATCTGTAACTGGGATAATCATAGTCCTCCTCACAAGCTGCTGGTGAGGATTCAGTGAATTAATGCAGGCAGAGCTCTGGGAACAGGGCCTGGCACGGAGTTCATGGTCAAGAAAGGGTAGCCAAGAGCCAGCTCAGAGAATCCTCTATTCATCCCACAGGTGGGTGGGTCAAGGTTAGCAGCCCCATTTTACAGGTGAAGAAACTGAGGCTCAAAGAGGGGCAGGAACTTGTTCAGTGACACCCAATCAACTAGTGCTGGAGCTGGAACTGGAGCTGGGGACCCTCTCCTCCCAGTCCAGGACTTGTTCCACTGCCCCCGCAGTTCCTCCTTGGGGATGTCTCTGTCATTCACTAATTGTAATGGGCTGTTACAGTCCAAATTGCCCTCCCAGCTGTCTGTCTCCGGGAGAGGAAGCCCCAAGTTCTCTTTCCACCTAGGATTCCCCAGAGTTTAGCATTCAAAGATTCAGCTGTGTGCTGGGAAGGGACTGAAGCTGCCACCCGTTCCCCCACCCTGGGGGCGGTCACATTCTGGAAGTCAGCGTGTGCTGGCTTCAGGACCCTGGGTTCAGTTGTAGCCTCCCATTGGGACAGGAACGGCATCGGGGTGGGGGTGTGACAGGGAAGCCTCGGTGATGATTGGCTTGGTCTTGTAGGGAGCGGCTGCCGGCAGGCTGGCTGGAGGCGGCTTTGCGCTGCCCCAGCCTGGGAGCCCTCAGGATGTGTGTGGGGTGGAGCCTGCTAGGGATCCCAGTGCCACGGGGTGCTGTTGTGAGGGATGGACGCCTCTCCCCCTGGAGCAGCACTTTGGGGCCAGCTTGGGCCCTGGGGACAAGCCGCAGGGGACCCACAGCCCATGCGTGTGAGCATGTAACCCGGGAGCCAGCTGGGCCCCTCGCAGGGTGGGCAGAAGGACGGGCTGGCCCAGGACTCTTCTTTGAGACATCCCGGACTCCATCTCGGATGAAAGTGCTTTGAGAAACCACAGAGTTTTCTGTTTAATGGAAGAAAGAAAAACAGCCTCTCTCCAGAGTGGCGGTGGCCGGCTGGACAGGGTGTGTGTTTGGGAAAGACGCTGGAGGAGGAGGAAGAGGAGGAGGACAAGTAGGAGGAGGAAGAGGAGGAGGGATGGGTGATGCAAGGGTTTTTAAAGCGCTACCTAGATGTGGGAGGTGGAACCTGGTCATTTGGTTCTGCTTTTCCTAGCAGGTATTGCTCCCCTGGGGAACTTGGGTAAGTCCATAAATAGCTCTGCTGACACAAAGGAGCTCTGTCTGGGGAAGGCGGCCGCTTGACACGGCCGCCAGGAGCTGCCACAGCCACGGCCGCCCGCCTGCGGGAGGAGCCGGGTGGAGACCCGGGCGGGCGAGCTGGCAGGAGCAGCAGCCAGGAGCCGCCTGGGTTCCTGCTGGAGTGTGCTGGGTAGGTGCCTTGGTGACAGGGCTGTGTATGTGGCGGGCGGGAGTCCAAGCCACCCTGTGCCCCTGTTTCTATTGTTTCTTCCCCAGGGCAGCCATTGATAGGCATGTTGCAACCAAACCATTTGTGCTCTGTTCTGAGATAACTCTGTGTGTGTGTGTGTGTGTGTGTGTGTGTGTGTGTGTGTGTGTGTGTGTGTGTGTCTGTCCAGCTGTCTGTCTCAGGGGCTGGGAGCCCTGCAGGTTTGGGGGGATGCTTCCTCTGTTGGCTGCTCCCCACTTCTAGGCTGGCCAGCCAGCTTTTCTTTCTGGGAGAAACAAGAAATGTTTGGTGGCCAAGAAGTCAGGACACTGCACGGGAGGGGAGCGCTCAGTCAGCAGGGTTTGCTATTGTGTCAGGGGTGCTGGCCGCACACCAGGCACCAGGGATGGAAGCTTGTGTCTAGTTTCACTGGCGGGGGAAGAGATGGTCTCTGGAACTAGTCTCAGTGGGTAGCCTTTGGTCCCAGAGACGGTCTCTGCTGAAATGTCCACTGGAAGCACAAGCAAAGATGCTTTGCCTCCAAGCTCCAACCCCGTGGGAGAGGACCTGCACCTGCTTCCTTGGCTCCAGCTGAGACCCATCAGGCAGGAGGTGGTGGTAGAGACAGGCTCACACCACAGAGTTGGCCACTGTGAGCAGACAGAAGCTAATTATTTTCCCAGCCTGGAGGGTCCACATCTCTATTCTTGTTCCGGGGTGTCCAGGAAGAACCCTTGAACCCTAGGACTCAGGGCAGGAGGATAAACCTGGACCCAGAAAGGGAGGAGCCTAGTCCAAGTTTGAGCAGCAGGTCTCTGGCTGAGCAGGACCAGGATGGAGGACTTCTGCCTCCTAGAACAGCAAGAACAGGATATGTGGGAAATCATTTCCCTGACCTGAGCTAAGCATTATAATTCAACTTTAAATCTGACCCTCCTGGCCTGAGAAGCTTGGTACACCAGGCCCCGCAGCGATGCTTGAAAACTTTCCACATCCTGCTGCCCTCAGGCCTTCTGGCTGGGTGGCTATCTGGCTCCCTCTCCCAGTGCTAGAGTGGGTACATCTCCTCGAGGGAAGGAGCTGCAGAGGCTGCCCTGCTGGTGCCTGCGGGATCCCAGCCAGGGCACTGCAGGCATAGTCAAAGTTTCCACCAAGGCCCCTTGAGTCCTCTGCGCCCAGCCAAGGGGCACCTCCCCTTTTCCCTAGCCCTAGCACGTGGTGTGGCTTAGCCTAGGACAGGCCCTTCAGGGAGCCAAGTTCCACAACAGGGCTCATTGCAAGCCCAGACTGGCTTCTGAGAAGCAGGCAGATGGTGAAGATGAGGCAGTTGAGGCAAGTGACCACTCCTCGTGAGAGGTCTCCAGGGCTTTAAGCCAGAAATTGTTGATGGGGCTTCTGATTATAAGTACGTGGTATCAGTGAAATCATTGCACTTCCAGGCTTCCTTGCCTTTGCACATGCTGTTCCGGCTACCTGGAAACCCCTCCCCTCCTCTCCCCTCCTCTCCCCCCCGCTCCCCCCCACTCCCCTCCCCTCCCCTCCCCTCCCCTCCCCTCCCCTCCCCTCCCCTCTCCTCCCCTTCCCTTTCCATGTCTTATTCTATCCAAACTTCCACAGCTAGAGCAAATACTCCAGCCAGAATGAGTCTGTCCATTGGTGGTGGTACCCATGAATATTGTTTTGTATCCTATTTATGCAGAATCTGGGCCTTACTCATCCCTTAGTGGCAAGGACCTGGCCAGGGGCCTGGGGCATGGTTGGAGAGGGGCTTTGCATTGTCCTGGCTAGGGCAGGTTTTCTTTGAGGACAAACACTGACGTGCAAGTCAGCTGTGTCTGCCCATCTCCTAGCTCTGTGCCTGGCATAGAGGGCCTGTCAGGGAGCCCCTTTAGGAGAGGCCTAGGCTCTGAATGTCAAAGTTGTGTCCATAGGGCCAAGGGATGTGGGCTGGGTTTGATAGGAGGTGAGGTGGGGAGGATTTTGGCTTCATCGTGGCAGGGACCATAGGGAGAATCCACTCAGGGGTCATGCTGGGCTAGGTGGTATCCACAACATAGCCTGGGCCATGACGAGTGGAGGGGTATCCCTGGCTGGTTGAAATGCAGTGCTCAAGGTCCTTTGAACAGACTACAGGGGGTTGGAGCTCAGCTCCCTGGACCCTCTTGGGATGGTGCCAACCAGAGTAGGTCTGGGGGCATTGATCCTCAAGTCAGTGGTCTGTGTGGCTCCCTCAGAACAGGCACAGCTGAGGAGAGAGTGCCTAGCCCCAGCTGGGTCCCTGGGGGCCAACAGCTGCCTCCCATGTGGCCTCTTAAGGCCCTGGAGATGGCAGTCTCTTTGCCTTCTATTAGGTTGGTGTAAAAGCAACTGCGGTTTTTGCCATTAAGAGTAATGTAAAACCACAATTACTTTTGCACCAACCTAATAGATAGCTAGATAGAGAACTGAGGCAGGAGAGGAAGGACTTGCCTGAGGTGACGTGCGACTCAGCAGGAAAGCAGAGATAAAAGCTCAGGTTCCCCAACCCAGGCCTCTCTGTACTGCACCAACTGGCTGTCTGAGTATCCAGGTTTCATCCTGGGGCTCTCTTTTTCTGGACTTACCAGTTACATGTCCCTTTTGGACCTTCGGGCTTACTGACTAGAGCCCTGCTATCCTCTGGGAAAAGCAGACAAAGCCCTTGGTCGGTGGGCTGGAGACTGCAGCACCTTCTAGTCCCTTCTTACTGATGATCTCAGGCAAATATGCCTTGTTTCTCACCTCAGTTTCCCCTTTGTAGCAACCAGGGACTGGGCCAAGTATTGCCAGGTGCCTTCCAAATATCCAGTTCTCTGATTCTCTGCAGGCCGTTTCCTCTTCCTGGCTTCCAAGAGTCAATGGTCAGGGCCAGGGCTTGGTGCAGCAGGGAAGCAGCCCCCAGCCTGTTCCCCAGGTGCCTCTGGGCAGGAGGCTTCTCATTGCAAGCTGCAGCCCAAGACGAAGCTGGGAGGTTCGTTGTTGTTTGTGGAGCCAGATGGTTTCCAAGATGTCATTGCTTAGGGAAAACCATCATTCCTCCCAGGAATAAACAAGGCTGCTTATGGCTCAGCCCCCTAAGCCTGGAGAAGCTGGAGCCACTCACAGCAGACCAGCCAGGCTCAGCCCCATGGAGTGCTGCCTGCCCCTACACAACCAGCTGTACCCTGGCTTCCAGGATTGGAGTGGGGATGGGGGCAGGATGGTGGGAGGGGTGTTAGAGCCATAAGCCTCTTGGGAGATCAGAGCTTCCAGGCACAGACGAGAGGGAAGAGGGTCCCAGGATACCCTCTTCCTTCTGGCAGTGGGCCTAAGTCATCACTTGAGATGTATGGATAGCTGTCAGGTATGCCCTGTGCTCCAGATGGCCAGGGCTTCTCCCCTCTCCCTGCCCTCCATGGGCCAGCCCGCTTGCACCTGGCACCATGGCTCAGGCTGCTGCTGGAGAACTGTCAGCGGCTCCCAACTTAGAAAGGGGGGTGTGCAGGAAGTTATTTGGAACTGGGCATGCTTTTCACTACATAACCAGGGCTCTCTGTGGTGTCCTCAGTTACCTCTTACTGGGGTTAGCTTTGGGCAAATAGCAGAGCTTGGGGACTTGGGGAAGGGTGGCAGAGGGTAAGGGAACAAGGGGAGAGGCAGAGAAAGGTCTTGGTAGCGCCTCTGGGGACCAAATGACTGGCAGGAACCTTGACAGCAGGCTGGAGGCAGCCAGGAGAAGGACTGTGGAATGGGAGGTGGCATGGCTGTGCCACCCGTCAAGTCAAGGGTTGTAAGCAATGTCCAGCCAGAACATGAAATCTTCACTTCTGAGACCTCACTTCCTGCAGTTAGTTCCCAGTTGATTCAAACAGCAGCAGCTCTGTACTGTACTCTCTGCCTCTCTCCCTTCCTTGTCTTCCTTCCTTCCTTCCTTCCTTCCTTCCTTCCTTCCTTCCTTCCTTCCTTCCTTCCTTCCTTCCTTCCATGTGTGTTAAGCACCTACTGTGTGCCATGTACTTGCAAATTACTGGAGGCATAGATCTAAAAGTTCCAATCTTTAATCTAGTGCCAGGATGGTCAGGTAATGGACATTAACAATACAGCTTTAATGGAGAGGCACGGGGTGGTGGGGGGGAGCTGTGGGACCCACCAGGGAAGCACCCAGTTCAGACTGGGAGCCTCAGCAAAGCTTCCTACAGGAGGTGAAGCTGAAGGTGATTGTACAGATTCTTGCCCTTTGAAGAGCAGGTCTCCATTCCAGTCTATCCACCCCTCTGAGATGTAGACGTGATTCCCTCCATGGAAATTGTTTTTGTGAGTCCAGCCTCATGCTCCTCCTTGTCTAGGGAGGTTGTATAGGAATATGGGCTCTGGACTTGAGGGAAGGCTCTCTCCTACCTTACAGTCGTGTGCTCTTGGACAAGAATGGAGCTTCTCCTACCTTCATGTCCTTGAGCAGTGGTCTAGTCTCCTCGGGTTAAATGAGATGATAGCTGTAAAACACTTAGACATGTTTCATGTGAATGGACTCTGTGTCCTGCTAGCAGTGGGAGTGCCACTAGCGCCTATCTCATGGGTGGCTGTAATTAAATGCAGCGATGTACGTGAGGCGCTTGGCATGAGCAGGCATTCAGGAGGCAGCACGGCAGCGTTTTGCTGGAGGGAAGCAGTTGGAATGCGCAATCAGAGATGTGTACAAAGCAAGGAACTCACTGAGGAGCAGTGAGCCTCAGCCCAGGGAGCAGAGGAGGAGACACTGGGATGAGGGGTTTTATTTGTTTTTAAAATAAACCTTTTAAATCGAAGTATAGCATACTTCCAGAAAAATCAGAAGAATATAGCCAATGAATTTTCACAAACCATACACCCCATCCAGGTCAAGAAATAGAACATTCTGGTACCCTAGGAATCCCCACAAATAACCCTCTTTTAGCTTCTGTGACCTCAAAGGTAACCCCTGTCCTGACTTCCTTTTTTTTTTTTTTTTGAGGCAGAGTCTCACTCTGTTGCCCAGGCTAGGGTGCAGTGCACTGCAACCTCCATCTCCCAGGTTCAAGCAATTCTCCTGCCTTAGCCTCCCCAGTAGCTGGGATTACCAGCGCGTGCCACCATGCCCAGCTAATTTTTGTATTTTTAGAGACGGGGTTTCACCATGTTGGCCAGGCTGGTCTCGAACTCCTGACCTCAGGTGATCCGCCCTTCTCGGCCTCCCAAAGTGCTGGGATTACAGGCATGAGTCACTGTACCTGGCCCTTGTCCTGACTTCTCTCATTGATGAGTGTAGCCTATCCTTTGTGTAAATGGAATCATTGAGTACATATTATTTCATGCTGACTTCTTTCGATCAGCATTTTGATGGCAAGATTCATCAATAATATTGTATCAAGTTGTATTTTGTTTATTCTTGTTGCTCTGTGGTATTTCCTTGTATATACCACCACAGTTTAATCTACTGTTGATGAACATTTGTGTTGTTTACAGTTTGAGACTATAATGAATGGTGCTGCTATGAATATTCTCATACATATCTTTTGATATACTATGGATGCTTCTGTTGGGTAAATACTTAAGTTTTGCAATTGCTGAGTCATAGAGTTGTACAGAGTTAGATTTAGTAAATACCATGATATTATTTTCCAAAGTGTGACGGGAATACACTCACTTCAAGCTGTACATGAAAGAGCCTGTTATTCCATGTCCGTACCAACATTATTGGTATTAGATATTGTGATATCTAATTGTGGCTTTAATTTGAACATCCTTGATGTCTGGTGAGGTCGAGTCCCTTTTTCATGTGTTGACTAGCCATTTGGATGACCTCTTTTGAAAAGTGCCTGTTCAAGTCTTTCCCTCATTTTCCTATTGGATTTTTTTTTTTTCTGATTAATTTGTAGGAGCTTAAACAATATTGTAGATATGTGTTTATTGTTGGATATGCACATTCCAAATATCTCTTCCCACTCTGGGATTTGCCTTTTCCCTCTCTTAAGGGTATATTTGAAGAACACAAGTTCTTAATTTTAACGCAGTCCAATTTGTTAATCTTTTTTCTTTTATGGAGAGTGTTTGTTGAGTCCTGTTTCTTTGCTTATTACAAGGTTATGGACATATACTTTTATGTATTCTTTTAGATGTTTTATGTTTCATATTTAGATCTAAAATCCACTTGAAATAGATTTTTGTCCGCTATATGAAGTACAGGTCAAGACTCATTTTCTCTGGATAAATATTCAATGTATTCAAAATCTAGCCTGTCTCACTATAGGGCAATGTCACCTTTGTCAGAAATTGAGGGGCAATACATGTGTGGGTCACTTGAATTTTTTTTTTGTTTGTTTGTTTGTTTGTTTTTTGTTTTTGTTTTTGTTTTTTTTTTTTTTGAGACGGAGTCTCGCTGTGTCGCCCAGGCTGGAGTGCAGTGGCGCGATCTCGGCTCACTGCAAGCTCCGCTTCCCGGGTTCACGCCATTCTCCCGCCTCAGCCTCCGAGTAGCTGGGACTACAGGCGCCCGCCACCACGCCCGGCTAGTTTTTTGTATTTTTAGTAGAGACGGGGTTTCACCATGTTAGCCAGGATGGTCTCGATCTCCTGACCTCGTGATCCACCCGCCTCGGCCTCCCAAAGTGCTGGGATTACAGGCTTGAGCCACCGCGCCCGGCCTAAAGGTGGACGGGGGAGGGGAAGGTGCTCTAGGCAGGACGTATGGTGTGAGCATAGGTTTAGAGGAGCCTGAGGGTAGAGTGTATCAGACTGGCTGGAGGGAAAGGAGGAGAAACAGTGTGGTGGAGAGGTTGGCGGGGGCAGAACACACAGGGTTAGAGGATGGGACTTTATCCTAAAGGGATGGAGGCATTTTGAGCAGGAGAACAATATAGGCAAGTTGGTGCAGGGCTGAGGGAGATAAGATAAAGTCTTATGACAGATGGAGGCAGGAGGGTGGGTTTGGAGAAGATGGTAAATTCAGCCAAACCTAACCCTGACATCACCCCCAAGCAGAGATAGGGTGCGCCTGCCTCAGAAGGCAGCAGTGAGGCCAAGGGTACCAGAGGCTTGGGAGGGTGACCTCCAGCCACAGGGTTGTGGCTTAGTCTCATGTCCACATGTCCATTCTGGTGTCCTCGAGTGAAAAAGACTCTTTTTTCTGGGTGGACCCCCACCACCACCCAGTTCCCCCAGAGCTGCAGGCCCTGAAAGAGGAGGGCAGTGGGGCAGACTGGGGCAGACAGAAAAGGAAGGGAGCATATCTGGAAAGGGGGACCTTTCTGTTCCTCCTGCCCTTGATGCCCCCACAAGGAGACCTGGCTATGCCTTGGGCCCTGAACTCTGATCTTTCTAGGCTAGCTGAGATGCAGAGCTGGACAGACATGCTGGGGAGAGCAAGACCCAGTGAGGGGAGTGATTTGGCCCAGGCCATGCAGTGAGCCAGTCTGACCCAACCTAGGGGCAGGCTGAGCACAGACTCGTCTGCCTTCTCAGCTTCCAAGTTTCCTCCCCTGAAACCTGCAACTAATAGGACTCCTGTTCTAGGCTGCTGTAAGGGTCAGAATATGCCAAGTGCCCTGTCCCGGAACTGGATGCAGGAGAGGGAGCTGATGATGTCAATGATCATGATGAGAGTAACAATTATGATTATAGAAATTGCAGATGCTTATTGAGCACTTACTAGGTGCCAGGCCCTATGCTAAGCCCTCTCCACAGAGCTGTGATGTAGATACTCAGTATTCACATTGCCATTTTACAGATGAGGAAACCTGAATAGGTTAAGCAGCCTGTGCAGTGCATTGACCTAGGAGGTGGCAGAGCCAGGGTTTGAAGCTAGATTTGCTGGTCTCCAAGCCCCAGTTCTTCATCAGCAATAGGCTTCCTTCCACCCACCTCTGGCTTTCAGTTGTCCCTATTCTCAGAGCTGTTGCTTGGAGTTAAAACCTTAGTTTTTGAGTTGGTCCCTGGTGCCCACTCATGAGAGAGTCAAGCTGTGGAGAGGAAGGCAAGGAGCAGAGGCGCACCACCATGGGCTACTGTGTGCCAGGCACTGCCTCCGTATGCCCCATAGCAGCCCTGTGAGGAAGCGGCATACTGGCTGTGAGGGAGGTGGCACATGGGTAGGAAGTAGGATTCACCCCCAGGCCCTCCTGCTTCCAAATGCTGACCTCATGACTGCAGCGCTATTTGTGTCCTTCCCTGAGGTCGTCCTGGCATGGCAGAGCTTCTTTGATTAACCTAGTATAAAACATCACAGAGAAGCCATACGCTTCTAGCTCTCCCCACCTGGAAGGGGCCCCGGGAGGGAGAGGATTTGGGAGGGTCACCAGGTGTACAGAATTCTGCACTGCCCCTCCCAACACCAGGTGTCATTTTCCTGCCCCTCAATATCCAACTATGTGGAGTTTGAGCAGGGCCCCTGTGTCTGGTATTGCTCACCATTGCCTAGCACAGAGCCTGGCCCAGGTTTGTCCTCAGGAAGCATCCTTTGAAGGAAGGGAAGGAGGAAGTGAAGAGAGCAGGAAAGGAGATCACAGAGGAGTAGAAAGAGCAGGGCTTTGGAGTCAGGCAGACAGTGGTTTCAATTCTGACTCTTCCACTGACTTGCTTTTTGATCTTGTGTAAGTTACTTAACATCTCTAAGTCCTAGTTTTCTTATTAAAAATGATACTGATCTCACAGGATTGTTGGAAGTAGAGCCTAAAGTATAAAGCAACTGTCACAGTGTGCGGCGTGCAGTAGATGCTCAGTTAATGATCTCTCTCTCTCTCTCCTCTTTGTCATCATTATCTGTTTCAAACACCTCTAGCTTTACCTTCCCTACCTCTGCAGCACTAAGTAAAACTGCTTTCAGGGTAACATCGGAATTCCTTAATATATCCATGCTCCTGCCCCATCCACCTCCACTTCCTTGAATGTTCCCTGCTGGCTCTGGCTCAGCCTGGAATATCCTGTCCCATCTTTTCCCCCATTACCTCCTCCCAGAGCCATCCTAGTTGTCCCTGCTGCCTCTACTTCCACAGCCTCCTAGGGTGGTAGCAGGTGGGTGAGAGATTGATCTGGCACCTCCAAGGCAGGGAACATGGCTTGCTGCTGTTTGGCAGCAATAGCCAGCACAGGCCCTGGCACATGGCTGCAGCTGTGTCGGTATTTGCTGAGTAAGTCTTGAGGGAAATGGTGTGAATAAGCCAGACATGATTCTGACGAGCCAAACAGGACCTGCCCAGGGCCATGACAGCAGGGCAGGCTGGGTCTTGGCAGGGCAGCAGAGAGCCTTCTAGCCAGGGCATCCGAGGCAGATTGAACCAGTCCTCACAGGGATAGGCAGGAAGTGGACTTGAGGGATAGAGAGCTTAGGGAAATGAGATGGCCCCAGCACACACACACACGGAGCAGGCAGAAGAGCAGAGTGTCGGGTGGGAAGGGGAGTGAGGATGGATCCCACAGGCGAACCGATTCCTCAGCAGAGCCCCAGGGGGGCCTGGAGTTCCCCTTCTTACAAGGTGTCAGTCACTACTAGCTCAGGAAGAGACTGGGAACTCCCCTGCTCTCAACTCTCAACTCCCTGCCTTTCAGAGAAGAGAGTTGGAGGTGTCGAAGGGGTGTTTGGGGTGGTGGGTGGGGGCAGAGACTACGAGTCCACCCCATGTTGAAGCAGTGGTGTCAGAAACAGAGGCGAGAGGAGAAGGGGCCTGGTGGGGGGGTGACAGGGCAACACCATGCTGAAACCCAGACCCCAGGAGCCGCCTCCCCACCCAGGGAGAAGCTGGGCATCCAGGCAGGTGGTGGTGGGTCTCCAGCAGGCTGCAAATGGCATGTCCTTCTGGCTTGGTCAGGCGATAGCCAAGAGTAGGGAGGGTTTCTGAGGGGCCCTCCTATCTCCTCTTTCCTCAGGGATTCCCTTTCCGTGAGTGTTGGCTTTGTCCCTGTGCAGGGGTGAGCTAACCCTCTGTTCCTCAGTATTGCTTTCTGTATAGTGGGTGCGCTCCCTGCTGTGGTGTGCCGCCCTCCTGAACCTCTGACAGAGGAGCTTCAGTCTGTGGTTGAATTCCTCCTTTGCCCCTCTCTCCTCCTGCAGTTGGGCCTCTGTTTGGGAAACATGAATGGGTAGCTGCCTCCAGGGAACTTGCCAGCCCCCAATCCTGCTCCAAGGTCATGCCTCTTCTGCATAGGCTCCTCATTATAGAGAGGGTTTTATGTGTTAGAACTGGTCCTGGGCAAGGTTCTGGGCTGGATTTTAGTGCTGATTCTGTTGTATGACCTTGGCCTTATCACTTCCCTTATCTGGGCCTCACATAACAGACAGTTACCTTGCCTGTTACCTGATGCCACTCTCTAGAATTGTCTTGGGAGTCAGAAAAAAGTAAAAAGGCCTGGGCCTTACTCGTAGGGAATGTGATGCAGTAGGTCTTAGATTGGGTCCAGACAGGCATTTTTACGATGCTCCTTAGCATTTTAAAAAAATGAGTGTGTATTTTGTATAAGCTCCTGGGTGCTGCTGCTGCTGACTCTTGGGCTGCACTTTGAGGCTAAGAGTCTAGATGGTCCTGTGAAGTTCACTGGATTGTTCTTTCTTTCTTTTTTTTCTTTTTTTCTTTTTTTTTGAGACACAGAGAGAGTCTTGCTCTGTCACCAGGCTGGAGTACAGTGGCATGATCTTGGCTCACGGCATCCTCCCCCTCCCGGGTTCAAGCCATTCTCCTCCCTCAGCCTCCTGAGTAGCTGGGATTACAGACACCTACCACCACGTCCAGCTAATTTTTGTATTTTTAGTAGAGACAGGGTTTCACCATGTTGGCCAGGATGATCTCGAACTCCTGACCTCGTGATCCGCCCTCCTCAGCCTCCTGAAGTGTTGGGATTACAGGCGTAAGCCACCGCGCCCGGCAATTGTTCTTTCATTCATTTATTCATTCATCAAACACTTCAGGTGGGGAGTGATCAGATGTGAGGCTAGAGGGAGACAGAGCCCAGGGTCTTCCAGGGCTACAGAATTTGGACTTTATCTGAGAGGTATTGGGGAGCCAGCCACAGCAACGTTTTAAGCAGAGGAGTGACAAGTTGAGGTTTGCATGTAGACAGCTCCCCTGACATAGCACAAAGAATGGCCAGCAGGGTCTGCACTGCCACGGTGAGCCCCGCATCATCCTGATGGGAGATGACAGTGGTCTGGAGGGAAGTGGTGGCAGTGGACATGGAGAGAGTAGAAACATTCTTTTTAAAAAAGATGAATCAACTTTTTAATTTTTTTATTTTTTTATTTTTTGAGACAGTCTCACTGTATTGCCCAGTCTGGAATACAGTGGCATGATCTCGGCTCACTACAACCTCTGCTTCCTGGGTTTAAGGGATTCTTCTGCCTCAGCCTCCTGAGTAGCTGGGATTACAGGTGCACACCATGTCGCCTGGCTAATTTTTGTATTTTTAGTAGAGACGGGGGTTTCACCATATTGGCCAGGCTGGTCTCGAACTCCTGACCTCAGGTGATCCACCCGCCTCGACCTCCCAAAGTGCTGGGATTACAGGCTTGAGCCATGGTGCCCGGCCTCAATGTTTATTTTTTAGAGTAGCCTTAGAAATTAGCACAAAGTACAGAGAGTTCCCATATACTCTGTCCTCCTTATTGCCAACCTCCCTAATGGAAAGATCCTTGAAGTTGTATAAGTGATGATCAGGATTTGAGGACTGACCATGGGGGTGGCCGTGGAGGAAAAGGAGGAGAAAATGCTGGCCAGTTCCCTGGTTTGGGCAACTGGTGGTGGCTTCATTGATACAGGGGTCATGAGAGGAGGGATGATGGACTTGTAGGGAGATCACACATTCAGTGTAAGGCTTGTTGAGTTGGGGGCACTGATGGGATATGCAGAAGGAGGCCTCCATCCCTGTCCCTGGGCTGCAGCCACACGGCTGTCCTCTGTCTCAGCAGCATGCTAAGGCTCTTCCTGGTCTGGGGCCTTGGCCTATGCTGCTTCCTCCTCTAGTGAGCCCCGCCCTGCCCCTTGAGCAGATTTCAGTCTCCACCCATTCCACAGGGTGGCCTTCCCAACACTCCCCTGGACTCTCTCACAGCACCCGAGGGTTTTCCTTCACACCGCAGATCTTGGTTTCTGTTTATCCTGTGTTTACAGCAGTGATGACTTGGTCAATATCCCTCCTTCCTCTCTAGTTTGTAGGCTCCACAAGGACAGGGATCGTGTCTTTCTTATTCCTTCCTTTATGCACAGAGCCTAGAACAGTGTCTGGATGCAGAACTATTCCATGAGGATTTGGTGAATGCCTGTGGCATCTAACTCAGGAGAGGGGTCTGGGCTAGCGGTGTGGACTGCGAGTCATCAGTAGCCAGATGGTACAGATAGCGATTGTGGCCCGGGGAGTGGATGGGTTCCCAAGGGAGTGGACAGGACTGTGATGAGAGGGGCCCTGCAGCAGGTCCTGAGGGACAGGCAGACAGGCCCATGAGAGGATGGAGAAGGGGTCAGTGGAAATTCAGGGAGGGAGCTGTTAAAACCACGCCGTGCTGGGGTGACCGTAGCTATCGTTTATTGGGTGCTCATGTGTGCCCTCATGGTGCTGAGCTCTGGATACTCGTTAGCTCATTTATTCCTCTCAACATTGTGAGGAGGTTCTAGAAATCCTGTATTCTAGAAATCCTATGTTATGGCTAAGGAAACTGAGGCACAGAAACGTTAAGCCCAAGGTCACCCAGCAAGTAAGTGTGAAGTTAGTATCTGGAGCTCCCCCTAATGTAAGCACCGCCTCCATCCTCCTGAATTTTGCCTAGAGAGTGGAGGTAGAGGGGACAGGAGAATGGCCTGGAGGGTCTCTGAGCTGGTGATGGAGGAAGCACTGGGTGTGCCAGCCTCTGGGTGGTCAAGAGGCCAGACCTGGAGGAGCTGGGCTGACGCTGAGCTGGGAGAGCTAAGTGTTAGCTGAGCCGTCAAGGTTCCTGGAAGCTAGCATTGAGTCAGGGACCTGAAGCTAGGGAACCAGAGCATGCCACGCTTGAAGGAACAGCCCATCTTGAAAGCCTGGAGGTCCAATGTGGGGCAGGAATTCTAATAGCCTCTCCCTTTCTCAAAGGACTTTACAGTTCACAGAGTGCCTTCCTGCCCTTTCTCAGACTTGGTTCCCTCAGTCTCTGGCATAGGAAGCCGCAGGCATCCTCACCCTCTTTCATGGCAGAGAAAACCAAGCTTGGAGTGGGGTAGCTTGGGGTCACACAGCTAGCAAATGATGGAGTGAGGATTCCAGTCCAGGTCTTCTGGCTGCATGTCCAGTGCTCTGTTGGTAAAATCCTGGCTGTTAAGGGCCACCCTGAGACAGAGGCAAACCCCAGTTTACACCCCCCAGTGCAGGAAGTGGTTTTCGAGGGCAGATGCGGAGCCCGGCATCCATGGTGGCTGTGATGAATCATCAGAGTGAGAGCTGCAGGTTGTCCCTGGGTCAGCAGACCTGGCTGCTCAGTGAGTAGCTGTGTGATGTTGGACAAGTCACTTCCAGCAGCCCACCACTACCCCCAACCCAACAGCCAGTGGGCGTCTGGGGCCCAGGAGCCAAAGCTGGTATGAGTGTGAACTCTGGGTGTTACAGCTGCCATCCCTCCTTAGCCTGTTCCGAGCTCTGGATTGGATTTGGGAGAGGATTTGATTAGGTCCTAAACAGTGGCTCCATTTAGAGGGCCTGGTTCATTTCCTGTGTGCTTACAGCAGATGAGACACGGGCAGAATTAACCTGGTCTAGTCAAGCCAAAGAAGTGATGGATGGGAAAGACAGACCCGCACCTCGGAAGGGCGGGGCAGTGGCTTCCAGCACTCTGGACCCAAGGCCCTGGGTGAGCAGGCTGGTCTCCCTGGCACCCTGGCTGGATTCTTATTACTCCAGCTGGTTGTAACAGCTGCCTCACAGGGTCCCCAGCTGCCTGTACTTCCTCTATCAGAGCAATCCCCATGCTCCTTGAGACTAGTTGTCTAACCTCTGTTTTTTCTGCTTAAGTGAGGGCAGAGATTGTGTCTGACTTGTTCCCTGCCATCCCCCCAGTACCTACCTCAGTGCTTGGAGAATGAATGAATGAATACATGAATGTGTGCATGCCCCAGTCCTCCCTGCCACCCACAAATCCTGCCCACATTCCCCGGAGCAGCTTTGACACAGCACAGCTCTGCCTGTGGCATTTCGTTGCTCACAGGGCAATCCCATGCCCACCATGTGTTCTGCAACCTCCCCCTCATCTTTGCCTCCCCTCCTGTCCTAATTTTCTCCTACACTTGCCACCCCCACCCCTGGGTTCTCGGGTGTCCTGTAATTGCTCCGGAGCTCCCGTCAAACCACTTCCCACCCCAGCTCTCCCAAGAACACAGGCTGTACCAAACCTGCATGCAGTCCCTGTTCATACAGGCCTGCCTGGGAGCACAGAAAACCATGAGCTCTGGGCCCTGTTCACCAGCATCTGCTGGTGTGGGATGCACCCAGGTGAGGGGCCTCAGGCAGGACTCCGGGCTGTTCCTCCTCCCTCTACAGCCCCCTGAGGGCCCCAAACACTTGTGTGTAAGGCTGCAAGGAAACAGGGAGAGACCCTGGGCAGGAGATGTGAATTCTAATCTTGCATCAGCCTCTCATTCTTAGGTAATTCCCATACCCTCTGGGACCCCAGGTTTCGTATCTCTAAAATAAGACCATTGATAGCTCCCATTGTGTCAAAAGCTTTTCCAGGGCCAGGCACTATGAGGAGACTCAAACAGTCCTGTAAGTCCAGTGTGATATCACTGGGCTCAATTCCAGATGAGGAAACAGAGGCTCTGAGGCGTTGAAAGGCTTGGCCGGAGTTGCACAGCTAAAAAGTGGCCCCATTGGGATCAAAATCAGCCTGGCTTGGGTATCTGAGCACATAACCACCAGGCCCTCTGCGAACCTTCCGTCTTGGTTAGTTTCCCAGCTGATCCCTCTGGGTAGGGGCCCTCTGGGGACAGCACCCCTTCCTGAGCGGCACTTCCCCTCCTGGCTTTGTTTGGTTTGGCCTCGATTTAGAACAGAGTTGGCAGAGGCAGGCTGACTTGCATTTCTGGTTTTGGGTTTGTTGCTGCACTTTCCCCAAGGGGTGGGCGGGCTCCGACTGTCATCACCGCTGGGACAGGCCTGGGCCCCACCCTCACCACCCAGGAAAGGGGAAATGCAGCCTGCTCCCCACTCAGTGCCACTCCGTGCCAGGCCCTGAGGGCACCCGGTTGCTGCTTCCTTCCGCCTTTCCCCAAGGACTATCAGAGGCAGGTGGCTGGGCCGGGGGGTGGGTCGGGGGGAGGTCTGGCCATGCGGTAGGGTGATAGGACTGAGGGGCCCCAGGGAGCTGGCTGCAGGGCAGTTTGTTCCTCCTGATGGAGAATGCTCCCTGGTGGGTGGGGAGATGGGCTGGGGACTGGGTTGCTCATGGGGACAGAGACCTAGGCCTTCTGGCCCCAGCCTAGCCCCTGATTTGTGCAGGGTGGCTTTGGGCAAGTCACTAAGTCACTGTCCAGACTGGGCCCTCAGCCTTCCTGTCTACCCAATGGAGGGTCTTTCTGTCCACCTGGGAACAGCCTGATGGGACTGAAGCACAGCCCTTAGTTTCCAGATGAGAATTCCGGACTGGAGGCCCTGACATTCCAATTGCCAACACTGACTCTGGTGTTTGACAGAGTTTGGGGTACGTGGGAAACATGTGCCACTGGTTAAGGTCCTTAACTTCAGAATTTCCCTCTAGATCAATGCTTTTTAAATCACTACCTCCAACACCACCATCTCCTGTAGGAGCTTTCCGCCTTTTCCAGCATATGCTCCTGATCTGTTACTCAGGCACGCTGGTTATCCCATTTCATAGGTGGACACCTTGAGGCCTGAAGGTTGGTGACTGGCTCTACCTGACACCCCTGTGTGATTCTAGGTTGCCCTTTGCTCCTCTGGGCCTCAGCCTTTCTGTCTATGCAGTGGGGATTTCGGATCGCTGTTGTTCCAGAGTCTGAGACTATAAGGTCTGAGAGGGCCCTTGTGTGGAGTCACCTCTGAGCTGCAGGCAGGATTTCCAGGGCAAGGCCACAGCATTAGTAGGTACCTGTCTTTGGCCTATGAGCCACAGCCTAAGGCATGCCCTTCCTGACCTTGGCGAGATCATGCTAGAGTCCTCCAAGGCCTCCCCTCCCTTGTCCAGCCACCGTCTCTGCTCTACAGGGCTCCACTTTCACTTTCACGCTCCCAGGCTGTGGCTCTTACCCGTGCCGCGCTTTCACATCCGCTCACATCTGTGCTCCCAGATGCCAGCGTGACCCCTGACACGTGTGTGCAGCAGCCTGCAGCTGCCCCAAGCCATGGCTGATCACTGACTCCCAGCTGTGGGGCTTCACCATTACAGACCCCCCGGGGCTTCAAAGACTTCTCAGCTTCGAGCATGGCCTGTTGGGTATCAGGGCAGCTGTATAATAGTGGGTAAGTCACTGGCTTTTCGACTCAGTGTTGTCATCCATCAAATGGACATTAATAATTTCTACAATGAGAGCTCTTAACCCACGTTCTGGGGGTACTTACCTCTGAAGTTTTCTGCCAGTGTGCACATGTGCCCGCATGTGCACACACTCCCAAGCATCTGTTCAGTTCCTGAGTACAAGTGGGGTATTTCTCTTTCATTTGTTCTCAGCAGCTATGGCTTCTTGAAGGACAGAACCTGGGCTCTAAATAGTTCCACCTCCCGCATTCCTGGACCTTGAGTGGGAGGGGCCCAGCCCAGGCTTGAGAACTGCCTCCCTGTGTGGTTGTGGCACCATGGACACTCCTGACTTTCTCGGGGCCCCAATCTTCTGGTGACATAGCTGCTATTCAGACTTTCATCAAGAGAAACATTCTTCTCTTTGTGCATGAAATCTACTGGCGAGACTCAGCAAAACCCCCTGGGATCCCGAGGGTTGTGTGTGAGGCAGGAGATGCTGTGTTTTTTGAGGAATCCTTGAGCTTCCTCCAACAGTTTAAAAATCCCTGGGTGGGTGATTCCTCAGGGAGGTTCCATGTTTCTGTGACATCTGGTGAGTCCAGGTGTGGACAATATTTTAAAGTTCCGGTTTCATTCCAGTTTACTAGTTTCAAAAAGATACTTAAGCGTTCAGAGCATATTCCTGTTTGAATGACTCATTAGGATTTTTTAAACTTCAGTTCAGGTAGGAGACACCCTGGGCTGGGTTCAGTGACTGCCCCGGGTTTGGGGCTTGACTTGGTTCTGGTCCATGAGCAGAAACTACCTGTTCTCCTTTATCCCCAGAGGCGACTTTGACCCTGTTTCCTTTTCTGTAAAATGGAGACAGTGATGCTTCTTTTATAAGGTTGTTGGGAAGGCCATATGAGAGAGTGGGGTCAAGCTGCCCTGGCAACTGCCAAGGCAGGAGCTAGATAGACAGTGGTTACCTCTCCCTCTTCTCCTGTAAATGACCAGCTGTGTTTTTGATGAAGCAGAAAGTTCAAGCAAGAAGACAGGGTGAGAATTGTTACACAGCTAAGTCAAAGGGGCTTTTGGGGTTCCATCTGGCACCTCAGCTTTCAGACTGGGGGGCCGGGATTCAGGGTACTGCCTGATTTCATGTCAGCTCATGCATGGTGTCTGGCATCTCGGAGCCTCCTCTTCTGAACCGTTTTTGTTTTCTTTTTGTTTCCCAGATGTTTGAGACGGAGGCAGATGAGAAGACGGAGATGTCCTTGGAGGAAGGGAAGGGGCCTGGTGCTGAGGATTCCCCACCCAGCAAGGAGCCCTCTCCTGGCCAGGAGCTTCCTCCAGGACAAGACCTTCTACCCAACAAGGACTCCCCTTCTGGGCAGGAACCCACTTCCAGCCAAGAACCACTGTCCAGCAAAGATTCAGCTACCTGTGAAGAATTCCCTCCAGGCCCAGACGCCCCACCCAGCAAGGATGCACCACCATGCCAGGAACCCCCTCCAGCCCAAGACCTCTCACCCTGCCAGGACCTGCCTGCTGGTCAAGAACCCCTGCCTCACCAGGACCCTCTACTCACCAAAGACCTCCCTGCCGTCCAGGAACCCCCCACCCAGGACCTTCCACCCTGTCAAGATCTGCCTCCTAGCCAGGTCTCCCTGCCGGCCAAGGCCCTTACTGAGGGCACCATGAGCTCTGGGGACCCACTAGCAACCACCGGGGACCAACCTGCGGCCTCCAGACCAGCCTTCGTGATCCCAGAGGTCCGGCTGGATAGCACTTACAGCCAGAAGGCAGGGGCAGAGCGGGGCTGCTCAGGAGATGAGGAGGAGGAAGAGGCCGAGGAGGGGGAGGAAGGGGAGGAAGGGGAGGAGGACGAGGATGAGGACACCAGCGATGACAACTATGGAGAGCGCAGTGAGGCCAAGCGCAGCAGCATGATCGAGACGGGCCAGGGGGCCGAGGGTGGCCTCTCACTGCGTGTGCAGAACTCGCTGCGGCGCCGGACGCACAGCGAGGGCAGCCTGCTGCAGGAACCCCGAGGACCCTGCTTCGCCTCCGACACCACCTTGCACTGCTCAGATGGTGAGGGCGCCGCCTCCACCTGGGGCATGCCTTCGCCCAGCACCCTCAAGAAAGAGCTGGGCCGCAATGGTGGCTCCATGCACCACCTTTCCCTCTTCTTCACGGGACACAGGAAGGTGAGAAAGCTAAACGGGGAGGGAGAAGGATACATGCAATGTGGGGAGGGCTGGCCCAGGGGCTGCAGGGAATGAGCAGTCACCATGTTCCACCCCCACTGTCCCAGCAGCCTCCCAGCGAACCTTCCACCTGTTGGACAAAAGGTAAAACTGAGGCCCAATGGGACCAAGAAGGCAGAGCCTGGACTTAAACCCATGACTTTAGGACTCTAGATGCTGTGTTCTTATAGCTCCACTGGTCCCCACAGAAAGCAGAACAGGTGTAGCTTAGCCCAGGCCATTGTGTATTTGGATTTAAAAGATCTGAGGTAGTAGCTGGAGAAATAGAGTTACAGCTTAGCCAGGCTAGAAATCCATCAGCCAGTCACAACGACAACACACATTTATTCCATATCCGCATTATCCTAAGCAGTTTACATTAACTCATTAACTCTCACAACGGCCCTTTGAAGTAGATAGTATTTTGGTGCCCATTTTACAGCAGAGGAAACCGAGGCAAAGAAAGGTTATCTAACTTGCTCCAGGTTACACAGTTTATCAGTGTCTGAACCAGAATTAGAATCTGGTTCCAGGGCCGGTGCTCTTAACCAACCACCACACTGTTTGCCTCTCATGAATATTTGTATGTAGATAAATAAGTATTTATCGATTTCCTGCTGTGTACGAGGCCCTGCGCTCTGCAACAAGGCAGGAGCCACAGAAGTGTGTGAGGCCGCTGTCAGCCTGAGAGAAATAAGTTATCTGTGTGAGCCTCGAAAGTGGCCTAACAGTGAACAGATTGTACCATGATCTTGAAGTCCACCAGCTAGTTTGGGTCTGGGCTCTGTTTCTTACTACGTGGCTTTGGTTGAGTCACTCAACTCCTCTGAGCCTTAGTTTTCTTCTCTGAAAAGTAGGGGTTAATAGCGCTCACATCCCAGAACAGTTGAGGATGAATGGAAGAGGCTGGTGCCTGACGACACTAGCCACATGAGCGGTGGCCCTCGGGGAATGATGGGCCCCACTCCTTCTCCTGAAATGCAACAGCCTGTGCAAGGTGTTGGTGTGAGGCCAGGTGAATAGGGATGGTCAGTGCCCATGGAGTGCAACTGACTCAGAGATCTAGAACTTCAGGAGGACAGACCCCAGGGCCTAAGGTCATCAGGGAAAGCTTCTGGAGGAAAATACCTCTCAGCCTGGCCTTGAAGGTTGAGCAGGATTAGAATAAACAGAGAGGTAGAGGCAGGCGTTCTTTGGCTAGAGCAGAGCATTCCTAAAGGGCAGATGCCTGGCACAGGTGCTGCTATTCCTCCCTCCAGCCAGCAGCAGACATCACTAACGGATTCCAGCATACTTCCTCACCAAGTTGGGACATGTCCTCAGAAGTCTGCTTAGCTTCTTAGCCACTAGCAAGAAGGCAGACTTGGCATCTGGGGAGATGCCTTCTGCTGAAAGCTAGTCATTCTCAAAGGGCAGGCTGGGGCCCTCCAGAAAAGGGTCTTGAACTTTGGCCTGGGAACTGAATCTCCGTTTCCTCATCTGTAAGCATGTGTGGTTCTCACACTGTGGTGTGCTCCGGAATCACCAAGGGGAGGTTATTAATATATGTTTCCTAGTCCCCATACCCAGAACTCTAGAATCAGAATCTCTAGGGGTGGTTCCCAGACCCTGTATTTTAAACATGCCCTGAGGGATCATGATCTTGCCAAAGTTAGAATATCACCATCTTAGGCCATTTCTTGATGGTTTCTACAAGAGAGAGTCCAGAATCCAGAATGCTGTCCTTCCAAGGCAAGGCCTCAGGCTCACTCAGATCAGGCCTGGCCACTCCTCTTAGGAGGGCGGTTGAGGCCCACCTGCCTTGGGCTTCCCAATCCTGATTCCCCCACTATACCCTTCCCAGTTCCATTCCCCCCACCACACTTGCTCCAATAAAACTATTTATATACAGATAAATTCACACACATTCATGTGTATGCATCTATCTAATTCCCCGGCTCTGTTGGCCTCAGCTCCTATTTTGGGACATATACTTATGCCTGGGAGTCCAGCAGGCCTGGACCAGCTCTCTTTTGTCTCAGCTTCTTCCTTTGGGTTTCCAAGGTTCCCACTGGCACCCTCCCCTGTCCCACCAACTTTTAGCCGGTCACTTCCTTTCTTGTGTTTGAGTGGCTGAGCTGGCAGAGACATCTGAGACTGCCTCCAGCCTGGTGGTGGCCACCCTTCCATGTGGCTTCCACACACCAGTCCCTGAGCCCTTTGCCATTCACATCCTGCCCTGTCCTGCCAGCAGCTTCAGTACGAAACCCACCCTTGTCAAAAGGAGATAAGCCCAGATGGGACGAACACCGTGGTCTAGCTCCATCTCTTACTGGTACTGGGCCTTGGGCAAGTCCCTGCCCCTCTGTGAGCCACAGTTTCCTCATTGGTGAAACGGGTATGGTAATAATCCTTCCTAGGGTTGCTGGGAAAATTAAATAGCTTAACACAGGTAAAACATTTAGGGGAATACCTGGCGCTCAGCACCGGGGGGGGTGCTGCATAAATGGTAATCATGTGATGAGGAGGGGGAGGGAGAGAAGAGCAGTAACCAGGGTAGAACTGGCTGTGCCACCATTCAAAGTATCAGCAGACCCCATTTCTCACCTTCCTGACGCTGCTGCAAGGTGGACAGGCACTTGTCTTACAGTGGGAGGCTGAGGCTAGCAAGAGATGTTTTGTCCCCAGCCACACAGCAGCAAGTGATGATGGCGCTGGACAAGGTCTCACCCTTGTCCAGTCACTCCTCTGTGGCTCTACTGCAGACCCTGTGACCTCATGCTGATGAGGGGCCAGGGGTGGGGGACTGGCAGAGGGACCGCGGCGGGTTCCCCCATGACTTCTGTCTTCCTGGCTTTGGCCTGGCTCCTCTGGGAGGGTCCCCTGATGCTGATGGGCCACTATTCCCAGGCAATGCCAGGCAAGAGGTGAAGAGGGGAGGGGTGAAGTGTTCAGGCTGTGGAGTCAGACAGACCCCGGTTCAAGTCTCAGCTCTGCCTCCTCCTCCCTGGCTCTGAGACCTTGGCCAAGTTGCTTCTTTCTCTGAGCTTCGATTTTCTCTTACAAATGGAACACAGAGTCCCCCGGGAGTTGTCCCAAGGGTTCCAGGGAGCAGTACATAGAAAGCTCGGGCTGGTCATTTGTGCTGCCGTGCAGATAAACTGAGGCTGTCCAGAGCGCATGCTGCCTGCCACAGGATGACATTCAGTCTCGCCGTTGTCACCACTCCACACTCCTGTTACCCTGCTGTCTTGTGTGCTGAGCAATTTCTACTGCGAGTAGGAATGTCAGAACAGGCAGACCTCAGAGATGGTCGGCTCGGCCATGGTAATCTCACAGATGGGCCAACTGAGTCCAGAGAGAGAGAGCACCCCCTCCGCCACCCCCCACCCCGCCCCCGCTGCCACCCCCCCATCCCCCACGATTCTCCAGCTGTCCATCCTCTGGGTCTGGCACCCTGTGCTGAGTTGAGTGGTCTCATGGTGCCCCCTGCCGCCAGACCCCTGCCTTCCTGGCTGCTCCCTGGAGGCCCTGCAGAGCAGATCCACAGGCGTTTTTCCTGGGGAGTCAAGGAAGCCCTGAAGAATCGTTGTGTTTGGGTCCAGGATGCTGCCATTGAATTCTATTCCAGCCTTTCTGGCTCAGCTCAGAGGGTCATGGGCTATTCTTTGACAGTGAGGAGACCACAGGCTGCAGCTCTTCCCTGGCCCTGCTTCCTTCCTCCCCTGCAGGGGACTGGCCTGGGCAGAGGTGGTCCACAGAGGGTGCCAGCCCTGTTTCATAAGCTCCCATGTAGGTCAGAGGTCAGACAGGAGGACCCAAAAAATGCCTTCCAGCTCCAAGATGATAATACCTTCAAGTCTCCTATTTTTAAAAAGCCTAAAGAATTATTTCGGATGTGTAAACAAGTAAGTATAGAGTTTAGATCCACTGTTTCCACGTGGTTCCATTGGGCCTGCCAGGCTGGGCTGGATCAGAGAGGGCAGCCATGGATCGCCAGGGAGCCCCAGAAGTTCAACCAGGACCAATAGGGGAAACCAGCTGAGCCCTGCTTACAGACGAGCCTTCTGTCACCAGTGGGCTCTGGACCCAGACCACAATTCTCTGCTACTTGCCAGTTCAGAGAGCCCAGGCCAGTTACCAAACTTACCTTGGGCATCGGTTTCCTCAGCTGCATACGGAGGGAAATATCAGTAACTAGCTCTTAGAATTGTTGCCAAGATTAAATGAGATAAAGTATGTTAAAACACTTTGGCCCAGCGCCTGGCATGTAGTGAACGCTCAATAAATAATAGCAAAACCCACATTAGCTGAGAGTACTTGCTCACTGCTGTGTGCTGGTTGCTGTGCTGAGCATATCCCCTGTGTTAACTTACATAATCCTCACCACAGCCCTTTGAGGGAGGTCCAGTTATTATCCACATTTTACAAATAAGGAAACTGAGGCACAGAGAGGGATGTAACTGAGCTAAGGTCAATGAGCTAATAAATGATTGAGCTAAGCTTCAAATCCAGGCAATTAAAAATCTACACTCTTAACATTACTATAATTACAGTAAGAATTATAATTATTGTTCCAAGAGGTGGTGAGCTCCTAGTCCCTGGAGGTGGCTGGATGAGGCTGGGCAGGGCCCGGGGATTCTGCCTGGAGTGAAGGAACGGCTGCATGATCCTGGACTCACCTCCATCTGCTTTTCAGCCGGACAGGGTCGCATAGTGAGACAGTAGGGAGAAGATGGAAAGGAGGATTGCTTTGGAGGGCCTTTGCAGGCTGGGCCCTGGGCAGGCCTTGCTGCAGCTGTGGGAGGGAGGAGTTGGGGGGGCCACTCTGGCCCCCTCCAAGGTCAGAGGCCAAAGCCTCCTGGCAGCTATGGGGAGTCCCTAGGGCTGGGAATCAGAACCCAATTTTTTCACCTCAATTTCTCCTTGGCCCACAGCCTCTTCTTGGTGCTGGGGTTTCCCCAGCAGCCCAGGGGGCCGACTCCCAGGGCCAGAGCTGCCCAGCACCTCTGTCAGGCTGCTGGGCTTGGGTCAGTCCCTGCTGAAGACACTCTCCTCCCCTCAGTGGAAGGAAGAGCCCATTTCACAGCGGCACAGAGGCTGGGGATGGCCGCTGGGTGGGAGTGGTCCCCAGGCCCATTGTGTGGAGCCGATAAAGTACGGAAGCTGAGGTTAGAATGGGAGGAAGCCCAGGGCCCGAGGGCTCTTTCCCACGGGTGGGGGCCTTGGGCATGGCCTCACCGGGCCAGCATGACTGCAGCCTGTGTGTGCACTGAAGGGTGCACTGAATGGTGACAGTGGTAACACTCACTGGGCAATGACCACTGGTTACTGAGGTTAGTATAGGTGCCAGGACTGGGCCTTGGGGTGCAGAGTTTATCCTGGTGAACCTTCCATCAGCCCTGTGAAGTGGCTGTCACTATGCCTAAGCCATAGCTAAAACAACGGGAGCCGAGAGGCTAGGAAACTTACCCAGAGTTGATGAAAGCAGGATTTATATCCAGGTCGGGTTCCAAACCCTTGCTCTGAAATCACACATCATACGGTGTGTGCCTCTGTGTGCACGTACACACGTGTGTTTACAACTCTGGTGGGGCAGCATTCTCAGGAAGGAGGCAGCACTTCCGGAGTCTTTCACGGGAAACATTAAAATGTGTTCTGACCTTGCATTTTTGAGTAGCAGCATCCTCTGGTGGAGAAACACAGGTCTTGAATTGAGGCAGATTCCACCTCTGTCACTTACATGCTGGGTCTCCTTGGGGAAGTGACTTAAATTCTCTGAGCCTCTATTTACTTTATAGGTTTATTGTGAGGTTTAATGAGATAGTATCTGAATTATGCCCCATCCAGGGTCTGGCCTATAGTATGAGCTAAATGAAGGTATAATTCATCCATCCATCCACTCATCCACTCATTGATTCATCCACCTACCCACCCACCCACGCATCCATCTATTCACCCATGCATTCATCTGTCTATCCACCCACCCATCTATTCACCCATGCATTCATATATCCATCCACTCATCCACTCTTCCATCCATCCACTCATGCATCCATCCATCCACTCATCCATCCATCCACCCTCCCACCCACCCACCAACCCATATATTCATCCATCCATCCATCCATCCACTCTTCTATCCATTCACCTATCCATCTATATCCATCCAACTATCCATCCATCCATCCAGGCAGGCAGGTGGGAGACTCACAAAAGCATTCTCCGGGGAAGGAATTGCACATGGAGATGAAGACCTTCTGTTGGTTGGAAGGCAGAGTTGAGGAGGTTGCTGAAGTAGGGGCCAGGCTGGAGAGAGAACTGAAGGAATTGTAACTGATGTTAAAATGGAACTTTCTGCCCGAATCCTAAGATGGTAGATCCAGTCATGTTATGGAGTTTGGACGTTATCCTGAGGGCACTAGGGAGCCATGGAAAGCTATAAGGCAAGAGACGTGCGCTCAGGCCTATGTAATGATTTATTTTATACACTGCTGACCATCTGAGGTTTCCTTTGAGCTTCAGAATCCTGACTTAATCATTATGATCCTGATTTTAGAAATTAAGGAACAGAGGTGCAGAAAGAGGCAGGGATTGGCCTAGTGACGCAGCAGAAGCCCTACTCTCTCACCTGCTCACTGCCTGCAATGAAGCCTCTGTCATGAGTGCCAGCTGTCTGGCTTCTCCCCAGTAAGCTGGGGGCCTGAATGTCCCAGGAGGAGATCCCTGTGGCCAGAGGGTCTGCCAGGCCGATTCCACTTCATGGCCAGGCTGTTCCCAGCAGGGGGGTTTCCCTCCCTCACCTGTGTGCCGGGGGTGGGGCCTTTGGGGGTGGGAGGAGCTGGTGGCAGGGACTGTTGGGTCTCCAAGCCTCTCTTTGCTTAGGCAGGAGCTCCTGAGTGCCCAGACTGCATCGTGTCTGTCTTCTCTCCACAGATGAGCGGGGCCGACACCGTTGGGGATGATGACGAAGCCTCCCGGAAGAGAAAGAGCAAAAACCTGTAAGTTGGGAAGATCACTGGCTTCTGCACTCCTCTTCCTCCCCTGCCCCAGGGGTCTCTCCTCTAGGGGTCCAGGTGGGGAGAAGGGGTTGTGCCTGGTCCCACCCACAACCCCAGACAGACACCAAGGAAAAACTGGATCTTGGAACTTTGCAGTGACCCCAGAGTGGGGTTACCTGGGTCCTGAGCATTCTCTCCAAGTGAGGCAAAGTGCTGATTCAGCACCCGGAAGACAGTGAACCAGAGGCCACCAGCCCGGTTGCCCTGGCTTTAGCCCAGCTTCTGAGCCAAGCATGGGCCAAATGGCTTCGACAACTCCTTTGCTCCCTCTGGGCCCACGAGTGACCTAACAGTCATGGGGCTTCTCTTTCTCCTCCTGAGTTCCTGAATGTTAATAGTCTCAGGCGTTGCCGGGAGGGGGCGCTGCTGGCCCAGCTGCCGAATCCCGCACTCCCCAAGCCTTTCTGGCCACACTCAGGCCTTCTTATTTTGGGGGGTTTGTTAGATGTGTCAATGAAAAAGACGTGTGTGTGGGTTCTCCTCAGGTCTCCTTGTATCCCCAGGCCTGAGGCCCTGGAGACTCGGGGGAGGTATAGGGAGGAGGCAGTGGGGTGTGTGCACAGTGACCCCCCCCAGAGGAAGCCCCTCCCTTCCAGGTCCTGTAGCACCCACCACTAGGCAGGAATTGGGCTATGGGGAGGAGCCTCCTGCAACCCTTTTCCCTCGCCTTGACCTTGGGTGGGGTCCACTACCCTAGAAAACCTTTCTCGCCCCAGCTGCCTTGACCTCTCCAGTTTTCTGCAGCAACTGTTGGCTTCTCTTACTCCACAGCCAGTTGCACTTTCTTAGCAAGGTGAAATGCACAAACCAAAACAGTCCTTTGCACCAACCATCTTCACTTAACCTTTTGTAGGATGAGAGAGGGTCCAGGGGGTGCCAGGACTGTTGAATGTGGCGCTGAAGTGGGAGGAGAGGGAAGCAGTATGTGGCAGCAGAGGGCAGGCACCCCGGGTGCTGGAGCTGCGCTGTCTAGCCTCCTTTCAGTGTAGGTGCTGCCTTACATTTTTTTTTTTGGAGACAGAGTCTCCTTCTGTCACCCAGGCTGGAGTGCGATCTTGGCTGGCTGCAACCTCTGCCTCCCAAGTTCAAGCAATTCTCGTGCCTCAGCCTCCCAAGTAGCTGGGATTACAGGTGTGTGCCATCACACCCAGCAATTTTTTTTGTACTTTTAGTAGAGACGGGGGTTTTGCCATGTTGGCCAGGCCGTTCTCAAACTCCTGGCCTCAAGTGATCTTCCAGGCTCAGCCTCCCAAAGTGCTGGGATTACAGACATGAGCCACCACGCCTGGCCTCTGAAGCTCACACTCTTAAAAGCTTAGACGAAGAGTCTTAGAACATGTAGGGTAATAATAAAAATAACCATTATTGTTTATTATGCCAGGCACTGTTCTGTGCGTATTTCATATGTGATCTAATGTAATCTTTACCACTACTTTTATTTTACATCCCGTTCTTTCTTATTGACCTTACCCTTATTTTACACATGAATAAACTACTGTGCAGAGGCTAAGTTACATGGTAAGAAAGTGGTGGAGCTGGGACCTGGAGACCTGGCCTGCTGGCTTCTGTTTGACAGGAAACAGCTTGACGGAGAAAAAAGCTTGATAGGAAACTTGAGAGGTCAGGAAACTTGTCAAGGGGCGCACAGCTGGTAACTGCTGGAGCTGGGATTTGAACCCAAGACTGTCTGGCTCCAAAGCCTGGGCTCAGCCTCCCCGTAGGACTCTCCTTCATTAGACAGGGTGTCTAGGTCTTAGTGCCATTTTAAGCTTGAAGAGCTTCAGAGGTATAAATGCTTCAAACTTACCAAACCCCCTTGAAAGATTAAAATTAAAATTTCTTTTGCACGTCTTTAGCTTTGTGATTTTTGAATAATCAATTTTTCATTTTCATTTTTGGTTTCAGTGAGCATTTTCCATCTTTGGGAGGATGGAGACCAAAACTTAAAGTGAAAAATTAATTATTCAAAAATCACAAAACTATGCACACAACATTACATAATTAAACTTTAAAATGGTGTTTTTGTAAGTTTATAGGACTTCTGCTTCTGAAGTTATTCAGGCTTAAAACTTCTAAGACGTTGGGGAACTGCTGTATATTCATGACTAGAAGTCGCCAATGTGGGTGACTGAGGCTGAGAGGCCGGCTGGCAGGAGCCATTCTCTGGGAGGTGCCCTGTACAGGGGGTCTGGGGAAAACGGGGGCGAACGTGAGCAAGAGGCATTTAACCCCTTTCTGGCCAGCAGTTTCACCCAGTGCTGAATTCTGCTGCCTCCTTGGGGACTGACAAAGCTAAAAATGGTTCTTGGCTAAAAATAGCCAGTCTTGCCACCCTGGTGGGCAGAGCCTCCCCTGGCTCCCTCCTTCCCTCTCAGCAATTTGCTGACTTGTTGTCCCCCACCCCCAACCACTGTCTTCCTGCTGCCATAGTAACGAGGAGGCCAGTCACAAATAGCTGGGACTGGCTTCCTGCCGGGGCGGCCCCAGAGGCTGTCCCTTGCAGACACATGCCCCTTTCACGGCTCCCTCTCAGGGTTGGCCAGAAGGAATTTTTTTTTCCGCTCCCCGTCCTGGTCCCTCCCATTTCCTGGCTCCTCCTGTCTGAGTCCCAGCCCAGCTTGTGCCCGGGAGTCCAGTCATCAGGCCAGGATTCCAGCGAGCGCGTGTGGCTGCAGCCTGCACCGTTGCTGCCAGCTGCCCAGGACGCGGGGTAGGGGACAGGAGCCAGAGGGGTGTTTCCTGCAGACCATTCTGCGGCCCCAAGGTGGGGGGCCCTACAGAGATGCTCCGAGGCATGTACCTCACTCGCAACGGGAACCTGCAGAGGCGACACACCATGAAGGAGTAGGTGCCCTTGACCCAGCTCTCCCGACCCTGTATTTGCGGGGGCGAGTGGGCCAGGCTGAGCAATCCTCTTTTCTGCTTCTGCCCCCAGAGCCAAGGACATGAAGAACAAGCTGGGCATCTTCAGACGGCGGAACGAGTCCCCTGGAGCCCCTCCCGCGGGCAAGGCAGACAAAATGATGAAGTCATTCAAGTAGGTCCTCCCTGGCACCCTGGGACCCTTTGGGGACTCACTGTCCCCCTGGGGAGTAGGACTGAGTGCTGAGTTGAGGGGAAGGGGCTTGCCGGCTTGATCCAGCTCTGAGGAGACAGAGGTTCTCACAGACGGAGCCGGGTACCTGGCGAGCAGCTGCCCTCACAGGGAGGGGCTGCCCTAGGGGGCAGGCTAGGTGGGATGGAGGTGGGGGCTGGAAGGGACCCTGGCCCCAAGAAAGAGGATGGGCCTCCTTCCTGGGCACCCCAGCTGGGCTCAGCTACAGCCTGGGCCCAGGGCAGTAAACAAAGGCCTCCAGGCCCAGCTTCCCCCCAGGTCCCCAAGCCTCTCAGTGCCCTCACTGTGTTTCTTCCCTCACCCCTCAGGCCCACCTCAGAGGAAGCGCTCAAGTGGGGCGAGTCCTTGGAGAAGCTGCTGGTTCACAAATGTAAGTTGGGCTGGCCTGCCCCTTCCCTGTGCCCTCCCTCCCTCTCCCCTTCGCCCCCATCCAGACCCTGTGTAGCTGGTGCTAGAGAGGCTGCCTTCCCTTTCCTGGGCCGTCAGGGTGTCCTTGCTGTTGCAGAGAGGCTGAGCCCAAGCCAAGGCCCTTGGTCTGGCCTTTGAGCCAGCTTCTGCCAGCCCCTCCCCATCCATGGGAGTTGGCACTGCCTGCCGGAGGCCCGTGGGACCTGTGTGCTCAGATCCATATTCCCAGAATAAGAATAAACATTTCTAAGTACTGAGGGCTTTCACGGGGAGTAATGTGCCTGCCATGTCATGGACTTGGTCCCATCGGCTCCTCTCATGGCTCCGTGAGACAGAATCGATAGTCCCCATTTCACAGATGAAGACACTGAGGCATAGAGAGGGAGAGACCTGGCTGAGACCTTGAAAGAGGCAGTGGCAGGGCTGGGGCTACATCCCAGGGCTCCTGGCTATCAGAGATGGGCATTGTACTCAGTTCCCAGCACGCCCGTATTCAAAGTCCTGTAGGGGTAAGCTGGGGGGTCTTAAGGATAGGAGAAGCTGACTCTGCCTCTTACCCCAGGATCTGTTCTCCTCACAGACGGGTTAGCAGTGTTCCAAGCCTTCCTTCGCACTGAGTTCAGCGAGGAGAATCTGGAGTTCTGGTTGGCTTGTGAGGACTTCAAGAAGGTCAAGTCACAGTCCAAGATGGCATCCAAGGCCAAGAAGATCTTTGCTGAATACATTGCGATCCAGGCATGCAAGGAGGTAGGACCTCAGGGCAGACCCTCAGCCCCTCCAATCCCCAGGACCCAGTGGCTCTTCAGCTGCAAGGTGGCAGCCAGCAGCATAGGAAGGGGAGAGGCCAGAATGACTCCATGAGCCCAGGTCCCCAGCGGGGAAGATGCAAGCTAAGATCAGGGGAAGAACAGAATCCCAGTTAGTAATAAAAATGGCCACCACCAAGGCACTGCCACATGCCAGGCATGTGCTGAGCCCTTTATGTATGTGCTCTCATGTTTAATCCTCACAACAACCTGTGAAACAAAGAGACAGGCTGGGTGCGGTGGCTCATGCCAGTAATCCCAGCACTTTGGGAAGCTGAGGCAGGTGGATCACTTGAGGTCAGGAGTTCGAGACCAGCCTGGCCAACATGGCGAAACCCCATCTCTACTAAAATTACAAAATTAGCCAGGTGTGGTGACAGGCACCTGTGGTCCCAGCTACTTAGGAGGCTGAGGCAGGAGAGTTGCTTGAACCTGGGAGGCGGAGGTTGCAGTGATCCGAGATCGCACCGCTGCACTCTAGCCTGAGTGACAGAGCAAGACCCTGTCTTGGAAAAAAAAAAAGAAAGAAAAAGGAGACAGCCTCAGAGAGATAAATCTTAATTGCTCCCATCTATTTAGCGTCTACTGTGTGCCAGGCAGGATATGCAAAGCACATTATATGGATGATCTTGCTTGGTTTTCACACTTTGAGGAATGTACTATTATTGCTAGCTGGTAGATTAGACAACTGAAGCTCAGTGCACTTAAGTGATTTGCTTAAAGTCACACACCCAGGTATGGCACTGCTAGGATTTGAACCCAGGAAGCCTAACCCTCGGAGTAGTATTTTCAGCCTTATAAATGCTGCCAGCCCCTCAGGAAATGACTGAGCCAGGACTTGAATCCTCTGGTCTGAGGGTCTCCACTTCAGATGAACCTTAAGATGTGGGCAGAGGGGCTTGGAGGTGAGAGGCTGGATGGGTCCCTTCCAGGCACATGGGCCCTACGGTCAGTCCCCAGCAGGCAACCCTGACCACGTGCCCCTCTGCCTTCGCAGGTCAACCTGGACTCCTACACGCGGGAGCACACCAAGGACAACCTGCAGAGCGTCACGCGGGGCTGCTTCGACCTGGCACAGAAGCGCATCTTCGGGCTTATGGAAAAGGACTCGTACCCTCGCTTTCTCCGTTCTGACCTCTACCTGGACCTTATTAACCAGAAGAAGATGAGTCCCCCGCTTTAGGGGCCGGCCACTGGAGTCGAGCTCAGCGTTCACACCAGGCGGGCTGGGTCTCCTGCCCACCTGCCTCCCTCCCCACTGTGACGGAGGGGGCAAGCAAGCCCCCAGAGGCTGTGTCTCTGGACAGATGGATAGACATACGGAAGTGAGGCCTGGACCAAGAGAGGCCCAGGCTACTGGAGGAGTAGAAGGATGGGCCCCGTGGGGTACCCACTGCCCCGGTACGAGGGGGCCCAAGGACCCTGGCAGGTCGGGGGCCCCGGCCGAGCCAGATCTGGAGCTGCTGCTCCCTGCTTCGGAGACCGCAGAGGCTTCATGTTGACCAAGTTCCTTAAAGAACTGGCTGATGGGGCAGGAGGTCCAGGCCTAGGCTCTCGGGCCTTCCTGGAGGGCCATTGGAGCTCGCAGCTCAGACCCCCACTTTGAGTTTTATTTATTTAAATAGTAGTTGGATGCTTGGCACGTTGTCCTGTAATAGGAAACCCTTGCCTCATCAGTTTTCCTGATTTACAAGTGCAATATTTTAGCCAATGCCTTGTGAGAAGCTGCCACACAAAGGTGGACATCATTCTTCAGCTTCAGGGGATGTGCTTGTCCCGGGCACCAGTGGTGGGCAGCTGGCCTTCTGGACTAAGGCGGCCTTGGGGGACACTGCAGTCTGGCTGCACACAAAGATCTGGCACCCCCTGGGTGGGGTGTCCCTTGGGGGCTTTTGGGAAAGCATGGCACCCTCAGACCACACAGTAGCCGAGTTCTGGAGCAAATAAAAGGCCTGTGTTATTTCTTGTTCATGACCCTTTTTGTGTGTTCCTGGTCTCAAGCCTTCCCAGGGTGGCTGGGGCTGGGAGGGTTGGTCGTTGGGCTGTTGATTCAGCCACTTCTCTCTTGCCATCACCTGCCCCCATCCTGGAGCCAGATACACTGATACACTAGTGAGGGCTGCTCTCGCACGCCTTCCTCTGTGCCAGGCGCCGTGCCACTCATTCTAGTGGTCACTGCATCTCCTTCCCAAGCCTGGGAGGTAGGGCTTATCCCCATTTTACAGATGAGGAGATGGAAGCACAGACAGGGAAGGTCACGTAGCCAGCAGGTGGCAGGGGTTCAGCCCAAGTCTGACTGACTGCAAAGCCTGCACTCTGCCGGCTACAGGATGGAGTCCTTGCTTGTCGCCAGCTGGCCACATGTCTTTCAGCAAGTTCCTTCACTTCTCTGCCTCGCCACACCCTGAGGTTCGAATAGAACTTTCACTTGGTGCAGGGATGGCTGGTGAAGGTGGATGGGGCCAGAATCTCGGGAAGGGTGGTGGTGAGCTTGTGGAGGTCTCTGGACAGAAGGAACAGCTGTAGAGACAGGAGATAGGACTCACAAAGTCTTTCTGTGGCCCTGGGCAAGGCTTTCCCCACTGTACCTTTGTTTCCCCTCCTACCTAACAGAAGATGCAAATTTAGGAACGGCCCAGGGCATCCTTCAAGAGAGGACCTGGGCCAGTTGCCTAGAAGTGGGCAGAAGAGGCCCAGAGCCCAGTATCAGCTGATGCCAGAGCTGACCCCACATATACAACCTCCCAGGGGCCAGGGCATGGCCCAGGGTGGGGTCTGGCTCAGCAGGGCTGTCTTAGATGAAGCTTGATGGAGTTGATGCAGGAGGAGCTGGGCCCTATCTCCTTGGATCTTCTTCCCTGCCCAGGGTCTTGGAGACTTGGAGCTGCAGATGACATGTACAGCTCGCTCCTCCCTGCCCTGCCTCCCCTCATTCATTTCGCTGGGCAAGGCCAGCCCTGTTGGCCCCTCTGCACAGTGAGAGGATCAGAATTGTTGGTCTCTGGAGGCCTTCAGGGAGTTGGACTGAGCCTTCTTCAGGGTTACAGGGGACTAGGGCCAGGGCCTGGGTGTGGAGCAGGTGCTGGGTAGACCTTCATCAGGAGGGAGAGGTGGGCTGTCTGACTGCCGCTCTGACCGCACCTGACTTTTCCTGCCCCTCTTGCAAATGGGAGCCCTAATGCTTGCTTGAAACATTGCTTGTAAAAAACCAGCAGATCAAACAATTGAAACCTTGTAACGGGTTTCAAACCTTGAAACCCATTTTGGAAGAATCTTCTGTGCAACAACAGTAGCCCGGGTCAGCAGAGAACCCCTTCCCTCTGCTCCCCAGCGGTCGTGGCCTCTCCTTGACTAGCCCTTACCACGTGTACTGAGTCAGGCATGGGTTCTTCTGTCTCCAAAGGCTGCCAGGCTTTGGAATCAGGCAGTCCTGGGTTTGAGTCTTATCTTTACTGATTTGCTCTGTAACCTTGGCGAGTCACTGCCCATCCCTGAGCCTGCAAGAATGGGGATGATTCTATTGTCTCCTCAGCGCTGGGATGAAGAGCCGGTGAGCCAGTTCTGCAGCAGGGTCCTAACCTGGGGTCAGGCATACCGTAGGTGCTGGATACGTGTTGGCACCAGAGTGTGAGCCCCTCCAGGAGCGGCACTGGGTCTTTCTCCAGGACCTGGCAATGAGTGTCATTGGGCTTTACAGACTGTAAAGAGCTTTCCCACTGTAGAGACTCACGGCCTCACAGAGGCTGGAAGGGCCTGGGAACAGTCGCGCTCCTAATTCTGAACAAGGGCACCTTCCAGGTTTTTTCCAGGCCTGAGATGTGGGGGCCTGACAGCTGGGAAAACTGGGGCCCAGGGAGGACTATAATACTACTCCCTACTCCCCCAAAATGGTAGAGGCAGCACTGGGTCTGAGCCTAGGACTTCCCTGCCTGACCTGGCCTCTCTCACATCTTCTGCTGGGAGGAGCCACTGGGTCCACAAGGAGACCCACCTTTCCAGTTCTTTAGATTCTAGGGATTCAGTTTAGGACCAGGCCTTCCCTCTTCCACCTTCCCAACCTCCTGGTTCCCAGAGTTGCCATGGAAACCAAAGTCCAGGAGAACAAAGTCAGGCAGATGGAATTCCCATTTCGGAAGGCCCCACTGCTTGGTTTCCATTACACACACCCTGGTTCCCTTGGCCTCCGAGCGGCTTTGGCTGTGCAGAGCAGCTGGAGGGCAGACTAGAAAGGTGTCTGGGTCCCCTTCCCCCTTCCCCCTTCCCTGGGCCCTGCCTGGGCTCCCTGGAGGACTTTAGGTACATTCTCTGCCCGCTTAGGCCTCAGTTGTCTCATCTGTACAGTGTCATTTGGGCTGGTTCCCATTTTCTTTCATAGGAGAGGAAGGAGTAGTGCTCTCTGGTCTCTGGCAATTCTAGGCGGTCAATGTGGGATCGCGGAGCTGTGAGGTCATTCCATCCAGCTCCTCGCCATCCCACAGATGGGAAGACTGAGGGGAGGGAAGGGAAGCTGGACTCTTCACCATAGAGGTGAAGGGCCTTGGAGTCAGGCTCTGGGGCTCAGTCTCTGACTCCACCATTTACTACTAGCTGCAAATCTTTGAAGAAGTCACGTACCTTCTCTTTCCCTCGGCTTTCTCATCTATAAATTGTGCACATTGGCACTTACCCCAGAGTTGCAATGACTAAGCGAGGTCGTGCATGCAACAAGTTTAGTTCAGTGCATGGCGTGGGGTAGGTGCTTCATAAACATGAGCTGCTGTTAGCAATCTCATTATTCAGGGTCACAGGATGAGTGGCAAAACTCATTCTCCACCTGCCCAGGCCAGAGAAGATGGGGGCCCTTTAGTCTCAGACCCCAGATCCTTGTCCTTCCAGGAACAGTTTTGCTGGAGGACAAAGCCAGCCAGTTCCAGGGAGTAAGTCAGAAACAGCGTGTTCCGTACTGCTGCCCAGTCTTGGCCCTGCCGGGAGCAGTTGGGGTCAGCTGGCAAATAGGTTGTGGTGGGTGGAGAGGCAAGAGGGCACAGCAGTGCCACTCAGTTGGATGCCAGCAGGAGGGGGTGCCACTCAGTTGGATGATAGCTGCAGAGGTGCCAACTGCAGCCAGGCTTCTGGTGGGAGAGTCAAGTCCCTCACGCTCTCGGCCTCTGCCATGTGAGTGACGTGCTCTCTTGACCTGTCTGGGCCAGCTACAGCCTCCTAGACTCTCCAGCTTGGAAGAGACCATTGAGTCCAAACTGCTGCCCAGTGCTTAGGACCCTTGGATTTCTGTTGATTCCTTCCCTGACGGAGCTCAGAAGGGCCTGGGAGCCCCTTGGGGGTTCCAAAGTTCTCTCCATCTGAAGTCGGGTCCTGGGGCCGGGTGGGGAAGGAGGGATAAGTTAGTACCACCCCTGCAGGCCTCCTGCCCAGGCAGCCACCCCTGGACCTACCAGATTCTCCAGCTTCACCCCTCCCTGCTCCTCTTGCTTGCACCAAGCTCTCAGCTCCCCGCCCTACCTCCCTGCCTCTGCACGCCTGGGTCCCTTAGCCTACTGTCTCCTCCCCAAACTCCTCCCACTGACGTCCCACCCCAGAAGGCCTCTCTGCTTCACCTCCCCTCCTGCCCAAACCTCAGGCTCCTGGTGTCGCCCCCACAGCCCCACCTTTCCCTCGGAGCTCTCAGGCCCTCAAGCAATGGACCTGACGGGGTCTCAAAAAAATCACTTGTTTGTTGTTTTGCTAACAACTGGCAACATCTGTGGAACATCTGGCTTTGCCTCTCCTCTCCCTAGCCAGAGAAGGGAGGAGGAAGGGGGTACCCTGGGCCCCCTGCTGCACTGGTGCCCCCTTCCTTGGGTGGGAGGAGGCAGTAGGGGATTGAGGAACAGCTGTGAGACTGATCCCATCTGCCGGGTACAGAAGAGAGTAGAGGCATGGCTGGGAGTGGGGAGGGCAGTACCAGGAGGCAGGTAGAAATAGGAGCCTAGACCACGCAGAGGCACACACCACGCATTCCGTGCCTCATTGCCATCGATCCTCACAAAGCCCTGGGAGGAAGGGCTGAGTATTATTTTCAGTTTACAAATGAGAAAATTAGGGTTTAGAGAAAGTGGACAGCCCGTCGTGGCTGAACAGGGACGGGGACCTCTATCCCTGACTTCCAGGCAGCCTCAGCCAGGCCTTTCCAAAAGAATCCACATCTCCAGTCAGTCTGCGAGACTTAGTGGTTCAGCTGGAGTTGCAGATAGGGGCTTTTGATGCTGGTTCTCTTTGGCTTGTGGGCAGAATTTTTCTAAGGAAGTCCGAGGAATAAGTGAGCTTATGAATGTGCGGATGTCCGGTCCTGCAAGGAATCTCAGTTCTTGGTAGAACTGTGTGACACGTTGCTTTACCTCTCCAAGCCTCAGTTGTTTTAACTATGAAATGGGAATGATAATTCCACCTCCTGGGACTTGTGTGGACTCGGCAGGTTCATGAATATGTGTGAACCCTCAGCACGGGGCCAGGCACGGAGGGAGCGTGCCCTGCGGGGCAGAGGGAGGGAGGCCGGTCCAGGAGGCGCTGTCAGGCCAAGCCCCAACCAGCTGTGCAGGAGGAAGCTGCCCCCGCATCTGCTCCAAGGCCAGTGACTCAGCGACACGGGCAGGGCCCCAAGGGGGTGGGGTTTGCGCCCTAGGTTCCACATGGGCTCAGCGGGGTCCTGCCTGCCTGCTGTTTCAAAGGCAACCGAATAGCATCTGCCTCATCAGGTAGCTGGCCTGGCAGTCAGGAATTCTGGGCTCTGCGCTCGGATCTGTCCCAAACCTCTGTGTGACCTTGGATGAGGCCCCTCTCTGCTCTGGTCCTTGGCTTCTTCTCTTGACACACAAGGAGAATCCAGCTTTTCCTCCTTTGTGAGGACCTTCTGAAGGGGCAGATGGTGCTCTGTGGGGTGTGGGGGGCTGGGATCCAGGCCAAGCTGCCTCTGTACACGGCGGGGTGTGTGTGCATGGGCGTGTGTATGCACGTGTGTATGTGAGCTGTGCATTCGAGTTGCTAGGGCTCTGCTGAGCTGCTTCCCAGGGTACTGGAAGGCCTACTTGGATGGAGCAGTCTGTTTACCAAGGAGTCCCATCAGTCTACAGGGTTCATGCCCCTGGGGACACTGCCCCTGTGTCCTCCAGCCAGGCTGGGGACCTGATCTGCTGGTTTTTTACAAGCTCCTGCCCTTGAGGCAAAGTCCATCCCCACATTACCCCCAGCACACACAAGCACCGCACCCACCGGAGCTGCCCCTCTCAGGGGAGTCAGCGCAGTTTGCTATCACCAGGGAGATATAAAAAAGAAGGGCCTGAACAAAGGCAAAGCTGATGGCCCCCCCAAGACTGGAGGGGGATACAGTCTCTGGGCCCAGTTCTGCTGCCAATCTGTCTGTGGCAGGTCCCTTTCCTCACTGGGCCTCACATTCCCCATCTTAAAAATGGGTGGGGCATGTTCAAAGTGCTCTCCAGGAACCATCCGATTCTGACGCCTCAGGCTGTATAGCTTTTCCTTCTGAGCTGCTATTGCAGCAGGAACTGGCTTGCTCTCGAGTTCCGTCCATTCCAAGGCAGGGGAGGGTGGTAAGTGGAGGCATGGGCTTCGGAGGCTGACAGACCTGGGCTTGAGTCCAGGTTCAGATGGTTCTTTTTTTTTTTTTTTTTTTTTTTTGAGACGGAGTCTCGCTCTGTCGCCCAGGCTGGAGTGCAGTGGCCAGATCTCAGCTCACTGCAAGCTCTGCCTCCCGGGTTCCCGCCATTCTCCTGCCTCAGCCTCCCGGGTAGCTGGGACTACAGGCGCCCGCCACCTCGCCCGGCTAGTTTTTTGTCTTTTTTGGTAGAGACGGGGTTTCACCGTGTTAGCCAGGTCTTGATCTCCTGACCTCGTGATCCGCCCATCTCGGCCTCCCAAAGTGCTGGGATTACAGGCTTGAGCCACCGCACCCGGCCCAGATGGTTCTTTACTGCGTGACCTTTGGCAAGTCACTTAACCTCTCTGGGCTACTGTTTCCGCATTTACAGAGCATTAAAGAGATTATAACTAGCTAATAATAGTTCTTACCTAGTACAGTTGTTGTGATCAAATAAAATACAGTATAGGGGTGAGGTGTTTGCATTCAGCCCCTCTGGTCTGCCTTTTGGTCCTCGGATGCACCACGCTTCCTTCCATTCGGGGCCTTAGCACTTGCAGTCCTCTCTCCCTGGAAGACTCTTTCCCCCGCCCCCTTAGTTAATGAGAATGATGAGGAGGAGGATAAGGATGATAGCTAACATTTAACATTTTCCGGGCACTGTGCTAAGTACTTGACTGACGTTTTCTTTTTTCAAGCTCCCCAAAATCCTGGGAGTTAAGAGCTGTTATTATTAATCACTACAGCATAGTGCCCCGAGGCCAGGCCTGGGGACAGATGGCTTAGGGGAACTCCCAGCTCTTCCACTTAGTTGTGTAAACTCGGGCAACTGACTTCACTTTCTGGGCCTCAGTTTACCCAGTACTCAGTACATGGGGATAGGAATAGGCCTGTACTAGAAGGTAGCTGTAAGACTCCTCCACAGTTACTACCTGCAGAGTGCTTAGAACCATCCCTGGCACATTGTAAATGCAGTATCAATGTTTTATCAACTAAATGTCTATTTTTCAGATAAAACAGCTGCGGGGCAGAGAGACTGCGCCTTGTCCAAGGTTCCATAGTAGCAAGAGGAAACGGGATTTGAACTCAGGCTGGGCTGGCTCTGAAGCCTGTGCTCTTGAGTAGGCTGTATCCCTTCCCCCTGATAACCCTGACTATAAGAAGGCCCCTGCTGACTGCTCCCAAAGTCTCCTGCTCCTGTTTCATGGTGCTTGTCGCAGGTTGTAATTATACACAGGCATGTGTTCATTCATTGCTGTCTCTTCCTTTCAACCATAAGCCCCTCAGGGCAGGAACACTGTCCGTCTTACTTCTCACTGTATCCCCAGCCTTATCAATCACAGTGCCTGGCGCATGGGAGGTGCTTAATAAATTATTTATTGGATAAAAGGCCATATATTGCTTAGCATGGTGGGTTGCACAGGACAAGCCCATGAACAAAAAGTCTGGATAAGAAGCCACTGCATGAGTAAAGACTGTGTTCTGTTGTGAGTGACAAAAACACAAGGCAGAAGTTTCTATCTCTCCCATAAAGGAAACTCGGGTAGAAGCAGCCTAGTGCTGGCGTGGTCTTTTTGTGATCATCAGGAACCCTGATTTTGTCTCTTCTGTTACTTTGCCATCCTCAAAATGTAGCTTCCGCTTCCTGTCCAAGATGGCTACTTGAGCTCTAGCCACCACGCAGGGCTGGAGGCCAAGAAAGAGGGGGTAAAAGGTAAATTTCAGTTGTGTCTGAGAAGGTGCTCGGAAACTGTCACATGACACTTTCCCTTACACCCCATTGGCCAGAACTGAGCACATGGCCACACCTGTTTAGAAGGAGGCTGGGAGCGGTGGTTCACACCTGTAATCCCAACACTTTGGGAGGCCGAGGTGGGAGGATCACCTGAGGCCAAGAGTTTGAGACCAGCCTCACTATGAGCCTCACTATGGATAACATACTGAGACCCTGTCTTTACAAACAATAAAAAATCAGCCAGGCATGGTAGTGAACTCAGGAGGTTGAGACGGGAGAAACCCTTGAGCCCAGGAGTTCAAGACTGCAATGAGCTATGATGGTGCCACTGCACTCAAGCCTGGGTGACATAGTGAGACCCTGTCTCTGAAAATGAATAAATAAATAAATGAGAAGAAGGAAAGCTGGGAAATGTAGTGTTAATCTAGATAGCCATGTGGCCAGATAAAAATCAGAGGTTCTGTTACTCTCGGGTAATACAAAGGCAGAGCAGATGTTGGGCACAACAAGCTGTCTCCGCCACTGTCATCAATGACAGATGTCCATCCTCGTAGGGCTATGGAGAGGAAGTGGGGCAAGTGGGTATGTATCAGCTAGCTATTGATACAACAGTGCTGCAAAACAAACCACCCCAGGCCGGGCGCAGTGGCTCACGCCTATAATCCCGTGATTGGGAGGCTGAGTGGGGTGGATCACTTGAGGTCAGGAGTTAAACACCAGCCTGGCCAACATGGTGAAACCCTGTTTCTACTAAAAATACAAAAATTAGCCAGGTGTGGTGGCACATGCCTGTATTCCCAGCTACTTGGGAGGCTGAGGCAGGAGAATCACTTGAACCCAGGAGGTGGAGGTTGCAGTGAGCCAAGATTGCACCACTGCACTCCAGCCTGAGCGACAGAGCGAGACTTCATCTCGAAAAAAAAATAATCATCAATCAATCAATCAATCAATAAAACCCACCCCAAAATACAATGACCTCAAATAACCATCACTTATTCTCTCTTATGCTTCTGTAGTCAACTGACCTAGGAGGAGCTGGGCTGGACATGGCCCCTCCCTGTGGGCTGGGCTCAGATCTGCTCACTGTAACTCTATTCCCCCAGGCAGAAGGGTCAGGGTCTACTGGGTAAAGTTCTCACTGCAGTGAAAACGTGTGTATGTGTTTTAAACTTTTAAATTTTGAAATAATTATATATTCACAGGAAATTGCAAAGATAGTATAGAGAGGTCTCATGTACCCTTCACCTGGTGTGCCCCAATGAGCACATCTTACATAATTATGGTACCATATCAAAAATTGAAATTGACATTGGGACAATACGTATGTAGAGTTCTATGCCGTTTTATCACATGCAGATTTGTATAAACACCACCGCAATCAAGATATGGAACTATTCCATCACCACGAAGATCTCCCTCGATACCCTTTTATAGGCACACGCATTCCCCATCCCTAACCCCTCGCAACCACTAATCTGTTCTCTATCTATATAATTTTGTCATTTCAAGAATGTGATATAAATGGAATTGTACAGTATGTGACCTTTTAAGATTGTCTTTTTTCACTCAGTATAATGTCCTTGAGCTTCATCCAAGATGTTGTGGGTATCCTATTTATGTTGCGTTCAATCCTATTTATTGCTGAGTAACATTCTGTGGTGTGGATGTACAACTGTTTGTTTAGCCATTTGCCTCTTGAGGAACATTTTGGTCATTTCCAGTTTGGGGCTATGACATATAAAGCTGCTATGAACTGTTGTTGAGAGAGTTTTGTGTGGATGTAACTTCTCATTTCTCTGGGATAAATGACCAGGAGTGCAATTGCTGGGTTGTGCTGTAAGTATAGGTTTAGTTTTTAAGAAACTGCCAACTAACTATCTTCCAGAGTAGCTGTACCACGAGAGATCCAATGTCTCTGCATTCTTGCCAGTATTTAATGTTGTCCCAATGTTTTATTTTAGCTGTTCTAACAGATACGTGGTGATTTTCATCCAGGTCTTAATTTGCATTTTCCTAATGGCTGGTGATATTGAACATCTTTTCATGTACTATTTGCCGTCTATATGTCCTCATTGGTGAACTGTCTTTCCATGTCTTTTGCCCATTTTCTAATTACATTGTTTGCTTTTTTACTGTTGAGTTTTTTTTTTTTTTTTTTTTTTTTTTTTTTTTTTTTTTTTGAGACGGAGTCTCGCTCTGTCGCCCAGGCTGGAGTGCAGTGGCCGCATCTCAGCTCACTGCAAGCTCCGCCTCCCGGGTCTACGCCATTCTCCTGCCTCAGCCTCCCGAGTAGCTGGGACTACAGGCGCCCGCCACCTCACCCGGCTAGTTTTTTGTATTTTTTAGTAGAGACGGGGTTTCACCGTGTTAGCCAGGATGGTCTCGATCTCCTGACCTCGTGATCCGCCCGTCTCGGCCTCCCAAAGTGCTGGGATTACAGGCTTGAGCCACCGCGCCCGGCCTACTGTTGAGTTTTGAGAGTTTATACAGTTTATGTATGAATCCTTTGTCAGATATACGATTTGCAAATAATGTTCTCAGTCTGTAGCCTGTCTTTTCATCCTTGTAACAGTGTCTTTTGCAAAGCAAAAGTTTTTACTGTTGATGAAGTACAATTTGTCCTTTTTAAAAAATGGATCATGCTCTTGCTGTTGCCTAAGAGCTTTTCACTAAGCCCTAGGCGCTGTACAGGTAGTGAGGCTGTTACATATAAAGCTGCTATGAACTATTGTAGAGAGAGTTTTGTGGGGATGTGACTTTTCATTTATCTGGGATAAATAACCAGGAGTGCAATTACTGGGTTGTACAGGAAAATCCTGAAGATTTTTTCGTTTGTTTTCTTCTGAACGTTGTATTGTTTTTCATTTAAATCTTTGATCTAGTTTGAGCTAATTCTCGTATGATGTGAGGTTTAGGTTGAGGTTCTTCTTTTTTTTGCACAAGGATAGCCAATTGCGGCTGGGAGCAGTGGCACACGTCTGTAATCCCAGCACTTTGGGAGGCTGAGGCAACTGGATCACCTGACATCAGGAGTTCAAGACCAGCTTTGGCCAAAATGGTGAAACTCTGTCTCTACTAAAAATACAAAAATTAGCCAGGCATGGTGGTGGTTGCCTGTAATCCCAGCTACTCAGGAGGCTGAGGCAGGAGAACAGCTTGAACCCAGGAAGCGGAGGTTGCAGTGAGCCGAGATCGCACCATTGCACTCTAACCTGGGCAACAAGAGGGAAACTCCGTCTCAAAAAAATAAACAATAAAAAAGGATAGCCAGTTGCTTCAGCACCATTTGCTGAAAAGACTATCCTTCTTCTGCTGAATTGCTTTTGTTAAAAAAACAGCTTTATTGAGGTATAAGTACATATGGGACAATTTACCTCTTTCAAGGTTACAATTCAGTGGTTTTTAGCGTATTCACAGAGTTGTACAATCGTTATCACAATCAATTTTAGAACATTTTCATCAGCCCCTAAAACAACATCATACCCATTAGCAGTCACTCCCTCCCATATACCTCACCCTTCCAGCCTGGGACTACCACGAATCTCCTTTCTGCCTCTACAGATTTGCCTGTTGTAGACCTTTCATGTAAATGGAATCACACAATACGTGGTCCTTTGCAACTGGCTTCTTTCGCTTAGCATAATGTTTTCAAGGTTCACCGTGTTGTGGCGTGTATCAGTAGTTAGTTTCTTTTTATTGCCTAATAAAATTCCATTGTGTATACCACATTTTACATACCACAGAACAGACCGCATTTGATTTATCCATTCATTAGTTGATGGACATTTGGGTCGTTTCTACTTTTTGTCGATTATGAATAATGTTGCTATGAATGGGCATGTACAAAGTTCTCTAGGGGACTTACATTTCCACTTTTCTTGGGTATTTACCTAGATGTACAACTGCTGAGTCATAAACAAGCTCTGTGTGTAACCTTTTGAGGAAATGCCAAACTTTGCCATTTACATCTCTACCAGCAGTGTGTGAGGAGTCTAATTTCTACACATCTTCACCAACACTTGTTATTATTATCATTTTTTTTAAAAGACAAGAGTTTTGCTCCTGTTGCCCTCGCCAGAGTGCAAATGGTATGATTTTGGCTCACTGCAGCCTCTGCCTCCCCAGCTCAACTGATTCTCCTGCCTCAGCCTCCTGAGTAACTGGGATTACAGGTGCCTGCCACTGTGCCCAGTTAATTTTTGTACTTTTTGTAGAGACAAGGTTTCATCATCTTGACCAGGCTGGCCTCGAACTCCTGAGATCAAGCAATCAGCCCACCTCAGCCTCCCAAAGTGCTGGGATTACAGGTGTGAGCCACCGCACCAGGACGTATGATGTCTTTTTTATTACAGCCATCCCAGTGGGTGTGAAATTTTGCACCTTTGTCAAAAATCAGTTGGTCACACCCTGTGGGTGTATGTCTAGGTTCTCTGTTCCAATGATCTGTGTTTCCATCTCTCTGCCAGTGCCACACAGTCTTGGTTACTGTACTATATGATGTCTTAAAATCAGGTAGAGTGGGCCGGGCATGGTGGCTCACGCTTGTAATCCCTGCAGTTTGGGAGGCCAAGGTGGGTGGATCACTTGAGGTCAGGAGTTCGAGACCAGCCTGGCCAACATGGTGAGATCCCATCTCTACTAAAAAAACCCACAAAAATTAGCCAGCTAAGGTGGCGGGCACCTGTAATCCCAGCTACTCGGGAGGCTGAGGCAGGAGAATCATTCAAATCCGGGAGGCGGAGTTTGCAGTGAGCTGAGATCATGCCACTGTACTGCAGCCTGGGCAACAGAGTGAGACTGTGTCCCCTCTGCCAAAAAAAAATAAAAAAATAAAAAAATAAAAAAATCGGCCGGGCGCGGTGGCTCATGCCTGTAATCCCAGCACTTTGGGAGGCCGAGGCTGGCGGATCACAAGGTCAGGAGATCAAGACCATGGTGAAACCCTGTCTCTACTAAAAATACAAAAAATGAGCCGGGCGCGTTGGTGGGCGCCTGTAGTCCCAGCTACTCGGGAGGCTGAGGCAGGAGAATGGCATGAACCCAGGAGGCGGAGCTTTCAGTGAGCCAGGATCGCGCCACTGCACTCCAGCTTGGGCGACAGAGCGAGACTCCGTCTCAAAAAAAAAAAAAAAAAAAAAAAAAAAAAAAAAAATCAATCAATCAGGTAGAGTGAGTCTTCCCATTTTATTCTTTTTTTCTTTTTTCTTTTATTTTAAGTCTCGCCAGGCATTCGGGGCCCTTCTGGAACGAGCCTGGGCCTCCCCTTGAAGATGCCCCTCCTGCTCTGCCAAATAGCCCCCCTGCAGCCTCTCATTGTCACACCGAGCCTCCTCCTCATCCCTTGCTTCTGCTGTCCCTGCCACCTGGGATGCCTTCCCTGTCTGTCTTTGCGTTGCCAATTCCAGCCTGTTCTTCCAGGCCCTTTCTCCCAGTCCTTGGCAGGCTGAGTCCCGCCCCACCTCTGAACTCTGAACTCCTCTGAAAGTCTGCACCAAGGCTCTGTCCCTTGGGGAATCATAGCAGCTCTTGAATTTTCCATTAAATATTTTGTGGGTGTGAGTCTGGGCTCTCCAGTCAGGGTGATCCGGCAGTCGGCCAAGCTGGCCTTCACCCAAAGCAGTGACCAGGAAGAGCGCGGGCACCTCTTGACCCCCGGACTGAGAGAAGCAGCTGGACCCAAACACCCTGTGGGGCTATTTTTAGTTGCTGGTTCCCGGCAGGCCTGGCCTGGTTTGGGCCTGGATGGAGAACAATGAGCCATTGAACCTTATCGAGTGCCTGGGCCCTGTAAGGCCAGGAGGAGGGTAAATGATAGAGCGAGTGGGGGCAGTGCTCAGAGGTGGACAGAGGTTGTGTGGCCACCTCCCCCATGTCGACTGGCAGGAAAAGCTTCTACCCAAGCTCTTTGTTAGACTTCCTGTGGGGCCAGGTGCGGAGTCGGCAAGTATTTTGGGAATGCTGTGTTTGTTAGCGGGGGCAGCAGCCTTTCCAACAATTCTTGAGCCCGTTCCGTGGGCCAGACACGGTGCTGAGCACTGCATGTCCTCTTATATTTATCAGCCTCATTGTTCACATGTGGAAACTGAGGCCCAGTTCAAAGAGGCCAGGAACCTGCTCACACACAGCAAATAAGAGGATGAGTCAGGATTCAAACCCAGGCCCTCTCTGTCTCCTTCCAGAGTGTGGACACTGCAGAGCCACTCAAACCAGCCTGCTACCTCTCAGGCCCCCCGCTCCGGGACCTGTGGGCTTCAGTCTCTCCTCTCTAACGACTCTGACTCCGTGAATGACCTCAGGCAAGTCACTTGTCTTCCCTGGCCTTGGTTTACTCATTGGTAAAATGTTGGGGAGCCTTTCATTCAGGGCGTATGGGATGGTGCTTCGCAGATGGGGAGGGAGCAACGTTGTCCGGCCGCCATCTTCCCGTGCCTGATGATTTAAAAAGCCGGTGAAGCCAGTTCTGTTCATCACAGAAGGTCTTCACCCAGGACACGCATTCTGGGCGTAGTGGTTTCTAGGCTCTGTGGGATGAATGGTCTGATCTGCCCAGGCTCATTAATAGGTGAGGACAGCACAATGAGCAAGATGCATGAGAAACATCTACATGAGTCTGCTAGGGCGGCCAGAATGCAGTCCCAAGCCTGGTGGTGCCTTAAGTAGCAGAAATCTATTTCCTCCCAGTTCTGGAGGCTGGAAATCCAGGATCCAGGTACAGCAGGGTTGGCTTCTTCTGAGGCTGCTCTCTTTGGCTTGTCGTTGGCCATCTTCTCCCTGTGTCTCCATGGGTCTTCCCTGTGCACCCTTCTGTGTCCTCATCTCCTCTTCTCATAAGGACATCTGTCACACTGGCTTAGGAAGACAGTCATTCCCACTCTAATGACCTCACTGTAACTTAATAACCTCCGTAAATACAGTGACATTCTCCAGAACTGGCAGTCAGGACTTCAACATTAGAAATGTGGGAGACACCTTTCATTCCATAGCAATGTCGATTTAAAATGACTGACAGTAGCCACTTTTGCATATTGGCAGAGAGTAAATCCTGTCAGGTGAGGCCCCTCCTGGGATCTCCAAGGAGCAGAAGTTCTGAAGCTTTGGCATTAGAAATGAGAAGGGTGAGGGGACCCGAGAAGGGAGAAGGAGTTTCCAGAACACTCTGAGAGGTTAGGTTTCCCGACTCCCAGCTTGTGAGAGATTCTCTGTGGGGAAAGATGGTTGACAAATTCCTAAGAAGCATCATGTCTAACCCTGAATGTCAAGTTGTTTGGTGGCCAGCATTGGGATTGCTGTTATCCAAGTTAACTCAGCATTGCAAGGCCCTTGGGATAAGATGAGGGTTGGGGTGTCTCCAGAATGGAGCCCAGCAGGCTGCTGGGCAGAGGACAGCTGCAGATGCTGAGAGCAAGGAGGACTGGCAGGTGGACACCCACATTTATGGGGAGAGGACACACCAGGATGGTGGGTGGGGACTGGTGCTATTTCATCCTGATGGGACATCAGTGACAGGAGGATCTGGGGACACCAGGCAGCTCCCCCTGGGAATAAGGTACCTATACTGGCCTGGAGGGGTGGGCATCAAGGAAGGCTTCCTGGAGGAGGTGAAGACCAAGGTGGGTCTGGACGTGTGTCATAGATTGCTAGAGAAGGGTTGTGGCATTGCAAGCACGAGACCCTGCGAGGCTGAAGCCTGGAGGTTCTGCAGACTCCAGATCACATCTTCCTGTGGCCCAGACCGCAAACTAAGCTCTTTCCATGGTGACCAAAGCAGGCGGCCATGTAGGAGTGGGGAGCTGGCTGTGGCTTGGGTGTGGGGAAAGACAACAGAGGAAGCTGGCCTGACCAAGAGGGGCCTGGAATGCCCAGCTGCAGACTAGGGACTTCGTGCTAAATGCAGCAGTACTCTGCAGGTGTGGTGTGGTGTGGTGTGGTGTGGCATGTGTGTAAATGTATACGGATATCATCCATTTGTCTGATACATAGCCTGGCAGCTTTGAGCAGGGGAGAGCTGAGCGAGATGACTTTAGGGAGGCAGGGCCTGATGGTGTTTGACGAGTCCCCAGTGCCCAGCGCGGGGTAGACACGGAGTGGTGAGCAGGACTGTGGTGTTTGATTTGGTCAGCTGAGAGGTCAGGTAGGGGTACTCAGGGCCTGGCGGTTGGTGTGGATGCCAGGTGACATGTTGACCAGTGGCCCTCCAGTTTCTGGAAGGACTTGGTGGTGACTTTCCAAGAATCACTGTTTCTCCCCTGCAGCTTCTGCTGGGGTCAGGAGGGGAACCTTTGGACCAGTCAAGTCCAATTCGTGGCTGGCCAGAGCAGCTGAAGACGGGAACAGGACATACGTGGATCGAACGCCTCCCTTGTGCCAGGCCTGTGCCAAGGACTTCATGCACCCGCACGTGTTCCTCCCAACCATCCCAGGAGGGAACGGGTGGCAGCCCCATTTTACAGAGGAGGAAACTGAGGCTCAGGGAGGGAGAAGGATTTGCCCAAGGCCAAAGGACTGGGGAAGCATTGAATCTGGGCTTTTTTTTTTAAAGCCCATCTTCCAAGAAACTCCCCTGGGCCCTACCTGGGCTGCCTCAGTTTCCAGGAAGTTGGAGGGTGAGCCTGTAGCAGCCCTTCCTGCCTGGGGACAGAAGGGGCTTTGTGGGGAAGAGGGTGCCTGGCCTGACCAAGCTGCCTGGGAAAGGTGGAGAGTTGGGCAGGGCAAAGGCCCATGACACTGGTGTGCCCGCCTGCCTCCTAGCTCTGACCCTGGGCAGGGCCTGTGTCTCTGCAGATAGGACAGAAAAGGCACTGCCCCTTGGCGGAGTAAACCCCTGGACCCTGGAAGCTGCCACCGACTTCCCTACCTGATCCCCAAAGCCAGGAAGTTACCCTCCTGGCTCAGGGGCCTGCCTTCACCTCTGTCTCCCTTCCGAGCCTGTTTCCTTTGATACAACGGCGCAATGATACTCCCTTGATGGGTGAGTGCAAGAGGGAAGTAAGGCTGCATTTGCAGAGAGCTCAGGCCCCTGAGAGCCAGCTCCAGGCGCAGTTGCTGGGCTGTAATGATGACTCTGGGTGTGCTGTGGTTTTCGTTGTCACAGCCTTACCTCTTCTCTGCAGGCTGTCTCATTGGTACTGAAGGGCCTTAAAGGCCAGGTTGACCATGAGGAGGAGGAAGGGTCTGGGCTCTGATCCCTGTCCTGTCGGTAATGCTGGGCCATGTGCTTCTCTGTGCTTTGGCTTTGTGGCCTGCAGCTGTTTGGGCTGGAGGATTTTAAAACTGGGTGCCACCAGAGGCAAAGACTGGTCTGACATCAGGGGCAGGGGCTGGTGGGGAGCAAGTTCAGAAAATTGGTAGTAGCCAAGCGTGGTGGTGGGCGCCTGTAATCCCAGCTACTTGGGATGCTGAGGCAGGACACTCACCTGAACCTGGGAAGCAGAGGTTGCAGTGAACTGAGATCATGCTACTGCACTCCAGCCGGGGCAACAGAGCCCTGTCTCAAAAAAAGAAAAGAAAAGAAAAGAAAAGGGCTCTTTCCCTCCAACTACCTTCTCTCCCCATGGTGCTTTGCTCAACAGATTGGCCTGGAACATCTCTAAAAGGTGTCACTGTGGAGAGTGTCCTTGGGGGAAACAGGGACACTCTCCTCTGCACAGCCCCCTCCCTCCGTTCCAGATGTGCCTCTGGCTGGTACCAAGAATGGCCTCTGATTACAGCATCCACACATGCCCACATCAGACACGCAACACACATTAGACACACAGCCTGTGTCAGACACACAACACACATTAGAGACACACAGCCTGTGTCAGACACACAACACACATTAGAGACACACAGCCTGTGTCAGACACACAACACACATTAGAGACACACAGCCTGTGTCAGACACACAACACACACGGCACACATGCTACACGACACACATCAGACACAACACACACTTATACATACAACATACATCAAACACACAACACACATGACATACATTGACACACACAACACACATAGGCACAGCACACATCAAGCACACACACAGCATGCATCAAACACACAGCATGTATCATACAGACACAATACACACACAGCACATTTCAAACACATATGACACACATATACACCCCATCTCATATGAAACATGTCAAACACATGCACCACATGCACACCACACAAATTATACTACAAATACACACAATACACATAGAAAAACAACACACAACCACATAACACAACAAATACACCATACATGTTATACAAATAGAGGACATACGCATACATCACACACAGATTTACACACATGTCACACCACACACAACAAACACACACACACACATACCAGCAGAGCGCTAGTGCATTTAGTATTTTTTGATTGAGAAAATGCATTTCAACAAAAGCTCTAAGAGTTCAGAGTCTTAAAATAATTTGGTCTTTCATTCCTCCCAACAGAATCTTCAGACAATTGAAAACCAGCCATTCAAAGATGCATCAAACACGTTCTGTATTCCAGGCCCAGATGTGCCCAGGTCTTGGGGATCCAGGCACCTCAGTGGGAATGCGGCACATCCCCGGGCTCTGGAGTGCAAGTGCGGCAACCCCTGGTTCAGGCCACCATTCAGCTACCTGCTTCCAGTGGAAGATTGGGCTGGAGCCACTGGTGGCTCCAAGTCCCTCTTGCTCCTCCACTGTTCTTACTCAGGCATATGGCTCTCCTCTCCACATCACATGCCCGAGGTTGTGTGCATGTGCACATTTGTGTTTGTATGTGTGTCGGGGAGGGAGGCGGGCATCGTGCCGGCAGTCTCTCACTCTGCCCTAACTATGAGCTCACAAACCGCCGTCCTGAAGGATCCCCCTGCAGAGAAACTTCCCGGCCAGCTCCACCCAGAAGAGAGAGCAGATGGAAACTTGGAGCAAGCCCTCATCCTGGGTCAGGGAAGAAAAGATTCTTTCTTTCCCCTTCTCTCTAAAAATATGCTCAGGGCTTTTTTGAGCCTTGATGCAATAGAAACCAGCTGTGGCCCAGAACGCCCCCGCAGCCTCTGCCCAGGGAAAAGGAAAACAGAAACAGCCGTTGGAGGCGGGATCAACGCCTGTGTTTGGGCGCCAGGCCCAGCCTCTAGCCACCTCTGACCTGGAATTGTGTCCCAAATGGGCACCAAACAGTCCCTGTTTATTTGTCCTGTTGTGGGTCCAGGAGTCACTTAGCCCTTCCTCTTTCAATTCTTGGCATAGAGGACGAGAAGAGGACAAGAAGTGGGCGTTTCTTAGACTCCGTGCCCAAGTACTTCCCCATCTCATGGAGACAGATGGGCACATGAGGTATCCAGATACAGCCTGAGCCTGCCTCCTCTGGGAGCCTGGGGGAGGGAGAGGCCGTGCCTAACCTGGGGAGCAGGAAGGCTTCCTGGAGGAGGTAACATTCAGAGGGTCTTAAAGGAAGGAGAAGGGAAGTTCTAGGATGGGGAAACAGAATCAGAAAGACCAGGAGATGGGGATAGTCATTACTGTGTGGCGACCAGGATGGAAGGCAAAGGTGGGGGACCCGGGGGAGTCGCTGGAGAGGAAGGTTGGGACCCTGGATGCTGGGTGAGATGTTCACTGGGTGATGGAGAGCTGTGGAAGGTTCTTGAGCAAAGGAGTGACTTCTCTAGATCTTGGAGGATATTTGGAGGGGAGGCTGGTTACCTCATGGGAGCTGAGAGCTTTGTCGAGGAGTTCCTTAGAGAAGGAGCCACAGCTTCTAACTGAGTTTTCTGGTACTCTGACACAAGCCTGTGGAGAGGCGCTAGCGTGGACAGGTGCTATGGATTTGGAGTCAGGGGATCTGGCTTTCTACTTCTGACTCTGCTGTGTGAACTTGTGTGCCCTTGAATAGACTGTCCTTCTTAGGCCTCTGGTTTCCCACCTGCAAGAAGGGATCGTGAGGGCTTTCCGTTTTCCTGGAATGTCATTGCTGGAGGATTCGTTGGTGTCCAGCCTGAGCTCTGCTGGCCAGAGGAGGAAGGTGGACTCCAGACTGGGGAAGGAGTCCCCACACTCACCCAGCGCTATCAGCAGCCAGCAGTGTGGGGACCCGGGCACCCAGGCTCCAGGCTCTGGAGGAGGATTTCCTGCTGTGGGTTTGTGGTTCTTGGAGCCCCAGGTGCTGGCCTCTGGCTACAGCTCTGTCCACAGAGAGCTGCCTCTCTCATCTGCAGCTCAGGCCCCTGCAAGCGGCCTGTGCTGGAACCGGGTGGAGGCGCCTGCTCTTCGCTCCCCCTTCCTGGAAGGAACTCCAAGTGGTGCCAAACGGGACCCTCATGTCATCTTGTCTCATTCCCTCCAGCAGCAGCTCTGTGAGGCTGGGTTTGTCACCCTCTTTTGTAGAAGACAAAACTGAGGCTGGAGAGGTGAATCGACTTCTCCCAAGACCTGCAGCTGGTACTGAGCAGAGCTGGGATGTGAGCCCTGTCTGTCTGCCCCTGGCTGCTCTGCCACGGGGCCCTCTCCTTCCTGCCGCACTCCCGCTCCCTCCAGCCAGACCTGAGCTCTGCCAGGGAGTCTTGTTCACTATCAGATCTCAGGGCCCCAGGCCAGGCATGTAGTGGGAGCCTAGGAAATATTTTTTGGAGTGGATGCCTGGCCTACCATTGCGGGGCGGAAAATCCAGGCTGGGCCGGTGGCTCCACCTCCTTGACCAGAATCCTTTGCTGGCCGGAAGAGTTCACCATATTGGTGAACCTCAATACCATGGCCTTACACCATCTTCCAGTTCCCACGTGGCAACCAAGGGAGGTAATGTGGTCTCCCTCCCTGATGGCGCATCCCCTGTCCCCCAACCATGGCCAGCCCAGCAAGGTGAAGGGCCCCAGGGCAGACACTTGCAGGTAAACGGAGGTGGCAGTCCGTGGTTGCCTCAGACCAGGGGAGCCCAGAGGAGAGGCTGAGAGAGGGCCTGTCACAGCTGCCAAGGGTGGTTGGGGACCCTGAAAAATTAGAAGGAGCCCCGCAAGCACAGACAGCTAGAAGTCCTCAAGTGGTAAGCGCATGTTCCTTGCAGACTGCTGCTTCCTGGATCAACTCTTCCATGGCCCTGAGTGTCACCCAGTGTTTTCTGAAGCCTCTGAGTGGTGCCCGCTGCCTGGCAGCAGCCCCTGGAGGCAGGTACTTCCTGGCATCATGGCAGATCTGCCATCCTCTTGCCCTGGGCTCCTCACAGTCTTGCAACTAGGTTCCCCAGCCAGCACGGAATTCCCCTCTTTCTCTGCCTCTGAGTGCACCCCTCCTTCCTGCCCTGCTTGCTTTCCTGTCGTACTTTGCCTTTGGTCCTGATACCCCCTCTACCTTCCTCTGTAGTATCTCTGAGACCCACAGCAACCTGGAGGCCCAGAGAAATAATACTAATAACAATAACACCACCACCAACGATGTTTTCACTATATTGTATAAGCGCTGTCAGTGCCAGCAGCTGTGCTAAATGCTTTGCACTCACCATCCCCTTTCATCCTCACAATAAGCTTAAGAAGTAGCTAATTACGCAGATTCCTGACAAAAAACACATGGCCCAGTTGAAGGATGCAATTCTGTAGGTGTCATTGTGTGTTGACATTAGCTGGGGTGTATCAGATACGCCTTCTGCCTGTATCCTACTCCCAGGGGTTGTGGTTTAATGGCTCTGGGGAGTGGCCTGGGATTGGGAATTTTTAAAAGATCCCAGAACATTCTAACATGCACACAGGTTTGGGAACCACCAGTTTTCCTGAAGAGAGTTTAATGAAAGGACTTTTAAAAAGTTTTATTGCGGTATAATCAACACACAATCAACTGCATATTTTTAAAACATACAATTTGATAAGTTTTTAAAAACCATTTTAACCATTTTAAATGTATCATTCCATGGTATATTTTTAAGTATATTCATATATAAGTAGTTCATATTGTGCGAGGATCTCCAGACCTTTTTCATCCTGTAAAACCAAGACTGCACCCATTAAACAACTCCCCATTTCCCCCTGCCCCAGCCCCTGGCAACCTCCATTCTACTTTCTGTCTCTATGACTTTGATGACTCTAGGTACCTCGTAGAAGAGGAATCACACAGGCTGGGCACAGTGACCACACCTGTAATCCCAGCACTTCGGGAGGCTGAGGTAGGTGGATCACCTGAGGTCAGGAGTTCGAGACCAGCCTGGTCAACATGGCGAAACCCCATCTCTACTAAAAAGACAAAAAAAAAAAAAAATTTAGCTGGGCATAGTGGCGCACGTCTATAATCCCTGCTACTCAGGTGGCTGAGGCATAGAATCGCTTGAACCTAGGAGATGGAGGTTGCAGTGAGCTGAGATCATGCCACTGCACTCCAGCCTGTGTGACAGAGCTAGACTCCATCTCAAAAAACAAACAAACGAAAAAGGAAGTGGAATTACATAGAACGTCTTTTTGTGACTGACTGATTTCACTAGCATAAGGTCCTCAAGGTTCATCCTTGTCACGTATGGCAGGATTTCCTCCCTTTTTAAGGCTCAACAATATTCCGTTGTATGTATGTACCACCTCTTCTTTATCCATTCATCTGTCCATGAGCATTGAGGTGACTTCCACCTCTTGCTATTGTGAATAATGCTGCTATGAACATGGGGTTCCAGGCATCTCTTTGAGACCTTGCTTTCAATTGTTTTGAATATGTATGCCCAGAATTGGGACTGCTGGATCATATGGTAATTCTAGTGTTAATTTTTTGAGGAACCACCCTACTGTTTTCCACATCAGCCACACCATTCTACAATCCCACCCACAACGCACAAGGGCTCCAATTTCCCCACATCCTCGCCAACACTTGTTATTTTGTTTCTTGGATAGTAGCCATCCTTATGGGTGTGAAGTACTAGCTCATTATGAATTTGATTTGCATTTCTCTAATGATGAATGGTGCTGAGCATCTTTTCATGTGCTTGTCGGCTGTTTATAAATCATCTTTGGAGAAATAATGAAAAGACCTGGTAGGGGACGACGATGTACCAGAGACTAGTGAAAGCAGCATGTTGTAACCACCTCTAGCCCTGTGGGCCAGAGGAGGGCATTGGGTACCGGAATGACAGAGCAGGAGCTGTGGAAGGGGCTGCCCGACAGGATGGGGGACCCTGGGACAGGGATGCAGCCACAGCCAAACTATGGCCCAGCAGAGGGAGTGGGAAAAGTCCTCGACCTCTCTCTCTTCCTGCTGCCTTCCAATATCCTACCTGGGTGAGGTCAGCCTCCTGGGGATCAGAACAGGACAGGGAGGGGTGAGAATGAATCCGGTGGTGGTGGGGGCAGGGGGAACTAGAATCACCCAAAAAAGAGGGATATGTTGCTGACTCCATTTTACAGTTGAGGAAACTGAGAGTCATGTTTGGCACAGTTTAGAGGGAATTGGACCAAGATTTGGACTTTGGTCTAGGTGATGCCAGCCTGGTTATTCTAACCTGTAAGCTATACTGCCTCCTGGCAGTGGGCAGCGCCCAATGAGGGAGGGTGCGGGGGCAGTGACCTTCATGCCAGATGCCACCCCTCCCTTGAGCTTGATCGATCGAGGCTGATCTGCCTTTTCTTTCCTCTTCCCTTTTTTTTTTTTTTTTTTTTTTTCGAGACGGAGTTTCGCTCCCGTTGCCCAGGCTGGAGTGCAATGGTGTGATCTCGGCTCACCACAACCTCCACCTCCCAGGTTCAAGCGATTCTCCTGCCTCAGCCTCCCGAGTAGCTGAGACTACAGGTATGCGCCACCACACCAGACTAATTTTGCTTTTTTAGTAGAGACAGGGTTTCTCCATGTTGGTCAGGCTGGTCTCGAACTCCCGACTTCTGGTGATCCGCCCACCTCGGCCTCCCAAAGTGCCGGGATTACAGGTGTGAGCCACCGTGCTCGGCCTTCCTCTTCCGTTTAGAAAGCAACAGGTCTGAAAGGCAATTCTGGTCTTGATGAAGGTACAGGCAGGAGAGGGAATTGTCACCCTGCTGAAGACACACAGCTCTTCCATGCTCTGTCTTATGTGTAACTTGTTCTTATCTGCTCCTGGAGCCACCACCTGCTACAGTGTAGAGAGACCCCACAGATTCTCTGGATCAAACTACTCACTGTCCAGAAGGAGAAACTGAAGTCCTGTGTCTGTGGCTAGAACCCAGGCCTCTGGGGAGCAACCCAGGACTCCATCCAGTGTGACCTGAGCCTGCTCTGCTTATCAGAGCCGGTCTTTACCACCCTTCATATCCTGGGAGCCCACAGGTAGAAAGATGGGCATTGCAGGTCACTGTGGTTCCCCCACTGAAGCAAGTTCCCTGGCTCGCAATTAGCCAGTGCTCTGCTGGTTCACGATGTGCTCCAAATGCTAGACCAAGAAAGGAATTGGGTCGGTGGGCAGGACACAGGACCAGCGCTCCGGGAGGAGAGCTGCTCTCAAGCAGTTTGGCGGCATCAGCAGCCTCTGTGTGGTCAGTCAAGCAGGGCAGCCAATTTCCTCTCCTTTCAGTCCTAACTCTGGACTCCTGTACCCGGAGGGGCTCCCTTTGTGTTCCTGCAGCCCAGAAGCCCTCCGAGGCTTGACATGAAAGAGTTGCGGGATCTTGGACTGTTCCAGTGGAAGGGCTCCTGGCAAAACCCAGATGCATTCTCTTTTTGTATGGATGGAAGGACCGAAGTCCAGAGAAGTGGAGTAACTTGCCCAGGGTTGTGCTGAGATTTGTGAAGGTGCCGGATGCTGGTGCGCTGGTGGCTGGCATACTCTGAGACCTTCCTTCCCGCCGTTTCCCTGGAGCTCTGCTTGGCAACCACCCGCCTGCATTTTTGCAAAGTGATGTCATCTGCAGATAATAGTTTTTCCGTTCCTGGTGGAGCAGGAGTTCCAGATACAGCGCTTTGGGGGAGGGGTACTACAGAGCTGATTGTGCACCCCTCAGGCAAGTGGGGCTGCGTAGACCCTTCCCCTCTGACAGCCACATCTCAGTTGTAAGGCAAGGCACACTCCCAAGCCTGGAATGCCCAAAATGGCAGGGGCGCCAGAGACAAGCCTCCCCTGCCTCCTCCTTGTGCAGTTGGGAATCTGAGGCCCAGAGAGGGCAGAGCCTTGCCCAGGCTCACACAGCATTTACAGGCAAAACCTGGACTCACATCCCGACTCCAAACATCTGCGGCCACTTGCCCATGTTTGGGGGTTTTTCACCCTCAACACTGTTGACATTTTGGGCCAAGGAGTTTTGTTGTGGGGGCTGTCCTTTTCATGGCGGGATATTTGGCAGCATCCCTGGCCTCGACCTCCTAGAGGCCAGTAGCACCGCTCTCCAGTTCTCAGATCCAGACATTGCCAAATGTCTTTCACCTAAGTTGAGGTGGGAGAAAGTAACCCTCTAGCTCCTAAGACTTTTATCCACTGCCATAGATAGGCAGGAGAGGGTTCTTGAATCCAAGCCCAAAGGGTGCTTTGTCTGAGGCTGGGACTTAATGTCAGGTACCTTCAAGATGGGAGGCAGGCCTGGAGGGGGCTGTGAGGGGCTGGAGATGGTCCAGGCCCTCCTTCTGGTTAGGAACACTGCTTCCTCTGATCACTTTTCTTGGAGCAAAACTGCCGATTTATTTTCCTGGGGAAATAAAAATAAATACTAGCTGTTGTAATCTCATCCCTGATCCCATCTGGAAAAAGCAGGCTCATGAATCTTGGCCGCCTGAGCTCTGAGGACTGTGTCTGGCGGAACCTGGAGTTACAATGGGCCTTCGAACATCGGAACAGTCACGGCTGACATTTCCTTTCCCGTTACATGGCTCCTTGGAATGTGAGCCCCAGGGGGCAGCCCATGGGCAGGCGGAATTTGGTGGAAAGAAGCCCCAGGCGTGGGCCAGAGACCAGCTCAGCCTCTGACTTGCTGTGTGACTTTGAGCCACTTTTCTGTTCCTCCTTGGGCTTGATTTCTCCATCTGCAGAATGAGGGGAGCCACGTTCATAAACAAGGGGTCCATGGACCACCTCGTATCAGAATCATTTAGGGAATGTGTTTATGCCTATTCCTGATATTTCTGATTCCTCTTCCAGACCTCCTAAAGTTTTTAGGCACCTCTAAATGATTTTGATGTATGTAAGTTTTGGGACCCACGACACCAAGGACTTTGAATTTTCCACCCAGTCTCAAGTTTGAACACATCACAGTTCTTTAGCCTCCTTCCCCCTCATAACGAGGTGTAGAGTTATGAAGCTAGAGGGTAAAATTATGGGGTGGGCTGGAACTGGGCATTGCTCCTAACAATTATCTGCTTTCAAGCTCTTGGCAGGGTCTCTGGGGTCCTTGATCCAACTGAAATCACTGTTAAAGCACTTTATTCCTCTAGTAATGAAACTCGAGCTGCTAGTTACAGAGTTTGGTTTCAAAATTGTGCCATTTATTATTTTTGTTGGATTGGCTTATAAACCCTCGTATAGTCATACATCATTTATAGTGCATTATTCCACAAGAATGCATTTTCCAGATGAGATTTATTTTTTCTGTTAAAAACTTAAAACTGTTCTTTTTTTTTTTTTAAATGGAAGTCTTTCCCCATGTGTTACCTATTTATACCACCTTAAGTGAAGGTCACGAAACGTAATTTTACTGATTCTCAATGCTCCAGGGTTGTCTTTGTGAGTTTTAACTACCGTATGCATTGATGTAAATTTTACGGACTCCTAAACTCACTGTGCCTGAACTGTGAATGTCCCCCAAGCTGCTTAACCCTTGTATCTGCTTTTAAAAGTTCTGCTTTGCTTCTATATTTTTAAAGATTTCTTCCTTATGAGATATCAGCAGTTACTTCTCACCATGTTATCATGACTCCTTCGAATGAAAAACCAATAATCCATGTGTATCAGGATGGTATGTAGTGTAAGAGTTCATAATCGATGAATGAGAGGATTCTCTGATGGGTCAGGGACATGGATTTTTGACGTTTATTTTGGCAGCTGAGAATAAGGCGTAGTTTTTTTTCTTTCTAAGTTTCACCCCAATACCAGATGCTTTCTGAGAGCTTTCTAGATCAATGCGAAATGAGTGTAGATAGATTTTTCCACGTAACTAATTTACATTCCGGGTGAACTCATTTTGCTTCTGACTTAGAGGTGCCTTCATTTCCTTCTCATCTGCACCCTCTTCTTGGAGAAGCTGCTCCACCCCTGGCCCATGACACAGGACACATGACCCAGCCCACTGGGCCCTCTGATGCCACCTGGGCCAATCAGATTTTCCGGTCAGGAAATTCGCAATTGGGATTCAGAGCTGGAAAGAGTCGCCTGCTCTGATGGGAGCTGCACTTGCGGACTGTGACTCAGAGGCTGAGGACCCAGGGAGCCCCACCCCCACGTTCCCTAGGCAAGCCCAGAGTGAATGTGGAAGTTGAGCTGTGGCGGCTTCCTGAGCAGACAGTCTGTGTGTGTGTGTGTGTGTGTGTGTGTGTGCGCGCGCGCGCGTGTGCACACATGCTGGAAGATGGGGCAGGACACAGGGTCCCAAGCCCCTGAGGGAGGGGCTTGTCCTAATTGAGTCACAGAAATCAGGACAGGGAGAGCATGAGTCTTGTTTCCCTCTCTGCATTTGGGAGATTCAGGCCCCAGGGAGAGGAGAGACTGACCCATGGTCATCCAGAGGGCACGTGGTTAAGCTGGTCCTGAGCTCTGCCATGCACGTTCTGTTTTCCTACCCTGGCAGCTGGCTCAGAGCATGGACAGGCCTTGTCTCTCTTCCCTTTCTTTCTGCCAAATTCTTTTCTGTTGGGAATCTGAAGACTGGATAGAGGCAGTCATGGCATGATTTGCTCCAAATATCTCCCCAACAGGTGGTCACAGTGTCTACAATTCCATCACCAGGTCTTCCATTTCCAGGAATAACCCTGGGAAGGTGTATGCCATGTGTCTTGTTCACAGTGGGGATTAATTAATAGTTCAAGGAGCCCAAAGTAAGGAGACCCATGTTTGATGAATCTCCAGGCAATTTATACCCACCACACAGCCTTATGAAGATAGCCCAGTCACACCCATTTTACAGAGGGGAAAACTGAAGTTCCGAGAAGTGAGTTGACTTGCCCAAGGTCACATAACACATCAGGATCGGGGCTCATATCTGCATCCAGAGTCCAGGCTCTTTGCCCTAAAGCAAGCTTATCTGATCTGGGAGCTGGGGATAGGCTGAGGAGGCGAGCGGGTGACAAGATGAACTTGTCCCATGGAGTCATTCAGTGGGAAAAGTTGTGATTTGGGAATTAGGGCCAAATGGTTCCTTAACCTTGGACATCATGGTGGGCCTCAATTTCCTCACCTCTGCAGGAGGGAAGCACCGACTAAATACACTCTGCAATCCCAGAAAACTCAATGGGCTGAGGCAGGAGGACCTACTGGCCATTGAAGACTGTCCACTGCTGGTCCAGATTCCAAGTGACCAGGCAGAAAGAGCATGGACTTTGGAGTTTGATTCCCTGGCTTTAAATCGCCCTGCTCCACTTGCTACCGCAGTGTGGACTCAGGTAGGTTAATTAACTGCTCCAGCTTCAGTTTTCTCGTCTATAAAATGGGGATAATAATAGTATCTACCTCGTAGTGATGATTAAATAAGTTAATGCCTGTAATGCCAGGACAGTGCTGGGTACCTAGGAAATGTTTAATGTATATTCATTATTATTGTCATTTCTGACACCCTGTGGTGTGCCCCTTGGGGATGAGAGGGTTTAACTGAACATCTGCCTCTTCCTGGATGCAGTGGCAGCCCTGGGATCTGGCAGCAGGCCCCTGTGGGCTTGTTTCCTGGGCAGAGTGAGTCCATCATCACTGAGACATGACACATGGCCTGGCCACCCCCTCTGGGGCCGCAGGCAGCTGATCCTGGGCTAAAAATACCAGTTTCATGAATGGAGCCAGGGAGTCCATTCTGGGATCCACAATTAGTGTTTGTGTTAAAACCCACTCTCTGACTCTTCACCCCTGGGCGAGCCTTAGCACCACCCCTTCTGTGCTGCTGGTTCCTGTGAGACTGACCTTTTCGGCTCCCAACACTCACTCAGGGTTGGGGGTGGGGAGCGGAAAGGAAGGGGAGTATGTCTGATAGGTCCTTTAACAAGTAGGGAGGCAGCCGGTCACCCAATTCCCCTACTACTGAGTCAGGTAGGAATAATTAAAATCCCCTTTATAGTGGAGGAAATGGATGTTTCCAGAGATTGCAACCTGGGGATATATAGTTAAGTCTGGGTTCTGGGCCAGTGCTCCCTCCAAAGTCTCTTCTCCCTCTACCTGGTGCCACCCAACATCCCTTTGGGGAGGGGTCCTGACTTGGAGGCTGGGAGCTGACCTCAGGCATCTTCCATCTCTCCTGAGACTTGAGGTACAGTCATCCCATGAAGGATCAGAGCTGGAAAGTGGGGGCCTGGCTCAGGGAGCAGCAGAACCAGAGCGGAAGCTGAGCTGGAGATGCCCTGATGGGGCTGAGGTGGAGGCTCAGGCCTGGGATGGGCAGTTGGACCAGCAGGTCCAAAACAGCAGAAGCCGAGGCCGGCAGCAGTCTCGGAGATGCCCTCTGACCTGCCATGGACTGGAGCCTCTAAGATGCTTTCTCCTGAGGCTGGAGCTGATGAATGGCATCCTTGGGATGTAACCTGGGTGCGGCCAGCAGGTGGGGATGCCATGCAGGACAGGAGCTCAGGCCCCTCAGAGGGGGTCACACCTGGCCGGGCCACTGCCCTGTGAACATCCTTTCCAGGGACCCTTTCTCTTACTTGTTTGTGGCCCCCACTAGGCAGTAAGCTCTCGAGGACAGAGCCATTGGGAATGAATGACAAGGTGAATCTTGGGGCCCAGGACCCCAGACAGCAGCTGTTCTTACTGAGAGAAGGGTTAGGGCCCCTGGAGGCATAGAAAAGGATTAAGGCCCAACTTACTCCACGTGGGGACCACCCTGGTCACAGAAAACACTGCCCTCAGGGACAGCTGTGCCCAAAGGGAGGGCCTCAGCCTCTGGCTGGAGAAAAAGCAGGTGGTAAAGATGGTGGCCCTGTGCTTTCAGGCTTCTCAAGCCAGATCCCGACTAGGCTCACTGTGTGTATCTGGGACTTTTAGAATTTGGGAAGTTGAGACCTGTGAAAGTTTGAGAACCTGGGAAACTTCAGAGCTTTCAGCATCTTTCGAAATCTTGGACATTTTAGGATCTGGAGAATCTTTAAACCTGGGGAACTTTAGGAATCTTTTGATGTTGTGGAATTTGAGGGATTTCATTTTGGGGCCCTGTTGGTCTTAGAGTGGATGGTGTCCTCTTGGTGTAGAGGAGGACATTTGTCAGCAGACCTGACCCCTCTCCTCCCACCAGCCCTCAGAGCCCAATATTTCGAATATCTCAACTTGATGAAGTTTGAAACTTCAGATTTTAGAAATGAAATTGTATTGGTTATCTTAAATGTTTGATGTTGTGTTTCTCAAACATCTGTTGGCCTACTGGATTTCTAAGTTTCTGGCTCTTTCTTTTGTAAATGATTTTTCCTCTCATGTCACAGATTCAACAAATATTCATGCTGGGATGGGATGCAGAAGTCATCTACTTTCAGAGATGGGGAAACTCAGACCCAGAGAGGGCACAGCCTTTTCTCAGGGGCCTCCAGTGACTCAGAGTCTAATCTGTGCTTTTTGGCTCCTGGATCTCTGAGCTGCACCCACAGGACCCCTATGCCCACCCTAGCACCCCTGTTCTCCATGGCGGCCCCACCCTAAGGGTTTCCTATGCCATTCTTCAGAACTTTCTCCTTCTCCTAGATCCCTTTTCTGCAAAATGAGGCTGGGAAGTTCTGAGCCAAGCCCAGGCCCACGTGCCTGGAACCAGAGACAGCGTAAGGAGCAGACACTGCCAGGTCACTTGCAGCAGACTCCAGGAGGAAACGGGGAAAACAGAACCTCCGCCGTAGCCCAGCCAGGGCTCTCAGAGCCTGGGAAGCTCTTAGGAGAAGTGGAGAGTTGCTCAGAGCCAAGCTAATTTGTCATCTCCAGCCCTTCTCTGGTGATCAGCTTGTCTCTTCCTCTACCTGCCCTGCTACCTCCTGTGTCTTCTCCTCCCCTCTGTGTCGCATGCCTTCTGCTTCCTGCGGCCTCTGCCTCCTTGTGATTTCTCTTGCTGTCCAGTTCCGGTGAGCTCATGGCTTCTGTAGCCCAGTTTCTCTTTCCTTCCCTCTGTGAATCTTTCCTGCTTCGACTCTCGCTCCCAACTTCTTAACTTATACTCAGTGCCCCAGAGGGAGGACTTGATTGGTTTGGAAGTCCCCCACCAGGACAGGCAGTGGATTAAGTGAGTTCTTATATGAGGTCTCTGATTCCCTAACTCCAGCTAGGTGTTCAATTATTCAGTTCAGTTCTGACACTAACTCCGGGAGTCAGTGCAGACCCCAAAGTTTAGGGCTGAGCCCCACATGGCTGTCACCCTTCAGCCACCAGTCACAATCCAGGGACCGTCTGTACATCTGACCATCTGGCTCTGAATTTCAGGGTTCCCATAACCTCCTCTTCTAGTTAGATAATTCACTAGAACGACTCACAAAACTCAGGAAAGTGCTTTACTTACTATTACCAGTGGATTATAAAGGATACTACTCAAGAACAGACTCATGGAAGAGATGCAGAGAACAAAACATGGGGTGGTTTGCACAAAGCTTCCACGCCCTCCCAGTGAGTCCCTGTGTTCACCAGCCCTGAAGCTCCCAAACCCTGTTGTTTAGGGGTTTTTCTTGCAGTTTCATTATGATTGATTAAATCATTGGCCATTGACGATTGAATTCAATCTCCAGCCCATCTTGCCCCCATGGAGGCTGGGGGTGTGGGGGTAACCAGCCCTCATCATGAAGCTCTCTAGGGCTCCTCCATAAGTCATCTCATTAGCATATGAAAGGCAATATGTTCAAGGGTTTTAGGAGCTCTGTGCCAGGAATTAGAGACCAAGACCAAATATTCATATTTTATACCACACCAGGTTACTTCTCAGCCCACTGGCCAACTTCAAGATTGGCTGCTCTTAGGTCAAAATACCCACTTGGCCAGGGGTAAAGATCACTCAGTATCATGTGTGGTGTAAGCTGTTGAGATTGGGCATGGACGCTGGCAGGTGACTGACAGGCTGGACAACTGACAGATGCTCACCTTGGCCAGTGTAGGCACAGATAGGGCAGGACCCCATTCCTTTAAGTGTTCCGTCTTCGGAAATCCCCTCTCCCTGCCTTCTTCCTTCTCTTCATCCCTTCTTTGCTATTTTTAAAGGGCATATTGGAAATAAAACAATTGTCAACATATTCAGCCCTCCCGCAGCGGGCTGCCAATCAGCACAGTCCATCCTATGTCCACTTCCATCCCCTCCACCTTAGCCCTCACCTCCCTCTTTGCTCTTGTCCCCCTGGGCACTCAGGTCTCTGTTAGTTTCTCAATGGCTTTGCACATGCTGTTCCCTCTATTTGGAATGCTCTTCCCCATTTCCCACCCCTGGCTGGTTTCTCCTGGCCACCCACTCTGAATGATGCTCTCCTCTTACATATGTGTCCTGTGTGTTTCCTTACTGATACTCGTCAGCCTGCTGATAGACTTATTTGCACAACCATTTAATAAATCACTGGACCGTCTGCTCTAGGTGGGCAGAGATCGGATCTGTTTTGTCTAGAACAGGCCTGGCTTGGTAGATAGCTATTGAATAAATGAGTGAATGGATGAATGTCATGGAATCAGAGATGACTATGATTCATAAAGGCTTATATGTATAAGTGAATTTGAAAAAATAGAAACAACTTGAATATTCAATAACAGCCAATTTAAAAATATATTATAGTAACCTACAATGGAATTTGCATGGCCATTAAAATCATAATTTAAAAGCATATCCATGACCAACAGCATTAGTCATTAGGGAAATGCAAATAAAAACCATGATGAATTGCCACTTTACACTCACTAGAATGGCTGTAACTTTTTAAAAAGGTAAAATAACTGTTGTTGGTGAGGATGTGGAGAAATTGGAAGTGGATATGGAGTCTGGCAGTTCCTCAAAAAACTAAACATAGATTTACCATAGGGGCCAGGCACGGCAACTCATGCCTGTAATCCCAGCATTTTGGGAGATATGAGGCAGGTGGATCACCTGAGGTTAGGAATTTGAGACCAACCTGACCAAGATGGTGAAACCCTGTTTCTACTAAAAATACAAAAATTAGCCAGGTGTGGTGGCACGTGCCTGTAATCCCAGCTACTCAGGAGGCTGAGGCAGGAGAATTACTTGAACCTGGGAGGCAGAGGTTGCAGTGAGCCAAGATCATGCCACTGCACTCCAGCCTGGGCAACAGAGCCAGACTCCGTCTCAAAAAAAGAAAAAAATAGCCAGGCGCGGTGGCTCACACCTGTAATCCCAGCACTTTGGGAGGCTGAGGCAGGTGGATCACCTGAGGTCGGGAGTTCAAGACCAGCCTGACCAACATGGAAAAACCCTGCCTCTGACAAGAATACAAAATTAGCCGAGTGTGGTGGTGCGCGCCTATAATCCCAGCTACTCGGGAGGCTGAGGCAGGGGAATCACTTGAACCTGAGAGGCAGAGGTTGCAGTGAGCCAAGATCATGCCATTGTACTCCAACCCGGGCAACAAGAATGAAACTCCGTCTCAAAAAAAAAAAAAAAAAAAAAAAAAAGAAGAAGAAAAAAGAAAAAAATAGTTACCACAGGACTCAGAAATTTCACTCCGAGGTATAGATCCAAGAGAAGTGGAAATATATTCACACAAAAACCTGTAAACGAATGCTCATAGTACATGATTAATAATTTCCAAAGGGTAGAAAAAACTCAAATGTTGATCAACTGCTAACAGGATACACAAAATGTGATCTATCTAAACAGTGGAGTATTATTTAGCCATAAAAAAGAATGAAGTACTGATTTATGCTACAACTTGAAATGTTTAACCTTGAAAATAAGCCAGTTACAAATAGTCAAATGTTGTAGAATTTCAAATATATAACCTATCCAGGTGCCAAATCCAGACAAATAGAAAGCAGATCCTTTGCCAGGAGATGAGGGGAAGGGAAGTGGAGATTGGCTAGTATTAGGTCAGTGCAGAAGTAATTGTGGTTTTTGCCACTTAAAATTAAAATGTCAAAAACTGCAATTACTTTTGCACCAACCTGTTAATAGGTATAAGATTTCTTTTGGGGATGATAGAAATGTTCTAGAATTAGGTAGTGAATATACTAAAAGCCCCTGAATTGCACTATTTATTTATTTATTTATTGAGACAGAATCTCACTCTGTTGCCCAAACTGGAGTGCAGTGGCACCATCTTCACTCACTGCAACCTCTGCCTCCCGGGTTCAAGCGATTCTCCTGCCTCAGTCTCCTGAGTAGCTGGGATTACAGGCACCCACCATCACGCCTGGCTAATGGCTAATTTTTGTATTTTTAGTACCGGTGGGGTTTGGCCATGTTGGCCAGGCTGGTCTCGAACTCCTGACCTCAGGTGATCCACCTGCTGCGGCTTCCCAAAGTGCTGGGGTTACAGGCGTGAGCCACCGTGCCAGGCCTGAATTGTACACTTTAAAGCAGTGAGTTTTACGTTATGTGAATTGTATCTCAAAAAATAAATTAAACCCTGTCTCTACTAAAAATACAAAAAATTAGCCGGGCGTGGTGGTGGGCGCCTGTAGTCCCATCTACTTGGGAGGCTGAGGCAGGAGAATGGCGTGAACCCGGGAGGCGGAGCTTGCAGTGAGCCGAGATGGCGCCACTGCACTTCAGCCTGGGCGACAGAGCGAGACTCCGTCTCAAAAAAAAAAAAAAAAGTATGTGCAGTGAGAGAAGACAGTGTTCATTGTTTATTAAAGGGAAAGCACAAGGCACATAACTTAGCTGCAATATCTACCATACTCTATACATACAAGAATTCCTAAAAAGTAACAGTATTAGAATATGTGGGGTGTGGGGGTGGGGGTGTGTGTGCGCGCACGTAGCAGATGCAGATGCAACCACACACTCAGACATCTAAGAAATGTCATGTGTGTCTCAATTTTAAAATGACCTGAGAAAGAACCCTTCTGTGCACTCGCTTTAATCCTCTTTTTTCCTGACTACTCAAACCTTGGCTGGGTTGAAACTGCAGCCTGGAGAATGGGCTTGGAGGTGAGAAGAAGCGACATCCTCTCTATTTCTGGACCAGAGAATTCTGCAGTGGTCTGGGCATTCTCATGATTGTCTTGGACTGTGTTTGCAATTTAAAGGAACGGCCATTACTAAGAGCAAAAAAGTCACCCCCACCCACCCTTCCTGGAGTTGTCCCACTCCTGGAGTTGTCTTTGAAGAGAGAATGGGACACAAAAATAAGGTTGTGCTTTTGATTACATTACCAATCTGGCTTGCTCAACCTGCTGGTTCCAATAGCATTATTTCTGCACCTGTTGCTAGCTAGGCATTGGGCTACTATAACAAAGGTTTGCCTCATTTAGCCTCAAAAACATCCTAAAGGCAGGCCATACCCTCCAGATGATCCAGAAGGAGAAGCTGAAGCCCAGGGTGGTTACATTGCATGTCCTTGGTCACACAGCTAGTAGGTGGCAGATTTGCCTTTCTGAGCCCCTATCTCCTCATCTGTGAAATGGGGATGCTATGGTTACCTTGCAGGGTCACTATAAGGATTCACAGAGGTGAATGGGGGTGCTCTGCACACTGTAAGGGATGCGTCAAGGATCACATCTTCCTCCTTAAGCCTGCCTCCCCGTCTCCTGGCACTGTGTCTCTGGATGAGACTGGAGCTGTGTTTGGCCTGGTAGGTCCTCACATCTGGAAGGCATAGGCTTGCTGGCACACTTGGCTTTTGGGTTCTGGAAATCCCCTCTCCTGTCCCCTGACCTCCATCTCTGGGCAGCTGAGAGCAGCTGACTTCCCACAGCCAGGCTGGAGGGGTCTCAGGCTCTGGGAAGGATTTCTGCCTCCCCAGAGAGGGCTGGCTGGCTCAGCCTCCTCGGGCAGCACTCCGTGTTAACCTCACTTCATGACCATGTTTCTGGTTTACCGGGAACCAGGCAGAATCTGCCGAGTCCTCAGAATATGAGAGGCTGAGGTTTTCTCTGCTGGTGTCTGTCTGGCATCCTGCTGGTCCTTACCAAGGGATCCAGGGAATTGGGTTTACAAAAATCTGGAGTGGGGTGCAAGATAGGGCCCTTGTCCCCTGGCTCCCAGCCTAGTGGCAGGGCAGCCTCAGCCTGCATATTGGGAGAGAGGCTCTCCCCCAGTCCGCCAGTCCTCTGTTCCAACCTCACTTGCTGTGTGATCTCAGGCAGAGACCTTTGCCTCTCTGGGTCTCATGAACCCGTGTGTACAAAGAGATGATTGGATCTCCATTCATTGTGTGTGTGTGTGTGTGTGTGTGTGTTCATGGGCTGTGCTTGAGTGTGCCTGTGTGAGAGATGGGGAAATTTGGAAATGGGGCGGCATTTTTGGTTGTCACAAGGATGAAGGCAGGATGCTGTTGGCATTAATGCTGAGAATCCAGGGATTCTAAGTGTCCTGCAGTGCACAGGCTAGTCTCATATCACGAAGGCCATTTGTGTCTTATTGAGAAATTCTGGGCAGGATCATTTCCCAGGTCTGTGGCTTTTGATATTTTAAGATTGTTATTGGAAAGGAGCTCATTGCTACTTAATCTGAGGAGGAATTTTTCTATGCTAATATAACTATCGTCACTTGAGTCAACAGGCACAGAGCCAAGGAATGAAGAAGCCCCTCAAAGACTGTCCCATAAGAGGGTGGGTCTGGCTAGCTGGAAGGCCCCTTGGTGGGTGTGACTGTGGGAAGGTTTGGGATTAAGGGTTGGAGGGATTGGAATTCCTAGTCTTAACAGACAGAGGGAGCAAGCCTGAATGGGTGCAGGGCGAGGAGGCGTGGGAGGAGAGGAGAGAGGAGAAGGCATGGGTGGAACACTGGGTCCCTGGAAGGTGGGGGCCCTCGGAGGCAAAGTGGGCAGAGGAAGGTTCTTGGAGGGGCAGAGTTGGGCAGAAAAGGATATTGAAAACCAGGGATGTCAAATGTTCAGTGTGAAGTGTGTACTGCGGTGTAAACATGCCTCCACATTCCATCATCAGTTCAGTCTACACCCACTCACATGCTTCTTGGGAATAGGCGTTTTTCCTGGTAACTGAGGAAGGGGCTGAATGGTTTATCTTAGGAGACACACTGAGGAGCTGAGATGGTGATGAAAGGGCCACTGAGATGAACCACAGCTGGTCTGACTCAGAGGAGGCAGTGGTGAGGAGCAGAGAGACTGCGAGAAGGCAAAAGCCCCCATGAGAAAATCTTGGGGAGGGCTTGCAACTTCCACGGGCCTGTAGTGAGTTATTGTGGCTAAACAAGCAGGTTCCCTGTTCAGGATACCTGGGCCCAAATCGCAGCCCTGCCCTTTCTACCCATGTGACCTTGGTGAGTCACACACACTTCTCTAAGTGTGCTGGCGTCCTCATCTGTGAAATGGGGGTAACATTAGTGCTTCCTTAGATTTCGTTGCGAAGATGAAATAGCAGGATCCGTAAAGGGCATTGAGCGCAGCCCCTGACATGCTTCTCAGTGGATATTAGTTGATATTGATCACAGACGATGGTTCCTATGCTCCCTTGTCTCTGGGGGCAGGGAGGCAACGGCTGACATTTGGATTTCAAGTACACTTTCTCATCTAATGCTCACACCAAGTCCACAAGGCAAATATTTGACTCCTCATTGTGCAGATAAAGAATCAGAAACTGGCTGGGCGCGATGGATCATGCCTGTAATCCCAGCACTTTGGGAGGCTGAGGTGGGCAGATCATGAGGTCAGGAGATCGAGACCATCCTGGCTAATATGGTGAAACCCCGTCTCTACTGAAAATACAAAAAAAATTAGCTGGATGTGGTGGCAGGCGCCTGTAGTCCCAGCTACTCGTGAGGCTGAGGCAGGAGAATGGCATGAACCCAGGAGGCAGAGGTTGCAGTGAGCCGAGATCGCACCACTGCACTCCAGCCTGGGCGACAGAGCGAGACTTGGTCTCAAAAAAAAAAATAATTAATTAATTAAAGAATAAAGGAATCAGAAGCTCAGAGAGGGGAAGTGGCTTGCCTGAGGTCACACAGCTACGAAGCACTGGAGCCAGGGTTTGAACTCAGGTCTCTCTGACTGCACAGCCCTGCTTCTGCTCCTCCAGGCAGCCTCCTGAGTCATCTGACAGTGGAGTAAGATGCCTTGAGAGATAATGAGCTCTCTTTCACTGGGCCGACTGGGAGAGGACTCTGCTCTGGAAAGGAGAATAGATGGTCCTTGGCTCTAGGACTCAGCTCTTTGATGCAGCTTTGGGCTTTGGGAAGGATTGTGGGGATTGCTGATGAGCTCCCAGGACTGGGTCACAGAGTTTGAACACCAGGCATTGCTAAGAAACCTGGCTGATTCACAAGGCCCCCTTGCTGCCCTTAACACACATAGAGCGGGGAGGGGGGGGGATGTGTGTGTAGATGTGCTGAGTCGACACTGCTTTCTTTCCTTCACCACCCCATGAGGAACAGTCTGCACTTGAGGTCACAAATGTTGACACAGGACATGGGCACGAAATTCCAGGAGGACAGTGACAGTAGGGCTGGAGGCTTGGAGACCACCGGATACCTGACATTCTTTATGCAAGAAAGCCTGACCCTCTGTTCTCTGAGACTGGCTGGAGGGGACCCTGCCTCAGGAGACAGGGGGAGCGAGGGCTCCACAGGTGAGCCCAGCTGCCTGGGAGCAGCAGACAGTGAGTCAGGAATCTGCTGTGCCACCAACACACTGGATGACCTTCTCGCTCCCCATCTATCCAAGAAGGGGCCTTGGCTAGGTTCCTTCCTGTGCAGTGGGGAGGGTCGTGGAAGTCTGATTTGAGTTCCTTGGAATTCCCCAAGCTGGGAAAGCTCAAAGCATTTCCCTAAAAGGCCTGGTGGGTGAGGGACTGGCCCAAAGAAGCAAGGCTGCATCAAAGAGAGGAAAGCAATGCTGTGCAGGAATTTCCTATAGGAAAGGTACGAGGGAGATTCCTGGGTTGCGGGGCGTGGGTGCTTTCTCCCTGCTTAGGACACAGGATTCCCAGAGGAGAAAGAACAGCTGCTTCCATACTTCTGACCGAATGTGAGAAAATGGGCTCAAATTACAAGAGGGATTACAGTTAGACACTTAGTTCAACCAGATTAAGTAGTCACTTGGATCCTTTTATGCTGAGAGGGATTTGGCCTGAAGTTGTAAACAGGTTTAACAAAGCTTAGAGAAGTCTACAAACTCTAAACAAAGAGGAGAAGTAAGGAAAAGGGGAGGTTTCAGATCAACAAGGGAGCTCTAGGCATTGGCCATCTTGCTGGTACTGCACTGGGCATCTTGGCAGGGGCACATGGTTCCTTTACCCCAGAAATTTGTAGTACATTGCTGGAAGAATCTGAAAACTAGAGAGTAAAAATCCAAAACAAAAGGAAAAAAAAAGTCAAAGTTCAAATCCAGGACATTAAACTTGAGCACACACTGAGGGCCAAGTCCTTTGCCTGCATGAAATCGTGGAGTGTGCGGTGAAAAGTCAGTATCAGTAGAGGGGCTGTGGGCTCAGAGAGGTCGCATCCCTTGCCCCCAGGGTCACACAGCCATTCGCAGCAGATCTAGCTTTCTCTGCTGTGCCACAGACACCCGTGCCAGGTGCCCAGGCTGGGGCCCTTTCTCATTCCTTCTCTGTGTCAGGAGCTGTGCTGCATGGTGGTGGTCGGGGGCTGTGGATCCGGAACAACAGGACAGACCCCATTCTCATAGTTATACACTTTCTATGGCCAGTTTGGAGAAGGAATTCCTGCCATTGGGAGCTCAAAGTCCCAGACCCATTCTAGGGACATAAAGGCAGTGGATGTAGTCTCCCGTGGAAACGGGTTTGAATCCCACGCCTGAAAAAAAAGAAAGAAGCATAAATAAGTAAATAGAGGCAGTGGGAGCGCCAGACAGAGCTGCAGGAGCTCAAGAAAGGTGGGCTTAGGGAGGGCACTAGGTGTGAAGCCTCCTTGTGAGAAGGTGGGCAGGCCAGGTGAGAAGAGATGTCCCCAACTCCAGGATCAGCTATAGAGGGGGTGGTTCACTGTGGTCGGAGATCTTTGAGGAGCCCCAGCCACATGCTGAACACTGCCCTTGCGGGCAGGATTGCAGGCTGATTAGAGACACTGGCAATCAGGCAGATCTGGATGCCAATCTGGTTCCAGCTCAGTGTGACTTTGGGCAAATTACTTGCCCTCTCTGAGTACCAGTTTCCAAACAAGAATAATAGTACTTTCCTTGCAGGGATATTATATAGAAAGCATGTCCCAGCGCTTGGCACATCAGAAGTGCCCCCTAAATGGTGGCTGTTATCACTCAGTTTATGACTGGGAGAGTCCCTTCTCCACTTACTCCCTGGCCTCAGTTTCCCCAGATAACAGGATGGCCTCTGAGCAGCTCTGAGAGGCTAAGACTCCACTGGACTCCAGGCAGGGGCTAACCAGGGCCTGGTCCCCACAGAGATCAAATTTCCAGTCCCTCAATGGAGCCAAGTAAACACAGGGGAGACAGCACGGCTCCCTCAGCCGCCCACTAACAACCAGATTCCGAAGCCACCGCAGCCGTGGCTGCCCACTCTGATTGCGTCTGGCTCCACCATCCCCAGCCCTGCTGCTGTCACCCTCATGGGACCCTGGGGTTTGGGTTAGGGGTGTGGCAGAGATGGTACAAGCCAGCCTCGTGGTCGTGGTGGCGGGTAGGGCAACATTGTCAGCTGCTTCCAGAAGCAGATGGCTTGTCTCTTGGAGACGTCCTTTCCAGCTGCCACCTCCCTCTGTTGGTGACTTCACTGGACCACTAAAGCTGCTGACAGAGAAGACAGAGCCCAGGATGCTAAGGAAACTCTCTCCCCGAGTTGCACTCCATTCCCCTGAGGTCAAGACCAGTGGCCTCCGTTTTATAACCTCTCCATTCTTCTATTCTCTGGCTTTTCACTTTCCAGGAGAAACAGTATTTACTGAGCACGACTACATAGGAGACATAGGTGAGCAAGACACAGAATTCCAAGCCCTCAAGGATTTCATAATTTCTGTCTGTTGAACTCCTATCCACCCTTCAAAACCCAGTTCAAATATCCTCTCCCACCTCTCCATGCTGCTCATCTCATACTACTCCCTCACTGGTTCTCTGCACGTGGCCACGTGACCTTTCAGCAGTTGTGGGTTGAGGGGACACAGACAAGCTCCTGCCCTCCTGAGGACCTCTACTGGGTGCTGCCCCCTCTGCCCCCCTCACTCACCATGCTGAACAACCCATGCCCACCCGTCAAATCTCAGCTCATTTGGCATCTCCAGCATATTCAGAGTGAGGGCCCATGAACTTTACCTGCAAGGCCACTGGTATGATTTGGGTCTGTGTCCCCACCCAAATCGCATGTTGAATTATAATCCCCAATGTTGGAGGTGGGGCCTGGTGGGAGGTGATTGGCTTATGAAGGCAGAATTCCCCCTTGGTGCTGTTCTCGTGATAGGGAGTTCGTTCTCCTGAGATATGGTCATTTAAAAGTGTGAGGCACCTCCCCACTCCCTATTCCTCCTGCCCTGCCCGTGTGAGGTCCTGGCTCCCCCTTCACCTTCCGCCATGATTGTAAGTTTCCTGAGGCCTCCCCAGAAGGAGCTGCTGCTATGCTTCCTACATAGTATACATAGCATTCCATGGTTCCTATGGAACCATGAGCCAATTAAACCTCTTTTCTTTATAAATTACCCAGTCTCAGGTATTTCTTTATAGCACTGTAAGAACAGACCAATATGGCCATTACTTTGGTCTGCAATTTAAGCATTTACGGCATGTTTATTTGATTCCTGCCTGTCTCCCTTCCTGAAATGTAAATTCCTTGGGGGCAGGGAGTGTGTATTTGGTTACCTTTGTCATCCCAGGGTCTAGCATGTGGAGGACTCTTAGTATGCAGGGAGGAACTCCCTCTTCCATGAAGTCTTCCTTGATTTCCTCGGGCACATATAGTTTCTCTCTCAACTGCACATCTCCCAGCATTTTCTTTCTTGTTATATTTTATGATATTTTTATTTTCAAATATTTCATATAGAGAGAAAAGGGTGTAAATATATGTGTATAGTTTAACAAATAATTTTAAAGCCAACACCTACCTAACTAACACCCGGGTCAAGATATAGAACATTATCAGCAACTAGAACCCCCAGTGCACCTTTCTCTCTCTACTAGAGTTAGTTGATTTTTGATCATATTTTGCTTTATTTTATAGGTTTGCATCCACATAGGCATTCCTAAACCACAGAGTTTAATTTTACCCATTAAAAGTCCTTTCTATTTATTTATTTATTTTTATTAAATTTTTTAGAGATAGAATCTTGGTATGTTGCCTAGGTTAGTGGACTCAGACTCCCAGGTTCCAGGTTCAAGCGATCCTCCCCTATCAGCCTCTCAAGTAGCTGGGACTACAGCACATGCCACCATACCCAGCTAATTTTTCTTATTATTATAGAGATGGGGTCACCCTGTGTTGCCCAGGTTGGTCTCAAACTCCTGGGCTCAAGCCATCCTCCCGCCTTGTCCTCTCAAAGTGTTGGGATGACAGGTGTGAGCCACTGCACCCAATGATGCCTTTTCACTTTCTTGATTGCACTTTCTGGTGATCAGACATATAAAAATGTAATGTAATAAATGCAGCAAATTTTTCCTTTATGCTTACGGCTTTTTAAGAAATCCTTTCCTACCTCAAGTTCGTAATATCTTTTAAAAGCTTTATGGTTACTTTTTATATTCAGATCTGCAGTGGGGTTTTTTTTTGTGGTGTGTGGTAGGGGGCAAGGTTCATTTTTTCCCCTGCCATATGGATATCTGATAGACTCAGCATCATTCGTTGAAGCACTGTCCTTTCCCCACCACATCACCATTGTCATAAATCGTGTGTCCATCTATGCCTGGGTCTGTTTCTGGATTCTGTCGCATTGGACGGCGTGTTCATTCTTGCACCAACATCACTCTTACCGTAGCTTTAATTTACGATACCCTGTACTATGCTAAGTCTTAACAGCTGGTAGGGCAAGTCTTCTATCTTGTTATTCTTCTTTAAGAGTGTCTTGGCCCTTTGAGTTTCCATATACGTTTTAGAATGTATCTTTCAGGTTCTACTGACACACACACACACACACACACGCATGCACACACACACAGCCCTCTCTTCATCCCTGAACTGTCTGCCTTCATCCTTTGCAGTACTTAGCCCTGGATCATGGATATTTATGTGTCTGCCTCCATCCGTACTCAGCATCATTTGTTGAAACACTATCCTTTCCCCACCACATGACAGTTGTCATAAATCAACTCTGATTGCATTTGGCTCCAGCATCCCCAGCCCTGCTGGGGTATGCCTGAGTCAGCTTCTGGATTCTGTCTCATTGGATGGTGGGTTCATTCTTGCACCAACATCACAACTTACGATAGCTTTGCCACAGTAAGCACACCCAGGGCTGGGACAGTGGCATCACTTCATTTCTGCTTCCCCAAGGCCTGCCTTCCTTGCTGAATGGTGTGGAGGACACAGTCTACAATCATCTGTAAGGTTTCAGAGAGTGAGAGTGAGAGAATGAGAATAAGAGAGAATTTGAACATGGTCAATGCTGTGGATGGTTCCGCCCTCCACTCCACCCAAGGAATGTATGGCCTGGAGTGAGCGTGAGATTGGAGACTGGAGTCTGTCATTCTTCTATTCTTCCTGGAGGTGTTAGTTCCCAGGTGCCATCTTTCCAGACTGAGTGTGGATCTAGTGTTTAAAACCACATGTGTTGCCGGGCACCGTGGCTCGCACCTGTAATCCCAGCACTTTGGGAGGCTGAAGCAGGAGGACTGTTTGACCTCAGGAGTTTGAGATCAGCCTGGCAACGTGGCAAAACACTGTCTCTATCAAAATACGAAAGATTAGCTGGGCGTGATGGTGGGTGCCTGTAGTCCCAGTTGCTTGGGGGACTGAGGCAGGAGGACTGCTTGAGCCTGGGTAGTCAAGGTTGCAGTGAGCTGAGATTGTACCACTGCACTCCAGCCTGGGCGACACAGTGAGACCCTGTCTCAAAAAAAAAAAAAAGAGAAAAAAGGCCTGGCGCGGTGGCTCATGCCTGTAATCCCAGCACTTTGGGAGGCAGAGGCAGGTGGATCACGAGGTCAAGAGATTGAGACCATCCTGGCCAACATGGTAAAACCCCGTCTCAACTAAAAATACAAAAATTAGATGGACATGATGGCGCGTGCCTGTGGTTCTAGCTACTCAGGAGGCTGAGACAGGAGAATCTCTTGAACCTGGAAGGCGGAGGTTGCAGTGAGCTGAGATCATGCCACTGCACTCCAGCTTGGAGACAGAGCAAGACTCCGTCTCAAAAAAAAAAAAAAAAAAGAAAAACCCCCACAAATGTCTGTGGGTGTGTGCACATGTGTTCGTAACAAGGCCCCAGTAAGCCAACCATCTTTCATTCAACCAAAGAAACTGCAGTCAGATCCGTGCTGAGGAAAAACTGGCTGTGTTGGACATAGTGAGAGATGTTATAGAATGTTGGACTTCAACATGGTGAAATTCCATAAAGAATTTTCAGGAATAATTTTAATGGTGCCCAGTGTTCTCCTTTTATGCTGACTTTATTTATTTAAGACAGAGTCTCACTCTGTCACTCCGGCTGTAGTGTGGTGGCTCACTACAACCTCCGCCTCCCAAGTTTAAGTGATTTTTGTGTCTCAGCCTCCCGAGTAGCTGGGATTACAAGAGTGCACCACCATGCATGGCTAATTTTTGTATTTTTAGTAGACACGTTTTTTTGCTATGTTAGCCAGGCTGGTCTTGAACTCCTACCCTCAAGTGATCTGCCCACCTTGGTCTCCCAAAGTTGGGGTTACAGGCATGAGCCACCACGCCCGGCCCTAGTGCTGACCTTAGAACCAACTTCCATAGAGGACAGGACTCTATTTAACCTTCTATGGTACCAACCTCCACAGCAGCGACTCTGCTGCAAGCTTCTTGAAAGCAGGGCCTATATTTATCTTTCCCATGATGTGTTTTTCCCAGGAACTGGACACGTTGTAGGTCTTTAGCAAATGCTATAGGATTAAACAATTCTACAGTCTTGCTTGCCTTCCACAAACATTTTGTTTACTTTTTAGAAAGCAATCTTAATGAGATATGGTTTTACAGGCAATAAAATGTATCCATTTGAATGCATGTTTTAATGTGTTTTGACAAACTTATACGTCTATGTAACCACCACCATGATCAAAATATAGAACATTGTCATCACCTCTAAAAATTCTCTCATAACCCACACTGTCAATACCTCCCACCCCTGGCCTCGGTCCACATGGATCAGCTTTCTGTCACAATAGACTAGATTTGCCTTTTACGGAGTTTCATACGAGTGGCATCATACAGCCAAGGATATTTTTTATCTGGCTTCTTTTAGTCAGTACAGTGTTTCTGAGATTCATTCATGTGTATATCAGTAGCTCACTTCTTTGATTGTGCAGTACATTGTATGGATATATCACAGTTTGCTTATACAGTCACTGTTTCATTGACATTGAATTATTTCCAGTTCGAGAGTACTGTATTTTGAATAAAGCTACTATGAGCATTTGTGGACAAGTCTTTATGTGAACATGTGTTTTTATTGTTCTAGGGCAGGGGTGTCCAACCTTTTGGCTTCTCTGGGCCACATTGAAAGAAGAATAATTGTCTTGGGCCACACATAAAGTACACTAATACAAATGATAGCTGATGAGCTTAAAAGTAAAAAAAAGTCCATGCATAATTTTCATGATATCCACCACCACAGATAAGCAAAAAAGTCCTTGCATTCAAACAGTTGGACATGGCTGCTCTATGGTAAATGCTTAGGAGTGGAATTGCTGGATATGTGGTAAACGAATGCTTAACTTTCAAAGCAAATGTCCATCTATTCTCAAAGTATCATTTTACATCCTTACCAGCAACATATGGGAATTCCAGTTGCCCTGCATCCTGTCTGCACTTTATATTGTCAGTGGTTTTAATTATAGCCATTCTGGTGTGTGTGTGTACTGCCATCTCACTGTCATTTTTGTTTGTATTTGCCTAATGACTCTAATGACAAATGACGTCAAGCATCTTACGTGCTTATTGTCTATTTGTATACTTTTCTGGTAAAGTGTTTGTTCAAATATGTTAAAAATGGTATTTTCTTATTGTTACTGAGTTGAGGGAGTTGTTTATATATTCTGGATACAAATCCTTTCTCAGAATCTTGTATGTTGGTAGCTTGCCTTTTCATTTTATAACATTTTCAAAGAGCAGTGCTTTGGATTTTGATGAAGTTCAACTTATATAATTTTTTCGTTTTATGGTTAGTGAATTTTGTGTCAGATCTAAAGAAATCTTTGCCTAATCCAAGGTCAAAAAGATTTCTCCTGTATTTTCTTCTATAAATTTAATAATTTTGGCTTTTTATGTCTAGTTCTATGATCTATTGACATTAATTTTTGTGTGTAATAGGAAGTGAAGGTCGGGTTCATTTTATTTCCATATTGATATCTAGTTGTTCTAGCACCATTGGTTGAAAAGTCCATCTTTCCCCCATTCAATTATCTTGGCACTTTTGTGAAAATCAATTGACTGTATATGCTTGGGTCTATTTCAGGTCTCTCTAATCTGTTCCATTGATCTTTATGTCAATCCTTTTGCTGGTAGCACATTGCGTTAAGTACTATAGATTTATAATTGGCTTGAAATCAGGTAGTTTAAGTCCTTTAAATTTGTTCTTCTTTTTCAACTTATTTTATTCTAGATCTTTTGGTTTTCCATATACATTTTATAATCATCTGGCCACTTTCTACAAAAAAAAAAAAAAAAAAAAGACTGCTACATGTTGATTGGGATTGCATTGAATCTGTAGATCAATTTGGGGGAGAATATATAGATCAATTTTAACAATATTGAGGCTTTCAATCCAAGAATATAATATCTCTCCATTTCTTTGGGTGTTCCTTAATATCACTCAGTAATGTTTTATAGTTTTTCTCCTAGAGGTATTACATATATTTTGTTAAATATATCATTATATATATATCACATCTTTTGGACACATCTGTAAATGGTATTTTGTAAATTCAATATTTAAGTGTACATTGTCAGTACATAGAAATACAATTCATTTTTGAACATTGACTTTATATCTTGGAACTGTGCTAAACTCACTCATTAGTTCTAGTGGCTTTTTATTAGATTCCTTAGGATTTTCTATGTATACAATTATGGGGCTTGTGTTTTCATTTTAAAATATTGTTTTACTCCATCTCATCCCACATGTATGTATTTTATTAGGATTGTGTATTTTATTTCTGTTTCATGCTTTATTGCATTGGTTAGTGCCTCTTGTATGGTATAGAATCTAAGTGGTGAGAATGGATATTTTGACTTGTTCCCAGTTTTAGTGAGAAAGAAATTTTCCCATTAAATATGATTTTTACCCTGAGATTTTTAAGATACTCTTTGTCAAATTGAAGAATTGCCTTCTATTTCAAGCTTGCTGAGAGTTTCAAATCATGCATGATGGTTGAATTCTGTCATTTTTTTCCCCTGAATTTATTGAAATAATCATATGGCTTTTCTCATTTATTCTATCCAATATTGTGATTAATATTAATTGATTTTCAAATGTTAAACCAATTTTGTGTTCCTGGGATAAATGTAGTCAGTCATTTTATACATTGCTGGATTCACTTTGCTAAAATATAAAGATTTTTGCCTCTCTGGTTATGAGGAACATTGTTTTGTAGTTCCTTCTTCTCTCCCTCCCTTCTTTCCTTCCTTCCTTCTTTTTCTTGCATTGTCTCTGTCTACTTTTGGTGTCATGGGAATGCTGACCTTCCAAAATGAGTTGGAAAATTCTATGTTATTTGAAAGAGTTTGTATAATATTCGTGTTATTTTTCCTTAAATGTCTGATAGAATTTATCATTAAGCTATCTAAGTCTGGAATTTGTTTTGTTTGCAACTTTTAATTACAAATCCAATTCCTTAATAGATATAGAAGTATTCAGATTTTCTATTTGTTTTCGAGTTAAGTTTTGGTAATTTCTGTCTTTCAAGAAATTTTTCCATTTCACTTGAGTTGTCAAATTTTTGGGGAAAAAGCTATTTGTAAAATCCCCTTATTATCCTGCTAGGATCTATGTTGATGTACCTTTTGAGTTCCTGATATTGGTTATTGTGTCTTCATTCTTTTTTTTTCCTTGATCAGTCTGGTTAGAGATTTATTATTTTTTCCATCTTTTGGTTTTATTGATTTATTCCGTTTGTTTTCTCTCCTTCTAGTTCTTTGATTTCTATTCACTAATAATTCCTCCCTTCTCCTTCTTTTGGGTTTATTTGCTCTTCTTTTTTAAGCTTCTTCAGGTGGAAGCTTACATTATTGATTTTAACCCTCTCTTTTTTCTAATATAAACATTTAAAGCTATACAGTTCCCTTTAGGCACTCTGTTAGCTACATCCCACTCATTTTAATATACAGTGTTTTCATTTTTATTTGGTTCAAAATGTTTCTTATTTGCCTTGTGATTTCTTATTTGACCCATGTGTTATTTATAATGACTTTAATTTCCAAATATTTAGAAATTTTCAAAATATCTTTCTGTTACTGATTTTCAGTTTAATTCTCTTGTAGCCAGAGGTCATACTCTGCATGATTTCAATCTTTTAAAATTTGTTGAGACTTTCTTATGGTCCAGCATGTGATCTGTCTTAGTGAATGCTCGCCGTGTGCTTGGATAATGTGTATTCTGCTGTTGTTGGGTGGAGCGTTCCTTAAATGTCAATTAAGTTCAGTTGGTTGATAGCACTGCTGATATCCTTACTGATTATTTAAATCATTTTTTAATGTGTTCTTCTTACAGAAACGAGATTGTTATATTACAAGAAAAATCAGATGATTAAGATGTAATAGGGTACTTGAGAAAGCAGAGATTCATTAGGTTTTTTTTTTTTTTTTTTTTTAATGAAGAGAAGCGGGATCATAAAATCATCTTGAAGCAGATCCCTCAGTTAACTGAGAATACTTTGAATGGCCTTCTTAATCAGGTTGTTAATCAGAAGGTAGAGCCAGAGGGCTTCAGTCTTTGGGGTTATAGTGTAGACAGCCACTCCCTCAGATCTCTTGCAAACTGAGTAGGTACAGAGCAGGGATAACTACTCATGTAAAAAGCCTTTAGAAGATAGTACAGTACTCTGCGTGTTTGAGAAGATCATTCAAAGGATTTCTCAATTAACTCCAGGATCTGCTTAAGTTGCCGGGTGGATAAGGTGGTTCCATCTGACTCCCCAGGGCAGGAAAGGGCCATGAGATCCATGGAATGATCTTATGGAGAAAGGTGGCCTAGCCAGTGAGCTGGGAGGGCTTGGAGGCAGGCCTGGTTTCGAGGCCCACTGCTTGGGTGAGTGAACAGGTCACATCCCCACTAGATGTGGGTCTGGTTCTCAAGGAGGTTACCATGCGTGTGCACAGATAAAATATTCACAAACTCTGAGACTCATGAACCTGGGAAATCTAAACTTCTTGTCCTCTATAGCAGGGGTCCCTAACCCCTAGTACCAGTCTGTGGCCTGTTAGGAACCAGTGGCCTGTTAGGAACCGGGCGGCACAGCAGGAGGTGAGCTGCAGGTGAGTGAGCATTACTGCCGGGGCCCCGCCTCCTGTCACATCAGCAGAGACGTTAGATGCTCATAGGATTGCAAACCCTATTGTGAACTGTGCATGCGAGGGATCTAGGCTACAGGCTCCTTAAGGGAATCTAACTAATGCCTGATGATCTGAGGTGGAACAGTTTCATCCGGAAACTGTCCCTCCCCATCCCCATCTCCATCTCCTGTCTGTGGAAAAACTGTCTTCCACAAAACTGGTCCCCGGTGTCAAAAAGGTTGGGGACTGCTGCTCTCTAGGATCAAAAGTTCCTGACTCTCACCTTCACGATGGTGGAAACGGAAACAAAACAGGAATGCTGGTGACTGAAGGGACCCCCCACAGAGTGCAGTTTCATGAGAACTCAGCCCGCCAAAGAGGGCAGCGGCAACAGGGCAGTCATTCACTGAGCCCTGGTTATCAGCCAGGTACCGGCAGGCAGGTGAGTCAGTTCTTACCATGACTGGGCAAGATGAGTCCTATTGCTGTACCCATGTTAGCTTCAAGGAAGTTGAGGCTCAGAGAGTCTAGGAGATGTCTTCCTGTCCCACAAAGAGAGTGGGGTTTGAATCCCAGACAATCCAACTACAGAGTTCATGCTCTTCAAGCTGGAGACGTGGCCCAATCGTGGAGGTACTTGAATGCCAGGCTAGGGAGGTTGGACTTTATTCTGAAGGCGGTAGCAGGCATGGAGAATTCTGGAGCAGAACCAGAAGGATCCCTCTGGCAACTGGATGGAGGGTGCCTTGCAGTGAATGGTTAGGAAGCTGTTCAAGACAGACAGAATCACAGTTAAACCCAAGTCAGCCCTGAGCACCGGAGATGAAAGTCTGAGGGGACTGAGGATAGGGTGGGAAAGAAGCAATTTCATCCAGTGTTGGAAATGGGCAGAGAGGCGGCTGGATGGAGAGATGGCAGGCAGCATCAGAGGCGTAGTGTATGAGCTTCGGGATAGGGGTGTGGGTGGGGGTGAACCTCTTTCCTCTGACTCCTTGCTAAAGCCCAAGGGGAACAGGAGAGAAAATTCTGGACTAGAAATCAGGAGCCCAGGGTCCCAATACCCTTGCCATGGGATTCACTGTATGACCATGGGCAATTTCCTCCCCTTCCTTCAGCCTCAGTTTCCCCATATGTACACTTTGCAGGGTTGGTGTGAACAGTGCCTGAGACCTGTTTTGCAAGACCATAACTGGTCTTTCCATTTCCACTCCTGGCACTTCTAATCCATCCCCCCAGGGTGACCAGAGGGAGGTTTAAAGTCAATTGCATCAAATGCCTGTACTGGTTTCCCCGCCCTGGCCCCTGCCTCCTGCTGCCCAGCTCCACTATGTTCTTAAAACCTACCGCTGGCTTTCACTGTACTTAAAAAGTGTCCAAGCCCTTTCAATGGCCTTCAAGGCTCTGCGTGATCTGACTCCCGTTCACCTCTGGAATCTCATTTTCTCTCTCCCTCCTGGTCCTTCACTGCATTCCAGTTATGCTGGCCTTCTTTTCAGTTTCTCTCAACTCACCCAGCTCTTTCTTATCTCTGAGCAATTGCTGTTCCCACTGCCTGGAATGCCCTCCGCCTGTATCAGTTATCAGTCTCAGTTAACTGCCAGGTAACAAAACACTCCAAAATCTAGTGACTTGGAACAATAACCATTCGTGGTTTCTTGGGAGGCAGTGGGTGGGCTGGGCAGCTCCGCAGATCTGGTGGTGCTGGTTGGTCTCAGTTGGTCTTGGTTGGTTCACTCAAGCATTTGCAGGCAGCTGTGGATGAAGCAGGTGGTTCTGTGGATCTGGATCTTGGCTGGGCTCCCTCACGTGCTGGTGGTTGATGGACAGTTGGTTGGTCTGGCTGGTCTTGGCTGGGGTGGCTTAGACAACCAGGCTTCTCTTCCATGTGCCTTTCCTTCTCCCTAGCAGGCCTGCTGGGGTGAAGGCAGGGGTCCAAGGGAAAAGGCAGAATTCCGATGCATGTTTTCAGCCTCTGTGTGGGTCATTTCCTAACATCCTACTGCCAAAGAAAACCACATGGCCAAGGCCAGAGTAAAGGGTGGGGAAATAGACTCTGCCTGTTTTTTTTTTTTTTTTTGAGACAGGGTCCTGCTCTGTTGCCCAGGCTGGAGTGCAGTGGTGTAATCATGGCTCACCTTATCCTTGCCCTCCTGGGCTCAAGCAACCCTCCTGTCTCAGCCTCCTGAGTAGCTGGGACTACAGGCGTTTGTCACTATGCCTGACTAATTTTTTTTTAATTTTTTTATAGAGATGGGGTCTCTCTATGTTGTCCAGGCTGGTCTCGAACTCCTGGGCTCAAGTGATTCTCCTATCTCATACTCCCAAAGTGCTGGGATTACAGGCATGAGCCACTGTGCCTGGTGCTAGACTCTGCCTCTTTAGTGATAAGAACCAGCTATAAGATTACTGAGCAAAAGATCTGGACACAGACAAAGGAGAAAAATTGGGGTATATTTCTCTCTGCCCCCTTCTTTCTACCTTGTGCCTTCTCATGCACTGATGCCTCCTTGAAGGAGCCCTCCCTGACCATTCTGAGGGCAACAGTTGTTCCGGTTTTTCTCAGCCACAGCTCTGCTCTGCTTGGACTGCATTTGTCCCAGAATGCAAAGTAAGTGTTCAGCAAATATTTCTGCATCAACTAATAACCCATCACGGCCAGATTCCTGGGGGAAAGAATGATAGTGTGCCCAGGAGTGGTCAGTGCCCTCTCCTGAAGTGCCACATCCCAGAAGTGCAGCCTTATAGAAAGCAGCTACCACATCAGCCTGTCCCCTGTCCCCAGAGGAACCCTAGACCCTGAGGCTGCCCTTGCCATTAGAAATGAGGTTCTCAAGACTGGCTGAAAGCTTGTTGACCTGGTGGCCGTGCCCTTGCTGGGAAGTCGCACTGCTCTGGTAGAGAGGGTCAGGCCATTCTGTCCCAGGAGACCCACAGTGCTTGCTCCATTGTCCTTCACTCTTAAAATAGATTTTATAACCATGCCGCTGAGTGAAGACCTCCAGAGTCTCAGAGCTCAGGTCAGAGCCTGCGGGTCCTGAACCTCTGTGTGGTCAAGGTGGATTGGGGCTACACGGTAGGATATGGACAGGACAGGCCGCAGGGCCCCGCCTCTACCTCCCAGCTGTTTCCACCTGCCCAGTCCCCATAGGACTTCTCTGTCCCTCTGTGTTGTGGCTGTAATGGCATCTAGAAACCTGTCTGCTTGCTGTTTGGGGCAATGTATTGGGAGCAGGATATAAAACCAAGACCTCCTTCATTCTCCCCAACACTAATATCTACGGTAGTAATCATAATAACAATAACCACAGCAACTACTCTTGGCTTGGCATCACTACATGTAAGACATTTCGCATGCCTGGACCTATGTAATTCTCACAGTGATCGTGAGACTTGGGAATATCATCATCCCGTTTTCCAGATGAGAAACCAGACACGGCGAAGGGTGTGCCTGAGGTTGCACCACTAGGAGGTGGCACAGTGAGGATTCGAACTCAGGTCTGACGCCGAAGCCAACACCTTCCTCCACCACTAGGCCTGGGCTGCCCCTCAGCCTTCCCTCCAGCAGCCACACCTCTGAGTGGCTGCCCTTCCCTCCCTGCCCCTCAGCCCTGTAGGACCTGCGTCTGTGTAAAACACTCATGGCCTCTCTTTGTGCCCCCTGAGTCACTGAGCATCTGCCCTGGCTGGCCTCCTGGTGTCTGGGCTGGGAGCAGGCCTGGCTGCTGTTGCAGGGCCGAGAGAGCCATGTGCAAGCTACAAGTGTTGTCCTGCCAGGGGCCTTTGTCTCCCCATAATGGGACCCGGCGCTCTCTCCAGGCCCCCAAGGCCTGAGAGGCTGTGGGCCAAGGCCTTGGCAGAGCGGCCGGTTGAGGGCGCTGAGTGGAAGCAGATGTGCCTGGCCCGCTGCCCAGAAAAGCCTTTCCATCTGGAGCCCTTGGGCTTGGGGAGGATGCTGTGAATGTGAGAGCCGCATGGGGACTGGACTCACACGAGGCTCCCTTGGAACAGAATATTTTAATGTGTTCGGTTTAAGAAAGAAACAAAGCTTCCATTTTTGTTGCATATGCCAGAGCTGGTTCTGAGCTAACGGTGGTGAGAGATTGACACCCAACCTCTGATACAGCTTATGGATAGGGAAACTGAGGCCCAGTGAGGGGGGAAGGACTTGCACAAGGTCACCTAGCATTTTGTAAACGTGGACATGCTATTCCAATTAGAGTGACAATTGGGGCGGACCTGGGAGGGGTCCCCAGCCTTCCTAGGGCAAGGTACGTGTGGGCATCTTTCTTGTCTAGCCTGGGTGTGGGTGGCAGAGCCATGAGGGTTTTCTGGAAGGGAATCCCCTGCACTCCAGGAAGGGGAGAGATAGCCAGTGTCCTCCTGTTCAGTCAGGCTAAGTCCTACTGCAGGACAAAGGGCTCCCTCACCAGTTACTGTGAAAACTGACAAGTTCAGGAAGGGAGGGGACCCTGCCTTTCTCCAGTGATCCTGCTCGTGGGGTCTTTTGAGAGAGACAGCTCTGAACGGAGATTGGGAGCCCCGAGTTCAAGTCTGAGATCTGCCTCTGACATGCTTTGTGACATTCGACAAGCTGCTTCCCCTCCCTGGGCTTCCGTTTCTTCCGTCTGCAAAATGGGGATAATAGTATCCTAATGTCTTCTGGGATAGCAAGAGTGCACTTTGAAAATCTGGTCCCTCATCCATTTCTTGAGAGTGTCCAAAATCAGCCCTTTGAGGTGGGAGGAGCAATATTCTCACTGCCTAGAAGGGAATGGACAGCTCAGAGAGGTGAAGTGACTTGCTCAGACACACAGCATCCGTGGATCAATGCTGTGGGGTTGGAAGGGTTTCCTGATGCCTAGTTCTGTGGTCATCTCCTCTCCAGGAGACTTGATGTCCTCTGCCAGACCACATGGAGACAGCAGACATGGCCTTCAGTGGGATCCTCCACCACCCCTCATGGTGAAACCAAAAGTGAGGGCAAGGGCCAAAGCGTTGAGACTTGCTTCACCTATTGGAATGGGGTCCTGAGGATGGAAGCGACACATGGCCTGCCAGTTGCCTGTAGTATGCCTGTTGGAGGGTGAGGTCAGCCAGCCTCTGCTTGCATAGTTCTTGGACAGGAAGCTTACTATTTGCTCAGGCAACCTGTCTCATCCCAGTGACTGCGAGAAAACATCCTCGCCCGGGGTTGAAACCTGACGCCTCTTCAAGGTCACTCCTGTTCCCCGACCCCCAAACTGTGCACATTCTGCTCCCCAGCCTGGGGTGGCCACAGGCCCTGAAAATGGGCGAGCCTGGGGCTGCCTGGATTTGAGAACTTATGGCTCTCCCAGTCTCCCCTTCCTCTCACTTGACCCCTGATGCGGAACAGCCTCCTTTCCTGAGGCTCTGATTACCCTGGAGTAGGCAGACAGAACCTTTCTCCTCCACCCCTGGCAACACTGCCGGGCAAGCGCACCACATCCTGCTTGTCCTACTGGAAGATGCCTCCCTCTGCATGGGGGAAGGGGTGAGACTTCCGGGCCAGGCCAGCAGGAAGACTCACCGGTCCGAAAGTTAGAACACCTGAGTCACTTGACATGCACTCTCAGATGAACTGCTGTGCTGCTCTGTGCCTCAGCCGCTTTCATCTGTAGAATGGGATGGTCATGATGCCTGGCCAGCGGGGCCCATGGAGCTTGTATAAAACCTGATGGGAGGGGAGTTTGGAGTAAAAGCCTTGCAGATGAAAGCACTGGACACAGGTGAGGATTGTGTGGAGCAGAAGCATCTCACCCAGTTGAGATTCTGGACAAATCGGAGCCTCCTTGTCTCTCTGCAGCTGTGAACGCCTATCCACACCCCAAGGCCTCCTGCAGCTGTGGGCAGGTCCCTCTCTGCTGGGTCGCTCTCTGCTGGAAACTTCACAAATCCCTGGGGCCCAGGGCTGCTTTGGGGAGGGACAAAGCCGTGGGATGAATAGGGTAGGAAACTGATGTTCTCCTCATGGCAGTTTAAAACCATTTAAAAATATTGAAATAAACATGGATTTATTATGAAACAGGAGAATTTGACATGAATTTGGAAGCGAACACATGAGGCTAAGGACACTCAAGGCAGTTGCAGGCTTTTGCCTCACTGTGCTCTATCACGCACCCGGCCTCCTGTTCCCTCCCATCCCCTCTGTCCCTGCTCCCTCCTGCCCAGCCCCTGGCGTGGGCTCTTTCTGCAGTGCAGAAACTTTAGAAAGACTGTCCGTGTGGCCCTGTGATGGAACAGGTCGACCCAACCCATCACATTTCTGATTAATGACCCCCAGGCCCCCTCCTCTACAAATTCTACCCTTCTTATTGATTACAAACATACTATTCAGAAACCTTGGTGAAATGTCCAAGCTCGTTTTCCTTCCTTAGAAATGGCAGTTGTTGTTGCTGTTGTCATCATAACCTTCATCACCTTCTTGTGTAGGCGGGTATTAGAATCTGCTTTTCTGAAAAACATGGGCCTGAGCCTGTTTGACTCATGGTCTCAACCTTGAAAGGCTCAAGCTCAGAGAGGCTTATGGGGTTCCTTGGGCCATCTCTTGCCAGACTCTGTTCACTTGCACACAGGTCCCCTGGAGTCATTGGGATGGAGATTCCTACTCGGAGGCCTGGGTTTCCAACAATCTCCCAGGTGAGTCAGTGCTGCTGGTTCTGAGACCAACTTGGACCCCACAGGCAGTTAGTGATGGAACTGGGCCTGGCACCAGCCTCCTCTACCATGATGGCCTGCCCATCCTCCTACCACCTGCCATCAGGGTGACCTGGAAGGCAGTGGGGGGCCGGAGACAAGTCTCAGATAGTTCTGCATCAAAAGAACCAGGCTTCCTCTTGTTATCTGTGTAAATAATTATTGGGAGGCCGAGGTGGGAGGATCACTGGAGGCCAGGAGTTGGAGACTATATAGCAAGACACCATCTCATGTTGGACAATATAGCAAGACCCCATCTGTAAAAAAAAGTTTAAAAATTAGCTGGGTGTGGTGGCTCATGCCTGTAGTCCCAGTTCCTCGGGAGGCTGAGGCAGGACGACTTGAGCCTAGGAATTTGAGGCTGCAGTGAGCTATAATTGTGCCACTGCACTCCAGCCTAGACAACAGAGCCAGACCCTGTCTTTAAAAAAATTAGAAAATCAACATTCATAACCTCTAATGTGATAAATGATTCAGGTGAGTATCATCAGTGCATGTGAAGAGACCATGGAATACAAGTGGCTGGGGAACAAGATTTTGAAGTATCACTCCAGAGATTTTGTATTCACTGCAGAGGGGGGTGTGCATTGAGGATGGCAGGACCGGGCAGCCAGCACCTCCCCAAAGCAGTCAGGCTGGGCCGTGTCCATGTGCTGTGGGCTGGCAGGATGTGTGGCCCTTGCTGGAAAAGTTCTGCCTGAAGCTAGCCTGGGAATCGTGGGCTATTCTGCAGGACATGTGGCCTGGATTGTTCAGAAGATTTAGTGTCATGAGGAGCAGAGTCGGGGGGTACACACCAGCCGAATGCCGCGCATGACACTTGACAGGATCCCGGATTGGAAAAATAAACAGCAGCATGTTATGGAGCAATGGTGGAATGCGAGTGTGGACTTTGTGTTGGGTGACGTTGCCCAACGCTGATTATCCCTGGTGTGGCACTGGTGTGAGATTACGTAGGAGGATGACCTTGGTCCTGAGAGATAGAGAGGTATTTGGGGGTGGAGTATCATGATGTCTGCAACTTAATTTTGGATGGTTTGGCAAAAGAGGGGGAGGAAGAAGAGAAATAGAGAGAGAGAGCTTGATGAAGGGGATACAGTCAGATGTTAATGGTGAATCTCAGATAGGGGTATTCTTTCAACTATTCTATGTGTTAGAAAACCTTCCAAATTAGAAAAAAAAAAAACAAAAAAACACCAAAAAATGCAAATAGGCTGGGCATGGTGGCTCATGCCTGTAATGCCAGCAAGGAGGCCAAGACGGGTGGATCACGAGGTCAGGAGTTCGAGACCAGCTTGGCCAACATGGTGAAACCCCATCTCTACTAAAAATACAAAAAAAAAAAAAAAAATAAATTAGCCAGGCAGCGTGGTACGTGCCTTTAATCCCAGCTACTCAGGAGGCTGAGTCAGGAGAACTGCTTGAACCTGGGAGGCGAAGGTTGCAATGAGCTGAGATCATGCCACTGCACTTTAGCCTGGGTGACAGTGCAAGACTCTGTCTCAAAAAAAAAAAAAAAAAAAAAAAGAAAAAAGAAAAATTGTAAAAGAAAAAGGCATGGAAAAGCCATAAATCTCTGCTGAAATCTACAATACAAAGTCAGGACTTGCATCCTGTGGCAAAAAAAAGTCCTAACAATCCTCCTTCCCCAACCTCCACTCAAAGCTTTGCTTACCACAGAAGCTGCTCCTCATAAAACCCCTCTTTCCCCTCTCTTTTTCTCCCCGCAAAGCTGCAAGTACTTGTGTCAGTAGCCCTCTGCATCCTACACCCACCCCGGCTTCCCTGCCCTGGCCCCCAGGCCTTTCTTTGTGGGGTATCCCAATCTTTCTCAACACCTGTTTGGTGACTAGGGGCGCAGGTTCGCAGATGGGACGCCTGGTGTGATGTCTCACTCTGGCATTTACATGCTGGGTGGACTCAGCCAGATTGTCTAACCTTTCTATGCCTCAGTTTTCTCATCTGTAAAATGGGGGAGAACATCAGTACCTGCCTAACGGTGTTGCTGGGAGGATTAAATGTCCTAACACCCCCGGAGCACGGGGCAGAGGGTAATTGCTCATGAATGACACAACTGTTCGAGGTAGGTTGCCCAGCCCAAGGCCTTGTCTTTTTGGGACAACTGGCTAAATGAGATCTGGCTCCCACTGTGGCTCCCCAGGTATCTCTGTTCGTGCTGCGGTGGGGAGATGGACACCCATGCTTGCTCTATGTTCCCGGGCCTCTTCCTTCTCCAGCACAGGGGATGACAGCACCAAGCCACCATCCTGACCTTGGACATGGACGCACCTGGCTGTGGCCGCTGGGTGGAAGCATTCAATTACAGATGCTCCAATTTTTCCCTTGCTCTCCTCCTGGGCTGGTACCCAGGGGCCACGCCCAGCCAGCATGAAGTTGACTCTGCATGAGTGAGAAATATATCTTTATGGTTTTAAGCCTCTTGGATTTAGCAGTTGTTTTGTTTCCAGTATAACCTTATCTATTCCCACTGATAAAACAGGGTTGCCCTGTCCCAGGCTAAGCCTCCTTGGAATGCTCATCTAGATGAGGGTCAGTCTTAACTGCAACTTTCCAACCATCTCTGAGTCCCAGCCAATGCGCTCACTCTGTTAGAAGCCTACATGCTTAGCTCCGCTGGCCTCCACAGCCCCCTTGCCCTGGCCAAGGGCCACTCTGAAACATGAAAACAGAGAAGGCTGCCTCGTTTCCCCCAAATATAGGCTCTTATCAGCCTCATTCGCCCTATGACGTTTGGTCTTTGTCTTAGTCTAGACATCAAAATTAAAATCTCTTATGAGCTCATATTCTGGGGAAGTTGGGTCAGGCTGTGTCAGGGCCAAAATTCCTCTGCCTCCGGCCCAGCTGCTGCTACAGCAGAGATGAAGCTTGTTGGAAGGGAAACTAGGGATGAGGGACGGAGCCTGGAGGGGGAGCAAGAAAGCTGAGCTCTGCTTCTCAATGTGTCATCTTGGAGAGTCACTTTTTGTCTCTGGGCCGAAGATGAAATGGACTTGCCTTTTCCTGCCTTGGGGCCTTTGCACAGGCTCTTCCATCTGTCTGAAGCTCTCACATCTCCCTTCCTCTTCACTGGTTAACTCTTGCTCAGCTATCACATCTCAGCCTAAAACACAGGGTCATTGTGCTCAAGGACACTTGAAGGCCTGCTGCCTTCAGCGCACACCTTCCTCTGATTGTGTGTCCAGAGGCTGTCTCCTTGCTAGGCTCAGAGCTCCACGAGAGTGAGAATCTGTTTGCCTCTCTGTGACCCAATTAAGGCTTGCTGAAGGAACGAGTGAGGTGCATAAATCTGCTCCGCGAGAGCCTACAGCTCCCTGGCACATGGCAGGAGCTGCAAGAGGGACCCCCTCCTCTCTTTTCTGCTCCCTCTGCCTGCTTGCTGGTGGGTTGGAAATCCTCCCAAGGATTAAGTGTGTCCTGAGTGACTTGGCCCTTTGCTGCCTCCTGGCGTCCACTTCCAAGATAGTCATCCCCAGATGCTTCTCCCCCTCGTAGAGGAAAATTGAATGGCTTTCATGTGTTGTGGTCTCATTCATTTCCAACAGCAGCCTTGTGAGACAGGAATGATCATCCCCTGTTTGACGAATGAAGAAAGTCCACGTGTGTTCATTTGTTTATCAAATAATGATTGAGCACCTATCATTTGCCAGACACTTTGTTGGGAGCTGGTGCTTCACTGATGAACGGCACCAACGCTCTGCCTCATGGAGCTTACGTTCAGGTCTGCAATAGGGAAGGCAGACAGTAAACAAGTGAACAAACATTTTGTATTGGCTGGGCGCGGTGGCTCATGTCTGTAATCCCAACACTTCGGGAGGCCGAGGTGGGCAGATCACTTGAGGTTAGGAGTTTGAGACCAGCCTTGCCAATGTGGTGAAACCCCATCTCTACTAAAAATACAAAAATCAGCCAAGTGTGGTGGCACATGCCTGTAGTCCCAGCGACTCGGGAGGTTGAGGCCGGAGAATCACTTGAACCTGGGAAGTGGAGGTTGCAATGAGCCAAGACCGCGCCACTGCACTCCAGCCTGGGCGACAGAGCGAGACCCTGTCTCAAACAAAACAAAACAAAACAAAATCCATTGTGTGTGTGTGTGTGTGCGCGTGGACAAGCACACTTGAGATGCCAGGGGACAGTGGCTGGGCTTTGGTGGTCCAGATGTTAACTGACTTGTCCAAGATCACAGAGATGCAGCTAGATTTGAACCTAGTAGTAACAACTGTAGCTAATAATTCTGTAAGTCGTAGCTCTGCCATGTGCTGCTGAACTCAGTGCTTTTTTACATATACACTACAACAGCCCTACTATTATCCTTGTTTTGCACATGGGGAAATAAAGCACAGAGAGGCTAGTAACTTTCCCAAGATCACTCAGTGCTCAGTGGTGGAGCTAGGACTCAATTCAGGCAGTGTGGTTCCAGAGCCTGCCCTTTAACACTGGAAGACAAAATTTAGAAGTTTTGACATCCAGGGCCTCGGGGATGGTGGCCACAAACCCAGTGTGCTACTCTCCTCCCAGCCCAGCCAAGTAGACCATCCTGGACAGTCCCCTCCCCTCAGATCATCCAAGATGACTGTGTAGCTTCCTGTCCCATGAGTTGGAAAGGATGGGGAGGAGAGAGTGCTGTGGAGGGCCTCTATCCTCGGGAGTCCTGATGGACTGGCCATGGGGACAGAACCAACCCACCCTGGGCTGTGAGGTGAGAGGCTCAGAAGGCAGGAAAGGCTTCTTGGAGGAGGTGAGGGGTGAGGTGGGCCGGGAAGGTTGAGTGGGATTCAGATGTCCAATTCAGGGGGAGGAGCAGAAGACAAGGGAATGGCTGGGGCAGGGGAGAGGGTGGCGCCAAGACTTGGAAGGAGGAAAAATGAGGCTGCATCAGGACCCGAAGCTTCTGGGCTTCTTCCCCAGGCTTGGGAGCTGTTGCAGGTGTCCAGGTGGGAAGGGAGGAGCAGCCAGGGGGCGGAGATGAAGCCAAAGGCAGCCGGGACCCAGGTGGGCTTCAGAATCACATGCCCCCACCCCCAACTTTAATTTCTCCAACTCCCTACTCACTCACCCACCCCTTGCTGCTGCTTGATTGCCCCAAACACAACCCCACCCCGGAAGCGCCTGGACCCTCTCCCTCCACATCCGCCTGCCTAGAGCCCTCACTTCCTTCCTGTGTCTGCTCAAAGGTCACTTCACACAAAGGTCTTCCCTGACCACCAGAAATAGTGTATTGCTGGTGGTTGCAACACCTTCCACACGCTGTACATTTCCCTGCGCTCGGCTTAGCGCACAGGTGGCTTAGCACTTGGCAGGCTTTCCACCCATAGTTTTCGGCTGTGGGCGACTGCTTGGCGGAGTCCTGAACAATCTTCAGCTGCAGCTTTAGTGTCCGTCATCTTGGTTTCCTGGGAACCTCAGTCATCTGTCATCCCTGAGACAGACCCTTGGAAGGCTCGGGATGGGGAAGCCAACACACACACACACACACACACACACATCTACACATGGGCATGAATCATATGCACACACATATGCCCATATATATACAGACCCATGCACACATACGTATGCACAACACATGCACAAATGCTCACACTCATATGCACAACACGTGTGCACACAAGGCGTGCATATGTGTAGATAGGTGTGCACATGTAAGCGCACCCATCTGAGCAGTGTGTATGCCATGTCCACACATGTATGCATGCACACATACACATTGCACACACACACACAACATACAGGCGTGCATATGCATACACCACAACATGCATGGACATACGTATACTTACACACATGCCCACATACATGCATTTCTGACTTGACTCTGACCCTCTCCATTCATCAGGGTTGTGACCATGTTGTCCCAGGATCTAGCACAGAGACTGGCTCAGCTATCTATGGCCGCAGCCACAGTCAGATCATCAGAGCTCTGGGGCTGCAGCCAGGTGATGCCACTGATCCTCTGCTACCACCTTGTGGCCACTTCCCAGATGACACCAGTCAGTGACTGAAGCCTTTCCCTGGTTCTTGTCCCAGCTCTAAGCTCCCGGGCCCAATCCACAGGGCTCCTGGGAAACATGTAGTCATCCCTGAGCCTTGTGCCCTGCCCTAGAACAAGTGGATGGCTTTGCTAGGTGCTGTGGGTAATGAGTGGGGCCTGGAGTAGGATGCAGGCCTGACCTCTCCACTGCCCCATTAATTCTGTCTGTCCAACTCTGCTGCACCCAATACCTCCAGGCCTTCTCAGGGCTGACTCCTCTGCCTGGAGCGCTCCACTCCCCAGTGCCCCACGGCCCAGTGAGCTCCTTGAGGGAAGAGCCCTGACCGTGCTCATCTCCAGCACAGACGGGTGCCCCATGAATATGGGAGGGAGGAAAGGAGAGAGGAAGGGAAAGAAGGAGGGGGTGAGAGTGAGGGAGGATTTCCTCACTGGACTTCCTCAGTTTGAGCTCTGAAAGTCCAATGTCCCAGGAAACCCCTCAGGCCTGAGCAATCTCTCCCATTGGCCATCCTCCTAGAGCTGGTGCTGGTAGGAAGTGGTGGGGGCAGGGTGGGGCACTGAGAGAATTCAATAAAACAAAGTGTGGAGGGGGCCTGCCTGGATTGATGATGATGGCGTGCCTGGAAATGAGAATTAATGAACTCCGCTGTTTGTGCCTGAGCTGTGAGCCGTACACAAGCCACAGTATCTGCACAATTTTACCAGGGAAAAGTCTCCTGAGGATATAGAGGCAGAAAAAAAGCCTGGGCCATGACCCATGCTTTGCTCCCAAGGTTACTGCTTCCGCCTCTGCTCCCCCCAAATCATCCCCCTTAGATAAACACGGAGAGTCTAACACCAACGAATGGACCAATGTGAGAACTATGCTTCAGACTAGGAGCAAAATCTTTTTCCATCAAGGGATGTGGGTTGTGCCAAAAATAGAGCTTCAAGACCCTATTAGGGGATAGTTCTCAAACTTGATATGGCATTAAAATTAGAGAGGGATTGTTTAAAATGTAGACTTCTGGGCAGACCTACCAGAGGTTGTGACTCGGAGCATTTCAGGATGGGCTCCAGGATTCAGGCGGTTCTCATGCAGGGGTTAAAGGAAGAACGCTTCAGTGACACTTGTTAAAAGCATGGTAACAAAGACTTTACTTAGGACCCTTGATATAGGTATAGGGATCATTGCAACAGGGGGAGAGATTGGACTCAACTCTGAAGACAGCATGGGCAGGTGGGACTTATAGCCGAGGGGCAGGGTGGGGTCAGTGGGTGGAAAATTACTAAGATGAAACCTTCAGGGTGAGGGGGATTCTGGTTAAACCTACCTAACGGGATTCTGGGGATTGCAGTTGAAGGCAGGCCAGGGAGATGAGACATCCTCTGGGGGATGGTGGTGGGTGAGGAACCTGATCAGATATGGAGGATGATCAGATGTCAAGGATGGGGGTTGCTGCTACACTGACTTAGCAGGGCTCTTTTGCTAAAACTGGACTTCGTAAGGAAGTGCACAGATGGGCCTAGGAGAAGGTTCAGGAGTCTGACTAAAGTTTGGGCAAGCCAAGAATCCTTGTCACAGGTGACTCCAGTATCATAAATAGAGGACCTCTTCTGTAGGGATGGATTTAGAAAGATGGCATCACGCTGATCTGAGCCACCTTGAAGGAGCAGGTGACCAGGGCATCAGTTCTGAGCCCCTTGGTGTTATGGCTTTCCCCAGGCTGGTGCCAAGGGAAGAATTGGGAGGTGGCAGGCAGCCACACCCTGAACGCATGTGCCAGCAGGGGTAGGCACATTGTACCCTATGCCTAAGAGAAGCAGAATTAGCAAACCGCTGGCCCTGCAGGGGATTAAAGGAAAGATGGTGTTTCTCTGCTCATGTTATGTGACTATTTGTTTTACCAATGTAAATGGATGTCACCGAAGCTCTGGGGTCTCCTACCATAAGGAGGAGGCTGAGTGGGGAGGAGGGGCAGCCTCTTTAGATGTCATGCTTGCATTTGCCAGGGCCTTGGAGGCAACTGACATGGGGGCACTGAGACAGAAGCCCAAAGTACTTTCACAAGGAACTTCTGCCCAACCTTGGTCCAACGTGCATGGCAACCTCACTCAAAATACAGAGACGTAGATGATGGAGGTAGGAGGAAGTCACAGAAGATCAGAGTTTTACTACATGGAAATTTGCTAGCAATTGGAAATTTGACTGCTATTTGCAAACATCAACTTCCCCTCCCACTGAAGGGCTGGAGGAGATCACCAGTCAATGGAGAGAGAGCTGATCCATCATCTGGCCTCATGTGCAGATGAATTAGGAAGGAAAAAACCAACATGGATGCTGTGGATGAAACAATTGTAGTACAAGGGAAACGGTGGGTGAGCAAACCTCCAAAATGACCCACCACAGGTCATTTCAGCCATCCTCAGTAGAGCAGAAGAAGGTAGAAAGCCTGCAGAAAGCAACAAGATGAGATGGAAAAGGAGGTAGGTGAGAGAGACAAGGACAGGTTGCAAGGAAAACAGAAAAGCACAATGGCCACCCTGGTGATCATCACAGCAGACCTAACTGATACCTCAGATCATTGAATTGGTGATTTGGAGGAAGAGTGCAGAGGAAAAAAATACATTAAAATGATGATTGATAATAGGATCATTTTGAAGAAATAGGGAAGAAAGAAGAGATGACCAGTGAATGAAAAAATGGTGTTCATGAATGAGATTTCAGAACAAGAGAAACAAACATTGTAGTCAAAGAGGCAATACCAAGAAACTCTTCTGAGCTAAAAAAGGAACTGTGTGTGCAGATCAGAAGGACTCTCTACATTCCAGGCAACGTGGTGGCAAAATTTTCAAATTAGAAAGCAAAAGGAAAAGTCCTAAAAATTATCCAGGCAGAAAAGGCAGCTATATACAAAGGATGTGGGGAGGAAGGGATGGAGAGCAATCCTAAATGGTTAACTGATAGGGGTGAACACGCACATCGGGCTTACTATGTCCCAGGCATGAACTAAGTGCTGTACACACATTCGCTCGTTCTATCCTCCTATGAGATAGGTCCTGTCATTGTCATCTCCGCTAACAGATCAAGCTGAGACACAGAGAAGTTAAGTAATCTGCCCAATGTCACACAGCAGATGACGGAGCTGTTATTTGGCCATAGGCAGTCTAGGACTTTTTTTTTTTTTTTTTTTTTTTCTTTTGAGACAGAGTCTCGCTCTGTCGCCCAAGCTGGAGTGCAGTGGCCGGATCTCAGCTCACTGCAAGCTCCGCCGCCCGAGTTTACACCATTCTCCTGCCTCAGCCTCCCGAGTAGCTGGGACTACAGGCGCCCGCCACCTCGCCCGGCTAGTTTTTTGTATTTTTTAGTAGAGACGGGGTTTCACCGTGTTAGCCAGGATGGTCTTGATCTCCTGACCTTGTGATCCGCCTGTCTCGGCCTCCCAAAGTGCTGGGATTACAGGCTTGAGCCACCGCGCCCGGCCAGTCTAGGACTTTAATCTGTGCTTTTCCAAACTACTTCACTCCACAGCCATTATCAGACCACGGCAAAGCATCTAAGAAGTTTGAAAATATTGTAAGCCAAGAATTCTAGACCTAGCCAACTTGCATTTAAGAAAGCAAAATAAATTTATTCTCAGACATGCAATGGCTCAGAAAATATACTACCTCTGTACCTCTTTTTAAAAAAATTACTTGAGGAAGTACTCCAACCTATTGAGGGATGAAACAAAATTAAGAGCACAGGTATGAAGAAATCATGATATAAAAAGAACTGGTGGCTGGGCGCGGTAGCTCATGCCTGTAATCCTAGCACTTTGGGATGCCGGGGCAGGTGGATGACCCGAGGTCGGGACTTCGAGACCAGCCTGACCAACATGGAGCAACCCCACCGCTATTAAAAACACAAAAACATTAGCCTGGCTTGGTGGTGCATGCCTGTGATCCCCACTACTCCGGAGGCTGAGGCAGGAGAATCGCTTGAACCTGTGGGCAGAGGTTGCAGTGAGTTGAGATCCCACCATTGCACTCCAGCCTGGGCAACAAGAGCAAAACTCCATCTTAAAAAAACAAAAACAAAAACAAAGCAAAACAAAAAAGAATGGGCAACAACACCAATTTTAGTTAAAACAGACAGAATTTTAAATTATTATAAATCTGGCAACAACAGAATACAAAAAAATCCAAATGTATAATTATAAGGGTAGTTATATGACAAAAGGCCAATAATGTAACAATTATAGCCTGGATACCCAAGCCTCAGTGATATCAATAAAGTTCAAGAAGAAAAGAAGGAAGGCAAACTAACTTCTCATCTCAAACTGGGGAACGTGCACAACATCGTAACAACTAGAGAATGCCACTGAAATGCTTACAGGTCTTCATTAGTCACATAACGCCAGCATATATCTTTTCTAAAACATTAGCAAATATAAAATCGCAGTAAACATGATCTGTTTAGTTTTTAAAAAAGTGCAAAGCAGACAGGCAACCCCACACCCACAGAGAGAGCTGTGCAGGTTGCCATGTACGTCGATTGATGTAGGATGGCAGAACTGTGCCTTCGGAGGCACTGCCACAGCAACCTTCTCCTGCCTCCTCCTCCTCCTGCCCCACTAGGACTTGACCTCCCAAAAGTGCTGCATTGTTGCCAGTGTTCTCATTCTTCACCTTTTTTTTTTTTTTTTAAAGACAGCGTCTCGCTCCATTGCCCAGGCTGGAGTGCAGTGGCACAATCTTGGCTCACTGCAACTTCTGCCTCCCAGGTTCAAGCCACTCCTGCCTCAGCCTCCTGAGTAGCTGGGACTATAGGCATGCACCACCATGCCCGGCTAATTTTTGTAATTTCAGTAGAGACGGGGTTTTGCCATGTCGACCAGGATGGTCTCGAACTCCTGATCTCAGGTGATCCACCCATCTCGGCCTCCCAAAGTGCTGGGATTACAGGCATAAGCCACCGCACCCGGGCTCATTCTTTAACTTTCGTGTACCTTTGGAAGGTTAGAGAAGGACAGCTACCAGTGTCCTGGCTGGCATGGGCCCTGGGTTGGGGAATGGGGAGTGGGAGAGTTGTGAAGAATCTTCCTATTTTTTTTCTCATCCAGATGGTGCTTGTCACTAGGAACCTATAAAGTCCAAACTGAATCATGTGACTCCTTTCTTAAAGCAATTGACTGATTCCCCTTTGCCCTAATGTTAGAGTCTGAATCCTTTCCATGTTCTCCAAAGTTCCTTCCAGTCTCATCATATCTCCCACTCCAACCTCAGTTTCCACACTGCCTTTGACTTTCATGCAGCTTCCCAAACGCTCCACGTTCTCCACTGACCTTTCTGCCTTTGCACAAGCTGCTCCCTTGGGCTGCAGTGGCCTTTCCCTCTGACCCCATCCCCACCTGGAAAACACTAATAAGATAGGGTGCAGGTGCGTGTCTCCCACGAACCCTTCTCTGATGTCCGCTGGCTGGAGGAAGTCCCCTCCCGTCTCCCATCCTGTGCCATATTCTCCCCTCCGGTCATTCACTACACATTTCCTTAATCTATTTAGTTTCAGGGATATTTAAAGCCCTGGTAGCTTGGGTTTCTTTCGCTGGCAGCTTAAGGCAGCCCAAAGCCATAAACTGCACTGGAAAGGACAGGACAGGTCTTATTCACCGCGTCTCCAGGCTCAATAGCAGGTACCCCATAAACACTTAACGGAACTCAACTAAGGTGCCCTCGCTACTGTCACCAGCCTGCACCATGCCTCACTAGCAGGTAACAGTACAGCGGGTGTCGCTTGAAGGCTAAATCCCAACAGTTGGTGGTGCTGGGGTTCTGGGAGAGGCAGTTGGAAGGGACCACAGCCTCCCACAGGGCAGCTCCAGAATGTTCTGGCCATATGACTGAGGTCTTCCAGCACTGGCCTGTCCCTGCCCCGTCCCAGGACCACAGTTTAATTTTGTTAAGAACATTTTAAACTCTAGGAAAGCATTTGAGGGCAAGGGAAAAGGTGGAGCGTTCTCCTGGGACGAGGTAAAGATATACAGGGGAGATGAGTAGGAAACTCGGACCGAACGTTGAAGGGCTGGGTTTACAAAATGCAAGGGCAGAACTAACACTATACAACTGGACATTCACCAGACTATCCTTTTTTGTTTAGCATTAAAAAAAAAAAGAAAAAAAAAAAGTCACCTAAGTGGCTTTGAAAAATCGGAAAAGATCTATGCATAATCTGTCTTTCCAACGACGACTCAGTGCCCCCTCTGCTTGTGGGAACTGAATGTAAAAATAATCACCAGCTTCAGGGCCTCAAAAGCCACCTCGATGGCGAGGAGGCAGGGCACAGAGGGGCAGTGCCAGTCTTGAAAGGTAAGGTGGGTAGAAATTAGCATCCCAAACTGCCCACCACAGAAGTGTCATCCAACCGCCTTAAAAAAAGCTATTCCCAAACAGGCTCCTTCTGACGGCCTTGGAGCTGATGTGCAGGCAGCCAAGTGTGTGTATTTGTGGAGTTGTAAGTAGGTCAGATATTTCTGTCGCTAATTATTACTTGTGAAAAAATATGTCGTGAGCTTGCCGCAGGGAGAGAGTATCGAAAGCAGCATTGATCTTTGGAATCTCTAGCCAGATTTATCTGTGTGGGGTTGGAATCCCAAGGACTGCCAAAACAGGAAAAAAAAAGAAAAAAGAAAAAAGAAAAAATGTCCTCAATCCAGGTCTACGGGGGGCAGTTGTGGGAACTCCAGCAGGAAGTTGAGAAACCTGGGTTCCAGCCCTTGATTTTTACTTTCCCGTTCCGGGCTTCAGTTTTCTCACTAGGTTGGATTTTATGTTCTGATTTCACAAACTCCACAGTCAATGGTGATTTTCTCGGGACCTGGGATTTCCCTTTGGTTTTAGGGATATGGGTCATTTCCTTTCTGGGAGGTATAGGCAAGAAATTCGTTCAGAAATGAGATTAAAATTTTCTGGCATTGATTATTAGGTGGGAAATTTTGCTGCACCTGGATCAGACCCACATATCTAAATATTTGCTGAATGTTGAATATGTGTTGGACATTGTGGCAGGCATGCTGGACATACGAGTGCATTTGCCTCTACTCACTCCTTTGTATATATAGGGTTGGTGGCCCCTTATTGATTTCAGTGAGTGACATGGTTTTCTCAAGGTTGCACACATAGGAAACAGAAATGCTAAGATTAGAACCCAGCCTGACTCCAAGTCAGTACTGTCCTTGGCTCTTTCTCTCCCTTACCAGCCCCAAGAGCTGTATTCAAGTGGGCAGTAGAGAGGACAAAGATGACCCTTCCCCTCCTCTTAGAAGCAAAGTCTGAATACTAGGGCAAGACACTACTCTAATTAGTTTTATTTTTATAGGCTCTGAGACTTGTCAATGCTTTATGCAAAGTTATGCAGAATATGCGAATCAGGAGTGGCTCTGGTTGTGTTGTAACCAGGAGGGCACCTGCAGTTCTCTGATCTGAATAATTCCACCTGCAGAGCTTCCTGATGGCATGAGCAGCGGGAAGTGTTGGACTCCTGTCTGCAATGTCATGCCTCTTGAAAGTCCCTTCTGAGTAGTGCTCAGGAACTGGAATGTAAATGCCCCTGCCATATGGAGAGTATTAGCCCCAGAGACCTTGGCAGGGATGAATTCATTTGGTATGAAGGTTTTTTGTTTTTGTTTTTAAAGCAGGTGGGCCTCAGTTTTCTCACCTTTATAATGGGTGAGTTGGTCTCTATGAGCTTCAAGGATCTGTGATCACCCTAAGTGTTTAGATTCCTGTATGGAGGTTTCTGGAAAGTACTATCCTCTCTCTTTTTCTTCAGCACTTTATGATGCCCCCTGCCCCTCTCCAGCTTGCACTCCCACTGCCCTATGTTTGTGCTTCCCCCCTTGAAGTATTTGGCCTTCTAGAAGCTTCCATGCCTTTCTTGCCTCCTATGCTTTGCACATGCTGTTTCTGCTCCTGGAATGCCTTTCCCTCCCTTCTCCATCTGTCTAACTCCCACTCTCCCTCCAAAGGTCAGCTCGGATGTCAGTTTCTCCTGCCCCCTCCCCAGTCTAGGCCAGGTACCCTTCGTCCCCAGCCTCCTGGGTAGCACTCAGCAGCTGGTCGTTGTCCACCTTCCCCAGCAGGCACTGGGCTCACTGGGAACAGACACCTGCTGGTCTTCCCTATAGCCCTTCAAGCATGTGGGCCCAGGATTGTCACCAATCAACTGTCACTGGTCAACCTTTGAGGAATTAACAAATAAAAGAGTAAATGCATCCACACACTTTAATTCAGAATTGTCAATAAATAAATAAATAAGGCCAGGCACGGTGTTGGCACCTATAATCTCAGGGCTTTGGGAAGCCAAGGCAGGAGGATTGCTTGAGGCCAGGACTTTGAGACCTGCCTGAGCCACATAGTAAGACCCCCATCTCAACAACAACAACAAAATAATTGTCCAAAGGAAGCAGTTGCGTTAAGTTCCCACCCAGCTGTGACTTTAGACTAAAAATAGGCATAGGGACACCAGGCTCCTGTAACTCCCTAATATGAATTTTAATTTTTAATAACTCGAGAAATCAGTGAAATATACCTATGGGAAAATGATGAGGAATCAGCCACATAAATTAATGGAAAGTATGTGTTCACATTATCTAACTGTATTAAGTGTGAATAATAATTAATTATACATTCTACATGAGGTCTTATCTTGGAGAGTTCCTTAACCCAATGTGAAGAAATTTAAAAAGTCATTCATCACTCTCCTGTGCTCCACCCAGGTCATAACGTAAAAAGCAATAGCCAAAGAATTTTCTATAATTTATTAAAATCATCATCTTAGAGGAAAAATAACTCTTTTTAGAGCATAACAACTTAGAAATGGAAGCTGCACCCAAATGTGTTTGCTAATGCTGTTGGAATCATCCGGTCCACCTTCCCGTTCTTCCCTGCATTTGTTCATTCTTTCATTCAGTTACTGTGCACCCTATGAATGTGGTATGGAGAGGTGGTATAGCAAGCGGATATGAACATGAACTCCCCAGCCAGACTGTTTGGGGTCAAATCCAAGCTCATCTACTTTCCAGCTGTGTGGTGTTAGGCAATTTGCTAAACCTCTCTGTGTCACAGTTTCCCCATCTATAAAATGGAGAGAATAATAGGACCCATCTCGTAGAGCTGGGATGGGAGATTAATGAGCCAACACATGTGATGTGCTTAACCTAGAGCGTAAACTAACTCTCGGTGTGGCCATGCGGGTGTGCTGGGCAGGAAGACAAAATGACTTTCTGCCCTTGGAGAGTTTGCTGATTGGTGAAGAAAACAGACCATCAATAAGCAGCTGCATGTTAAATTACAAAGTGTGTGTGTTGCATATGCAGGAGAGTACAGGACTACGATAGGGAGTGATGAGGGCATTTTATATAAGGCAAGCAGGTCCAGCTTCTCTCGGGAGGGGACGTTCAGGTCAAGGACTCAAGGTAAGAAGGAGCTGGTTAAGTAAAGAGTTGGGGGAAGAGGTTTCCAGGTCTTGGCTTATGTGTGGTACTCTACTACCTTGGGTTGCCCTTTCCCTGTTTAGACTTTTTTTTTTTTTAGACAGAGTTTTGCTCTTGTTGCCCATGCTGGAGTGCAGTGCAATGGCACGATCTTGGTTCACCACAACCTCTGCCTCCTGGGTTCAGGCGATTCTCCTGCCTCAGCCTCCCGAGTAGCTGAGATTACAGGCATGCCCCACCATGCCTGGCTAATTTTGTATTTTTAGTAGAGACGGGGTTTCTCCGTGTTGGCCAGGCTGGTCTCGAACTCCTGACCTCAGGTGATCTGGCCGCCTCAGCCTCCCAAAGTGCTGGGATTACAGGTGTGAACCACCGCGCCCGGCCCCATTTAGATTTTTTAAAGCACAAATATGTCATATTAAGACACACTGCAGAGCCCCAGAGAAAAACAATGTGGTTAAGGGCAAAGAAAAAGCCAACAGCCAGTGGTACGGACTACAGCACTTGGAGTGAGGCTCCCACATGCTCGGGAACTTGCTAACAGTCTATGGAAAAGGGGGTGCCACAGGACAATGAGGAAAGGAGAGATCCCTTAGTATCTGAAAAACAAGCCTAAAGTAGGGGGGAAAAATACAGCTAAAGCCTGCCTTACATCTCATAATCCAGACAGATTAAAGAGATAAAGTTAAAACTCTAAAGGGAATGGAAGAAAATTGGGAAGAATGGGTTTTTGACTTGGGAAGTAGAACAAGACTTCCTAAGACCGAACAGGCACAAACAATAAGGCAAAACATGGTTAGAGTCAACTACATCAAAATTTAGGATTTCTGTTCAGCAGAGGAAAACAAAGACAAGCAAACAGATGTCAAGCTGGGAGAAGACTTTTAATGTCTAAATCAGAAAAAGCTTATTGTCTATAATAGACAAAGAACTCCTTCAAATCAATAGGAGTTCCAGGAGATTCAATACGACCCCAGGAGATTCAGTACAAACCCTAGGACATTCAATACAAATGGTCAAAGAATATCACTAGGGAGTTCACAGAGGGATAACATCAAATGGTGACCAAGTGCTTGAAAGAAAAGAGATGTACCTGAAATCCAAGATATACAAACTTAAACAACACAGAGAAACCACTGCACTTTTCTTTCTTTTTTTTTTTTTCCCCCTGAGACGGAAGTCTCAGTCTGTTGCCCAGGCTGGAGTGCAGTGGCGTGATCTCGGCTCACTGCAACCTCTGCCTCCCGAGTTCAAGCCATTATCCTGCTTCAGCCTCCCAAGTAGCTGGGATTACAGGCGCCCATCCCCACACCCAGCTAATTTTTGTATTTTTAGTGCAGACAGGATTTCACCATGTTGGCCAGGCTGGTCTTGAACTCCTGACCTCAGGTGATCTGCCTGCCTCAGCCTCCCAAAGTGCTGGAATTACAGGCGTGAGCCACTGGCCCAGCCATCTTTCTGTTTTTATCAGACTCAGCTACAGAGAGCAAAGGTTCTCATCTCCCAGCTCCTGGCACATTCTCACTGTTGAACTGCACACAACCTTTTTTGTTGTGTTAGGTTTCTTTTTTGTTTTTTAACTTCTTTCTCATTTATCCCTGATTCCCACCACCATCCCGTTTCCCCCATGGGCATTTTCACTAATATATTTGATATATGTTCTTAAATATGCATGAATCCTTATGAAACATGTTGTGCTATTCTGTGTATATATGCTTTTAATTAACATGACTAATTCCGTGCTGTAGCTCTCAGTCTTTTTTTTTTTTTTCTTCTTCTTCTTTCTTCTCTTAGCACCAAAGTATATTCAATAGTCTGTAATAGTTGCTTATAACCATGCACAATGTTTTTTCATGGTGAGAATTCACCACATTCTTCTCATGCATTTCTTCAGCAATGGACACCCTGGTGGTCTCAGAGTCCCTGATCCTCTAAACTACACTGCTGGAGTAGCCTCAAGGGATGGCGGGGCTTCTTTTTGTCCTATGAGATGCAAGACGCAGGATGCGAGAGGAGATATCTCTAAGATAGACATCCAGGAGAGGTCACACTGGGTCGTGGATAAATATTTAATGTCCTTAACTGTGCCAGGGCCCTATAGCCCAAATGGCACCTCCGTGAAAACCAGAAAAAGCACAAAAAACCAAAAAAGCAACAATAACAAAAAACCCCAGAAAGACAATAAAATTGAAACAAACACAAAAACCCTGCCTGCCCTTTGAGGCTCAGCTCACAGTTGTCTCCTAAGGGACCAGATACCATTTCCTTTCTACTCTGAATGCCCCTGGCACATGTTCCCCTTTGCCTGGGAAACAGTGAGCTACTTGAAGGCAAAAAATCATATATTTGTGGTTTCTTTTCTTTCTTTCTTTTCTTTTCTCTTTTCTTTTCTTTTCTCCTTCCTTCCTTCCTTATTTCTTTATTTCTTTATTTCTTTTTCTTTTTTTTGAGACAGAGTCTTGCTCTGTTGCCCAGGCTGGAGTGCAGTGGTGCGATCTCAGCTCACTGCAACCTCCACCTCCTGGGTTTAAGTGATTCTCCTGCCTCAGCCTCCTGAGTAGCTGGGACTACAGGTGCGCACCATCACGCCTGGCTAATTTTTGTATTTTTATTAGAGATAGGGTTTCACCATGTTGGCCAGGACGGTCTCGATCTCCTGACCTCATGATCCACTCGCCTCAGCCTCCCAAAGTGTCGGGATTACAGGAGTGAGCCACCGAGTCTGGCCTATTTGTTGTCTTTCTACCAGTTGCAATAGCAGGCTCTCATAAAAGCTTGCTGGACTGATTTTCTATGTCCTGACACTTCAGAGCAGCATGACCTCACCCCACATTGATAAGCATGCCCACTACAGAAAAGGAGAAAATGATGGATTTGAGGATCAGGATTGTAAGATTCTGGTCTCCTTGCTGTCACCAACCTGAAGGGTAACCATCAGCAAGCGACTTTTCCTCTCTGGCTCTGAGTTTCCCAGTGGCAGCTCCTCTGTGGCAGAGAGAAGCTAATTTCCCCTGAAACCATTTCCCTTTTCCTCTTGGGCTCAGAGGAAGCCTGCATTGCCCAGCCTCCTTGCAGTGAGGTGCAGGCCTGTCATCAGGTTCTGGTCAATAGAATGTGGATGGAGGTGACATATTCTGCTTCCAGGCCTGATCTGTGAAAACCTCCTCATGTGAATCTCCACATTCTTACATCATCTGCTGGCCAGATGCAGAGAATCCCACAGCACCACAAGCTAGAAGGAGCTTGGATCCCCAAGTCCCTCCCTAGAGGAGAGCCATCCCAGAGAGCTTTATAACCAGAAACGCCCTTGGGGGATGGTTGTATGAGCAAAACTAAACTTTTATGGTGTTTTGCCTTTGAAAATTTTGAGGTTGGTTGTTACACCAGGTGTCCTCCTGATTAATCTATTTCCCTCAAGCCAGATTTCACCCAATAATTCCTTAATTTGTGTCATGCTTCTCCACTTTTCACAATTGATGTTTTGTGGCCCAGCTCTTTTATTCTACTCAAAAGTAGCTGAATAATCTGAAATAGCAATTGAGTATCCAAAAGGAGCCAATCTCAATGCTGGCGTTGCCCCTGCATCCACTCCCTACAATCCATCACTATCATGGAACCAAAAGGATCTCTCTGGAACCAACAGGAAAAGGCAATTCCTCCAAAATACTTTCATGGTCTCCTGTTATCCTCAGAATGAAGCCAAAGGGCTCATACCTACGAGGCCTACCAAAACTGGCTCTATTTCTTCTACTTCCTCTCCCCTGCTGAGTCCACAGTTCAGCTGCGAAAAGCAGTTCCTCTAACACGCCAGTCTCAGTGCCCAACACAGTAAGGACTAGGCCTTCAGGGTAACGCTAGCTGAGCCCAGGAGGCTCTTCCATCCCCTCCTCCTTATCTTGGGGGTGTGGCTTACAAGTCACTTTTCCTTAGGGAGTCTGGGCCCCCGATCACTCCCTCCAGTCCACGCTTTTGCCCCACTGTGTGCTTACCACTCACAACATTCATTGCAGTTGTAAGTACTTGTCCCCTGAACCGTCTGTGTCCTGAAGGACCAAGCCAGTCTTGCTTCTTACTGAATCCCCACACCCGGCCCAGACCCTGGCTTGTTGATCGTGCTCTTAAGTATAGTCATGTGTCGCTTAACAATGCGGATGCGTTCTGAGAAGTGTGTTGCTAGGCGATTTTGTGCAAATGTCATAAAAGTGTACTCACACAAACCTAGATGGTAGAGGCTGCCACCCACCTAGGCTTCATGGTCTAGCCTGTGGGTCCTAGGCTACTAACCTGCACTTGTGGCACTGTGTGGAAGACTGTAGGTGACTGTAACACAATGGTAAGGATTTGTGTGTCTACACATAGAAAATGGACGGTAAAAATGCAGTATTATCATCTGACGGGACCACTGTCGTATATGCGGTCTGTCATCGACTGAAACGTCATATGACACATGACTGTAGTTGCTGAACAGGGCATCAATACATGACCAAATCCCGAGGGAACAAGTGGGCTTGATTCCTGGAGGAGGGGTCATATCCTGTGTCATCCAAGGGGGACAAACGGATTTCTTGGAAGGCATAGTGCCTCTCAAAGGAACAGAAAGGCCATACTTGGATGCATTAGGTCCCCAATTAGGTCCAGAGCTTCACAGAGTGAATCTGCAATGCCAAGGCTCAGTGCCCACAGAGAGAGATCCCATACTGGTCACCAGTGTGGGCCACTGAGTTCTGGGTCTCCCTCTGAACCCAAGACTTAGTAACACACAAAAATAAAGCTGAAGGCCCAGGCAGGAAGACGTGATGAGCATTCACAATGCGGACAGGCTGGGCGTGGAGATCCTCTCCCGCAACGCACACCCTTTCAGACGCACAAACTCCTCTCCAGGCAATTGTTTTCTCCGTGAGTTCCCTCGAAGCAGCCATTTGTGTCTCTTGATTCCCACACGCGGATGACCTTGTTAGGTCTTGTTAGATAGATGGAAGACTGTACCGGGCTCTTGTGCCCTCTCTCTCTCTGGCTAATTACAATTTGCAAAGCGAGGTCACTTCAGGTGAATTAAAACGAGACGCTTGACAATTAATTTAAATAACAAATAATGTCAGCTTGGCCATCTGCTGATGGCTGGCCCCCAGCCTGACCACCGGTGCTATCAGCAAGAGGATCTGTTTTCTCAGCCCAGCAAGATCGTAAAAGCCCAGGCCAAGAGACCCCGGGACCCCAGAACACCAGTGTCCGGCACAGTAAGGACTCGGCCTCATGGTAACGCTGCAGTCTCAGGTTGGTGACAGCTGCTCTGCCAGGCCCTTGTGGCCAAAATTTAAGGCCTGCCAGTTTATAAATTGTGTCCTTTTTCACCCCTATTAAGGAAGCCTGTGTTCCTTGACCTATCATTGCTGTTGTGTCCATGGTTGGTATAAATATTGCCTTCCAATTACACAGAATTTTGAATTTTTGCTCAAAACATTCGTTTGGTTACTTCACTCTCTTGTCTTTCCAAATCGTCCCTTTTTCCTCATCTAAGATTTCGTCTGGGCCACTCCCCAGGAGAGCAGGAGTGAGATGTGCTCAGACTCCTTTCCAGGACTTGTTACGGATCTGCCCCGGGTGGATGGATGGGGCTGGGCCACCAGGCTAGACCTAGTAAAGGTCAGAGGCTATTGCTGCTGGAAAAGCTTTATTTATGGGCAGGAAGACTGAGGACCCCAGGAGAAGGGCAGCACGGGGTTGCATGAGGGTAGAGCTGGGTTTGGGCTCACAGTGGCTACCTCCTGTGCCAGGGCTTCGTGTAGCACCCCAGCCACCCCCTTGGGCAGGAAGAGATGGCCAGGCCCCCTCTTGAGTGACCTAAGTTCTGAGCTTTGCAAAGACCCTCCTGGTAAGATCTCAATCTGGATCGAGGAACTGGAAGCCTACGCCAGACCCCTTGCCATCCTATCAGTCTCCTTGGCTCCGTGCCTGCAGCGGCCTCAGCTGGCCCATGCCAGCATGAGCTCCTGGTGAAGTGGATCTGTTGCTGCTGGTTTCTGTTTGCCCAGCCTTCCTTCCCCTGATCACAGCAGCCCTTAACTCTTTTCTTTTCCTTTTTTTTTTTTTTTTTTTTTTTTTTTGAGACAGAGTGTTGCTCTTTCACCCAGGCTAGAGTGCAGTGGCGCGATCTCAGCTGACTCCAACCTCCACCTCCCGGGTTCAAGTGATACTCCTGCCTCACCCTCCTGAGTAGCTGGGTCTACAGGCATCTGTCACCGCGCCCTGCGAATTTTTTTTGTATTTTTAGTAGAGATAGGGTTTCACCGTGTTAGCCAGGATGATCTCGATTTCCTGACCTTGTGATCCACCCATCTCAGCCTCCCAAAGTGCTGGGATTACAGATGTGAGCCACCTCGCCTAGCCAGGTCAGGAGTTTTGAGCGGGCATGGTCTCTACTAAAATACAAAAATTAGCTGGGCATGGTGGCAGGTGCCTGTAGTCTCAGCTACTTGGGAGGCTGAGGCACGAGAATTGCTCGAACCTGGGAGGCGGAGGTTACAGTGAGCTGAGATCGTGCCACTGCACTCCAGCCTGGGTGACAGAGTGAGACTCCATCTCAAAATAAATAAATAAAATGTAGCCAAGTTTTGAAAACCACTACTTCTTCCCCCGCCTCAGGGATGGGCCTGTGAACCAAAGTGGGCCCATCAGAGCCCTTCCCTGGGGATTTTGCTGTAGACAGAAGATGGTCCCTCTTTAAAGGCTGTGAGGGGACTTATGCCAGCCAGCAGCACTCAGCCCCGCAGCCAGCCCCTGCAAGGCTGCTCCTGTCCTCAACCCTCTTCCCCACTGTTCTGGGTCATGTGGAGCCCCAGAATCACTGAACTGCTTCCTGGACTTGCATCTTTGCATATGGTATTTCTTTCCCTTACCAGCGCTTCTTTCTCATGAAGTCTTACTTAACCTCAGAGATTCAGTAGGCATTGCTTATTCTGGGAGAGCATCCTTGCTCCCCGCCTGCCGTGGGCTGGGCTTGGAGCTACTCCTCAGGACTCACGCTTGTGTGTTCTTCTCTGAGGGACTCAGCGCTGCTTTGCAATCATCTGTCTGCACAGCTGTGCTCCCGCAGGCTGCGGGCTTCCCTAAGGCGGAGTCTGCGCCCTGTTCTGATGCATCCTCCTGTGTTTAGCTTGCAATCTTTGCTTGGTGAGTGAGTCATTTTTTCGCTCCCAGGAGCATTGGGGGATCACCTAGCGACAGGGGCAGGAGCTCATCTGCTTCTCCGTGCTCCCGAGAGAGGGAGAAAATGAGGTGGAGAGAGAGAGAGTGTGTCACAAACCAGCGGAGAGAGAGAAACATCGTCCTTTTCAACTCAACTCTCTGTTCCTTCCCTCATTCATCTGCTTCTCCGTGCTCCCGAGAGAGAAAATGAGGTGGAGAGAGAGAGTGTGTCACAAACCAGCGGAGACAGAGAGAAACATCGTCCTTTTCAACTCAACTCTCTGTTCCTTCCCTCACCGGACAGACATTTTCTGTGCTCCTTCCTACTCTGGACCAGATAGAGAAAGTTTTGCAGAGATGAACTACGCAGTAGACAATTAAAATAAGACTACCAGGCCGGGTGCGGTGGCTCACGGCTATAATCCCAGCACTTTGGGGGGCCGAGGCGAGTCGATCACCTGAGGCCAGGAGTTCAAAATGAGTCTGACCAACATGGTGAAACCCGTCTCTACTAAAAATACAAAAAAAAAAAAAAAAAAATTAGCTGGGCATAGTGGTGGGCGCCTGTAATCCCAGCTACTTGGAGGCTGAGGCAGGAGAATCGCTTGAACCCGGGAGGCGGAGGTTGCAGTGAGGCAAGATTGCACCATCGCACTCCAGCCTGGGCAACAAGAGTGAAAACTCTGTCTATAAGATAAGATAAGATAAGATAAGATAAGATAAGATAAGATAAGATAAGATAAGATAAGATGGAACTATCAGTCACCTGGACTTTCAGAAGACTTAATGGGGTATTCACAAACGGAGATCTTTCTGGTGCGTATCTCAATTACTCACTCTCCAGGGCATGGCCAGGCACTGCTTCCTTGGCATGAGGCACCACCAAAGACCTGAGAAATAGGATCCCTGGAGTAGTCTTCTGACCCCTTGGAGGCCTCTATGAGAATACCTGTTAGTTTTCTTACCTGGGAATATTCCAACATGTATAGCCCTCATACTGTAAACACTATAGCACTGCTTCTGAGTTTTCTCTCTGTGACCCCAAACCAGTGTGGTCCCTCTGTCTGTGGGCTAAAGAGAAATCAGAAGAGCCATGAAAAATTACATTTTATAAACCTGCTGTTTTATAAAAACTACATGTTATAGAGCTACCCCCCAAAAAAAAGCAACCGATGAACAGGAACGCACAAAGGGGCTGTTTTGGTTAAGATCATAAATCCAACTCAAAACTAGCTTGAGCAAGCAAGGTAATTTTTTTTTTTTTTGAGACGGAGTCTCGCTCTGTCTCCCAGGCTGGAGTGCAGTGGCCGGATCTCATCTCACTGCAAGCTCCGCCTCCCGGGTTCACGCCATTCTCCGGCCTCAGCCTCCCGAGTAGCTGGGACTACAGGCGCCTGCCACCTCGCCCGGCTAGTTTTTTTTTTTTGTATTTCTTAATAGAGACGGGGTTTCACCGTGTTAGCCAGGATGGTCTCGATCTCCTGACCTCGTGATCCGCCCGTCTCGGCCTCCCAAAGTGCTGGGATTACAGGCTTGAGCCACCGCGCCCGGCACAAGCAAGGTAATTTATTGATTGTATCCGAAATGTGTTTGGCTACAAATAAAAACTCTGACTACGGTTGGCATAAATAAAGGTTTTCTTTGTCTCACATAATGTTCAGAGGTAGGGCCGGGCGCGGTGGCTCACACCTATAATCCCAGCACTTTGGGCAGCCGAGACGGGGGGATCAGTTGAGGTCAGGAGTTTGAGACCAGTCTGACCAACATGGTGAAACCCCATCTCTACTAAAAGTACAAAAATTAGCCAGGCGTGGTGTCCCGTGCTTGTAATCCCAACTACTCAGGAGGCTGAGGCTGGAGAATTGTTTGAACCCAGGAGGTGGAGGCTGCAGGCTGCAGTGAGCCTAGATTGTGCCACCACACTCCAGCCTGGGCTACAGAGTAAGACTCTGTTTCCAAAAAAAAAAAAAAAAAAAAAGTTCAGAGGCAGGCAGTCCGGAGCAGGAGAGAGCGCTCAGCAACCCCTCCTGTCTTTCTGCCCCATCGTCCCCAGCCTGCTGTCTTGCAGTTGTGAGGCAGCTGCCAATTCCCAGCCCTTACCCATAGGAAGGAAAAAAACAAAAACAGAAAAATGGAAGGAGGTGCCACAGGCAGTTCTGATAATGTTTCCATATCAGTGATCTGTTTCCGTGTGATTAATCATCCCCAAACCTAACAGCTAAAAACCACCACACATTGTCGCTGATGAGACTATGGGCCAGCTCAGAAGTTTTGCTGATTTAAGGCTGGCTTGGCTGATCTCAGCTGGGCTCAGTCATGTGTCTGCGAAAGGCTGGTGGTCCACTGGGACCGGCCGATCTAGGATGGCCCTCTCACGTGGCTGGCGTTGGCGAGTTGTCAGCTGCTGGGATGTCTCCCTTCCTCCAGCAGGCTAGTCTGGGATTGCTCACATGGTGGCTGGGCTGGGGTTCGACAGAGGGAGCAGAGATACCCAAAAGCTCTTTTGAGACTTAGGCTCAGGTCTGGCACAGTGTCACTCCTCCCACCTTCTATTGCCCCAAAGTTGTGAGGTCAGCTGAGATTAAAGGTGGAGAAACAGGCTGGGCGCAGTGGCTCACGCCTGAGGCAGGCAGATCATTTGAGGTCAGGAGTTTGAGACCAGCCTGACCAACAAGGTGAAACCCTGTCTCTACTAAAACTACAAAAATTAGCCGCGCTTGGCGGCACGTGTGTGTAATCCCAGCTACTTGGGAGGCTGAGGCAGAAGAATAGCTTGAACCAGGAAGCAGAGGTTGCAGTGAGCCAAGATCGTGCCACTGCACTCCAGTCCAGGCAACAGAGTGAGACTCTGTCTCAAAAAAAAAAAAAAAAGAGGTGGAGAAATAGACTCTACCTCTCTCTGGGAGGAGCCACAAAGGCACCACACACAGGGTGGTGTGGACAGGTGTGAAAGTGGAGTGTGGTGGCCAAGTGACACAGTTTGGCTGTGCTGGTTCACAAGGGTACCCTTAGCTTCATCAAGGCTTGGAAAACTGAGCTGTGAGCAGTTTCTGCCTCTATAAGAGAAGCCAGAGGAAAGGGACTCAGAAACGAGGCTGGGGCAGCCAGTTGCCAGCCTGCCACAGTCACCGACCTGGGAGATGGGTGGAACTAGTTGACAGCAGGGGCTCAAACAGGGTCATTTGGGCATCTCCCTCCATCACTTGGCTCTGCTCAGCTCTGTGCTGTGAAAGTGTCAGCTGAGTGAGTCACCGGCAGCCCTGACCTACCTCCTCCTGGCACCACAAATCCAGAGGAAAGAGAATTTCTTTTTCCCCATTTCCCACCATTGATTCCAGGGAAACCTCTGACCGCTTTTGCTTGGTCAGGCGCCCTTTCCCTAAAAACATCTGTGGAGTCAAGGGCAATGGGTGCCCTAATGTCCAGCCTGGGCCATTCACTGGCCCGTCTGGCTCTTGGAGGGGAGCAGGTGGAGGGGGGTCATGACAGACACTCTGCCAAGGCCAGATAGACAGCTGGAGTTGCCCAAAGGGACCAGAACAAGTGAGAGAGGAGGATGCTGGGCACACAAAGCCCATGGTCCTCAGCCTGTGCAGGAGGCCAAGTAGATGGATGGCTGGGAGTGGTGCTTTTGAAGAGCAGCCTTGGGAGAGAGGGAGGAGTGAAAAGTGACACCTGTGGGCTGGTTGGTGTTTCACAATGTCCCATGTGCTCTGATGTGATGCAGGCTGAAATCCTGCATCCTGGGGAGGGGCTGGAGAGCCCTCCTGGAGGGCCCGGGTGCCCCTTGTTTGAGGCACCTACCCTTCTGACTTCAGAACCGCAGAAGCTCTTAAGGGTGGGTGTCAAAAACCGTGAATGCCCCAAGAGAGGAGCTGACACCATTTCCACTGCAGTGCAGCTGTGTGCCCTGTGAGCATGTCCAGACCCCAGACCTGCTGCATGGGCTTGAAACGCCACAGACGGGCACCTGGATCAGAAGGTCGGACAGAGTGGAGAGTTCCAGTCGGCGAGTTCCTTGCAGGGCCGCGTTTCAGGGATGCCTAGGGCTGCTCTGATAAATAGAAAAAGGTTCTGTGATAGAAGTTTGGGGAACACTGGGTTGAAGAAAGTTCACTTATTCATTCATCCAACAGATACTATTATTTATTATACACCAGTGTTCTAAGAGTTGTAAGCACGAGGGAGTAAAATAGACAAAAATCCTTGCTTGAGATTTACAGTCTAGTAAGAAGATTGAAGAGTTTTCTCTTCTGTGGGACTTCTCAGACCCTTTAATATACAAATGGGCATCACCAAAAAGGGGTAAGGCAGGCTCTGTTTCCTAGAGTTTTTGAACCCCAGAAACTCTTGTTTTGAGGGGACACTTATAGAATTGTTGTTCTATGAAATAGATTTTGAGAAACACTAACATAATCCAACCTCTTGTACAGATGGGGAAATTAAGACCATAGTCAAGGTCATCGGGCAGAACTGGCGCTGAAGCCAAGGTCTCCTGACTCACTGCACGGGGCTCTTGCACATCCTTTCCCTTGGATTCCCACCCTCCTTCCCTCCCTCCCTTCTTTTTCCTTCCTTCCTTCTTCTTCCTCTCCTCCTCCTCCTTCTTTCCTTCTCTTCCTCCTTCTTCTTTCTTTCCCTCCCTCCCTCTCTCTCTCTTTCTTTCTTTCTTCCTTTCTTCCCTTCCTCTCCTCCTCCTCCTTCTTTCCTTCTCCTCCTCCTTCTTCTTTCTTTCCCTCCCTCCCTCTCTCTCTCTTTCTTTCTTTCTTCCTTTCTTCCCTTTCTTTCTCTCTCTCTCATTTCTCTTTCTTCTTTTTCTTTTTCCTTCCTCCCTCCCTTCCTTCCCTCCCTCCCTCTGCCCCGCCTCACCTTTCTTTCTTTCATTCTTTCTTTCTTTCTTCCTTTCTTTCTTTCTTCACTCTTTTTCTTTCTTTCTTCTTTCCTTCCTTCCTTTCTCCTTCCTTTCCCCTTCCTTCCTTCCTTCCTTTCTCCTTCCTTTCTCCTTCCTTTCCCCTTCCTTCCTTCCTTCCTTCCTTCCTTCCTTCCTTCCTTCCTTCCTTCCTTCCTTCCTTCCCTCCTTCCCTCCTTCCTTTCTTTCCCTTCCCCTTCTCTTCCTTTCTTCATTCTTTCCCCGCCTTTAAGATATGGGAGGCTATAATGAATCTTGATGCCTGAGATAACAGCTGAAAGCTCCCATGCTGGCCATGGGCCACCTGGGCTGGCATCCTGCTGAGATGCCACACCTTTGACCACATGAATCATGTTCCGTGACCTCTCCCCATGCCCATCCCTGCTAACATGAACAGGTGAGCCCATCCCTTGGGAAAGGAGGCAAACTGGAACATGGGAAGCAAGGTGAGACTGTGAGGGAAAAAGCTAGTTTGCAAAAGTCCAGCTGACATCTTGGTGCTTGGGGAAGTTGTCTGCTTTCTTGATTAGACATACGAAGGGGGTTCTTTTCCTCTGTGGACATCCTTGAGTGCTCTGACGTCCCTCAGTTCATTCGTCAGTTCACAGTATGGGGACTGTTTGGTTTCTGGAATCTGCAAAGAGCTTGCAATCTCCAGGTGTGTTGCTCATGCAGCAGCCAGGCCAGTGGGAGAGGTGTTAAAGCACAGAGCAGGAGACTGGAGGATAAAGGAGGTGAAATCACCTACACGATGTGATCAGTTGGCGACATCACTTGGTGGAGCTAGGACTTGAAACCCAGGTCTCACTGTCCTCCCGAAAATATCCATGTTCTTCACTAAGAAGTGAATTGTCTTTAGGGGACTAGAAGCTCTTGATCAGTGAAGTAAAAACAAATTTTCCAGTTTCAAGAACCTCAGAAGGTTTGGGGGGGTATCAAATAAAATACTGTTTGTGACAGAATGTTGACAACAGTCAAATGAGGAGGGGTGGCATTTGCGGTAAAGCTGCGAGTTCTATTCTAGGCGCTTTTCAAACATCACATTTTGCTGATAAGGAAACTGAGGCTCAGGGAGGTGAAACCACTTACCCAGGGTCACTCATCTGGCAAAGGACCCTGGCCAGGGTCAGACTGAGACCTTCTTGGTCTGTGTTGAGAGCTGTGTTCTTTCTACTGCCGCTCATGGCCTGCCCTGCAGCACAGGACGGTCAAGTTGTGAGCAACCGCTATTCTTGAAAATACTCTGGCCACGTGCGGTGGCTCACGCCTGTAATCCCAGCACTTTGGGAGGCCGAGGCGGGTGGATCACAAGGTCAGGAGATTGAGACCATCCTGACTAACACGGTGAAACCCCGTCTCTACTAAAAATACAAAAATAAATAAATAAATAATTAGCCGGGCATGGTGGTGTGTGCCTGTAGTCCCAACTACTCGGGAGGCTGAGGCAGGAGAACGGTGTGAGCTTGCCTCACTGGAGGCGGAGCTTCCAGTGAGCTGAGATCACACCACTGCACTCCAGCCTGGGCGACAGAGCAAGACTCCGTCAAAAAAAAAAAAAAAAAAGAAAAAGAAAAGGAAAATAAAATAGTCTGTAAGTCGATCATTTGGGCGTATGGACTGCCCTATGAGCCTGAAATGGGTGCTCTCGATCTCTATGAGAGCCTGACATCCATCACTTTCTGGAATTTTCCACTTCTCCCTTCCTTTTTGCTCTTGCTTCCTGAAAACATAGAAACCTTATAATGAAATAAAACAACTGGCTCCACCACAAACACAGCCCCTTCAATGGGCTTCTTTCTTTACTATTGTGTCTTTGAATTTTAGACATTTCAGCAACCCCCTAAATCATCTTAGCATTTCCCCTAAACTGGAAAAATAAAAAATAAAACACTCCACTGGGGAGAGAAGGCAAATTGTATGTTCTTTTGTTTACACCAGTGTACAGAAAATCATTACAGATCTCCATGTGGCCTTGGTGATTTTCCATTGTGATATTGAAAGAGAAATGGATAAACTGGAGTTTGCAACCAATCTCGAGGGATTGCTTTTCTATCTGGGTGACCCCTGAAAGGCTTCTGAGCATATAGCTATTTTTGAAGGAAAAGAGGAAAGGCTGAGGGGTGGCCACCATTAGCAAGAGTTCACCCAGATGCTAACTTATTCTGATGTTTGCTTATTTTTATTTTTATTTAATCTGATGTTTTGATGCAATTGTTCGTACTTTGTGTTTGACCTTAAACCATTCTAATTCATCTTGGGCACGCCAAGAGAGGCAATTGACTATTAGTGACCAAGAAGCAGCCTGTTTTCTTAAAATGTGACCCAGCCATGTTCATTGAATTGATGTAGAGCAAGGTTAATCCGAGGGAGAGGTGGGTGGCACTGCTTTTGATCTTAACTCTCTTCGGTCATAATTTACTTCTCTGCTGCTTGGAATAGAAACATGTTTTCTTCTGCCCAAGGCTTCTACCAAGAGGCCTTTACATTTAGGGGAGAACTTGAGCCAAGTCCTGACCCATGGATTCTGGATGCAAAATGTACAGAGTCAGAGTGAATACTTGCTTTCCTAAAATTGTGAGCTGCATGAATTCTAGGTATGGTAGATGGAGCACTGAATTGGGAGTTGGTTGATGTAATCATCCCACACACTCTAGGAAGGAGGTTGTTCTTATGCCCACTTTATAGATGGAGGTACCGAGACATGGAGAGTTGAACTAACTTGCCCAACCCAGTAAGTTATGAATCCTTGGATTCAAGTGCAGGGAATCTCCCTTCTCCCTGCAGAGACTGGAACCTTAATGACCAAGCCTAGAGGCTCTCCAGATCTTCTGTGTGACCTTGGGTCAATCTCCTCTCCTCTCTGGGCCCTGTTTCCTCTTCTCTAAAATAAGGAGACTTGGTTGGATGATTTCTAGGCCACCCTTTCTGGCATTGACTACATAAAAAATTTTGTGATATTCCCAAAAGTCCAACAGGCATCTAGACTGCCATAGGTGATCCTGGTCAGATTTGGTCTCTAGAATCTGAAGAAAGAATTTAGCATGGATGGAGAGGAGTATTTAGTAAGTACCGGCTCTGTGTGCTACGCGTTTCATGCATGTACTTCGTGTTCATTCAACTGCCGCCATAATGTGATGAGGCTGGTCCTGTTATCCCCATTTTACAGATGGGGAAACTGAAGTTCAGAGAGGGGATGTGGCTTGTCCACATACCTGAGGAGTGGTGGATCCAGGATTAGCCCCCAGTACCCCATAGTACCCCATAGTACCCTGTGCTTCCCTCATCAGAGCATGCTTAGTAATCACCTGTTTATCTAACTGCGTCCAGTCTAGACTATGAATTCTGAGTAGCAGGGACCATGTTTTAGGCTTTGTATCTCCGGGTGCCAGCACAGGGTCTGGCCTACAAGAGATGATCATTGAGCATTGTTGAATGAATCCTTGAATGAACAGATGAATGAATGGAACACTCCAGAGCTCATTCCATCCCTTGCACTAACTGCACGGGACGGTCTCTGTAGGAAGAAAAAAAGGGGTGTGGGGAGAGAGGCTCAGATGGAATCCTCAGTTATGCGACTAAGAGGTTTGTCTCATTCAGTTCCTGAGCCCAGATGCCCACCCTCCTTCACAAGCTCAGAACTGAGCTCATATTGCCAACATGTTTTGCGCAAATGCTCGTATCAACACTTGGTGACTCAGGAAGACTATACCCTCATTCCTTTCTCCTGCTGCCTGCTAGGTTGAGTTAGAAAGCTTACTCTTGAGTTTTACTGGCTTGCTTGTGCTTTTTGGCATTTTCAAAATTTTGTACAATGGTTTTCAAAAAGCAAAAATACATTAATTTTTTTAAAGGTAGGATCCATATGAGATTTGATCTTCATCTTTTAACACTTTGGAGAACAGAAAAGTGGTATTTGGGGATATCATCTTCATAAGAATTGTGGCACTGAATAAAAGAGCACTGGAAGAGAAAATAAACATAAAGGAAAGAAAGGAAAAGAAAAGACCAAAAGAAAAGCAAGGCTCCACAGGCAAATGAGAGAGCCAAGTTGGAAAACCTGCCACTCACTACCACTGATGCCCACAAGAGGGCGTCTCAGGGTCATCCGGAAGGTAAAACTCAAGTCCAAGATCTGTTTCCCAGCGGCTGGAAATGACCAATGAGTAGGTTCTGGAATATCAGCAATGACCCCGCCTCTCCAGCACTTTACAGTTTACATTAGACTCTCCTCCCTCAGGTCATTTGCACCTCCCAAGGCCGTTCTCCTGGTGGTTTCCAGCCCTGGGGGCGTTTGTGGTTCTCTCTGACTAGTGGGATGCAGCTGGCATTTAGTGTTTGTCCACATGTGGGTGTGGCCGGGGAAGGCAGAGAGGCAAACAGCCCAGCACAAGCTGTACAGTCCTCCTCATCAAGATGTAGCACTCCCTCTTTGCCAATAGCAACTCCTTTTTGAAACTCTGGGCCTGAAATAATCATCTCGAACACATTTTTCACCAATCTTGTTGAAATCAACCTGGTTTTTCAAAATAGAGGAAGCACATCAATGAGTGGGTGGCCTTGCCCCGTTTCTCCTGGGAAGAGTCACAGGAGGGCCCGCAGTGGGCAGGCAGGGAGCGTGTCTTTTCTCTACCACACTGGGAAGGGAGGGAAGGGAGGCAACTTGGCTGAAACCCACAATAGGCACTTTGCAAATGTTGTCCCTTTTAGGGCCCACAACAACCTGGGAGGGAGATGTCAACTATCCTCATTTTACAGATGGGAAAACGGAGGCTCCGAGACGTTCAGTCATCTGCCTGATGCCACCCAGCTTTTCAGAAACACATAAAATCAAGATTTTTTTTTGTTTTTTTTTTTTGAGATGGAGTTTCGCTCTTGTTGCCCAGACTGGAGTGCAATGGGGCGATCTCAGCTCACTGCAACCTCCACCTCCTGGGTTCAAGCGATTCGCCTGCCTCAGCCTCCCAAGTGGCTGGGATTACAGGTGCCCATCACCACACCCAGCTAATTTTTGTATTTTTAGTAGAGACAGGGTTTCACCATGTTGGCCAGGCTGGTCTCAAACTCCCGACCTCGTGATCCGCCCACCTCAGCCTCCCAAAGTGCTGGGATTACAAGCGTGAGCCACCATGCCCAGCCAGAATCAAGATTTTTAACCCCAGAAAGGCCCAGGCTCCCCCAGCCCCACCATGGCTTCTATTGAGGCAGAGACCAGCTTGGAGGTGATTTTCTGAGAGGCCATGGAAAACTGGGATGGGCTGGGCTCAGGCTGTGACTCAGGGGGCCAAATTACCCCCTCCAGAATTCTAGCAGGCTGCGGGGAGGCCCATCTCTGGTTCAAATGTTCCGTGAACTAGCACATGAAATCAGTTCTTTTCCCCATTAATGCTTGCTGTACTTACACTTCTTACTATAATTACTCTGCAGTAATTAACAAGGGAAAATAACACATCTGGGTCTATACTTCGGCTCCAAACAGATGTACAAGATGCAGAGGCATGCAGAGGTCCTTTCACTTATTCGGCAAATCTGGATGGAGCATCCACTATGCACCAGCCTGCTGAACCTCAGGAGTCCCTCAGTGAGCCAGGGAGCACAGCCCCTGCTGGGCATGGAGGCGGAGTCTTCGGCAGGAGGAAGGGCAAGTGCCAAGGCCCTGGGGTAGGAATGGGTTTATCATGTTTTGAGAAGCTCCAAAGGCCAGCGTGACTGAAGCAGAGTGTATGGTTAGTGCAGGTGGGAGACAGGACAGGGAAGGGGTGGAAAAAGACCTTGGAGGGCTCTGCAAGGCACCAGAAAGCAGCTGGATGGAATACAGTGTGAAGCCCACTGGAGGGGATGAGGCGGGGTCATGGCAGAATCTGAGATTGCCTATTTCAGAAGGGGTTGGGGCTGCTCTTTATGGCCTTGTGAATAATCTGTATGGGGGAGGACAAGAGAAGAAGCCGAAAGACCAATTGGAGTGGGCATGGTAGAAGCGGAAAGGATGAATCTGGTGCATATTTTGGAGTTAATGTCCATGGGATTCACTGATGGATGGATTGAATGTGGAGGTGGGAAATAGGAATGAAGGGACATTTGGTCAAGGTGTGACTGTGCTATAGCTGTGAGCCGCAGTCATCTGGAAATGCATTCCTTCATTCATCCACTTATTCAGCAAAGACTGAAGGCCTGCTACATGCCATGCCCTGTGCGAAGCAGTGGGGATAGATCAGTGAACGACAGCCAGTGTGGTCTCTGCCCCCAGACACCACATACAGAGTGCCAGACACGGAAGGAATGAAGCAGCAAACTGGGGGGAAGAAGGATGGAAGGTCCAGGGTCTCAAACCTGCTAGGGTCGGGGTGGTGGGCAGGGAGGCTTCCCTGAGGAAGTGACAGCTCCTCAGCTCCCCTGAGATCTGAATGATGGGTAGGGGAAAGGGAAAGGGTGTTCATGGAGATGAACCAGAGGAGGTCGCGGTGATTTTTTTTTTTTTTAATTCTTTAAAATTTTTTTCTAGAGACAGGGTCCCGCTCTGTCACCCAGGCTGGAGTGCAGTGGTGCCATCAGGGCTCACTGTAACCTCGAACTCCTGGGTTCAAGCGACCCTCCCACTTCACCCTCCTGAGTAGCTGGGACTACAGGCGTGTGCCACCATGCCTAGGTATTTTTTTTTTTTCTTAAAACAATTATTTTTCAGAGAGGGCAGTTCTTGCTATGTTGCCAGGCTGGTCTCGATCTCCTGGTCTCAAGCTATTACAGGCATGTGCCCCGTGACTGGCAGCACTGGTGTTTGAAGGGAGGCTCTCGTAGTGGGGGTGAGTGTTGTGACCTGCAAAGGAGGCTGGCACTGTTCCACATGGGCACAGGATGCTCAGATTCCTCCTGAGCAGTAGATGCATCTCACAGGGGTGGAACAGGAGGACCAGCACTGATTTCCTGCATCTCAGATCCCTCTGCTTGCTGGGCAGAGACTGGATTGGAGATGACTATTGCAATAGAGAGAAGGGGGCAGCCTGCAGATAGGCTTTGGGGTTCACACATAGGATTTAGTGATGGTTTGGCTGTCAGGAGGACAAGGAGAAAAGGGAGGGAGGAGTGGAGGGTGAGTCCTCTATTTCTTGCTTGATCAACTGAGCAGTTGAAGAAACCATTTATCGAGAAAAGGAAGACTCAGGACTTTGGAAGAAGATTAGGAACTCAAAATTTGATTGACATTTTGAGCAACAAATGAGAGTGAGGACAGAGAGAGATTCCCGAAGACTAAGGAGAGAGCCTGGGTCTGCCAATCTCACAGGTGCCTGGCTCCAGGTGGGACGGGCTGGAGTCAGCTTTTGTTTTGATTCTAGAAAAATAGTCATGCAGCAATATTTCTTGTATCTGGAATTTCTAGAGTAAAGTTCACACCCACTGATATGGTTTGGCTGTGTCCCCACCCAAATCTCATCTTGTAGTTTCCATAATCCCCACATGTTGTGGGAGGGACCAGGTGGAGATAATTGAATCGTGAGGGCTGTTTCCCCCATCCTGTTCTTGTGATAATAAGTTAGTTCTCATGAGATCTGATGGTTTCATAAGGAGCTTCCCCCTTCACTGGGCACTCAATTTTCTCCTTCCTGCTGCTATGTGAAGAAGGATGTGTTTGCTTCCCCTTCTCCCATGACTGTAAGTTTCCTGAGGCCTCCTCAGCCAGGCCAAACTGTGAGTCAATTAAACCTTGTTCCTTTATCAGGTATGTCTTTATTAGCAGCTTGAGAACGGACTAATACACCCACCATACACATATATGCATAAAACACTCTGGAAGGCTCCACACCACAACCTCACGTTCTTTATTTCGGGGCGCTGAGGGTGGAGGGTGATATTTTTCTCTTCCTTTTGTTCTTTTTTGTGTTTTCTCATTCTAAATTAAACATGGGTTATTTATTTTCCCATCTCTTTCCTCTTTTCTATCCTCATCCTTGCAAAGAAACCCAAAGTTCCAGCCATATTGGCCTGGAACTGGGTTGATCAGGAGAGAAAAAGTCACCCTTTTTTCTAAAAGGCAGAGTGGAGGGTGCTCTCCTGTTGCACAGAATTCTGGGACCTGGTTTGACCAGACTTGGACAAGGCGTCACTCTGCCTCTGGCTGGGAGGGGTCCTTGAACATCTTTTCTTCAATTTGCAATTGTGTCGGAGGGCATTCCAAGTGGAGGGTACGAGTAGGTGCGATACCTGCAGTCAGGAGACAGCATGGAAATTAGGGGACCTGCAGAGGAAGGATGTGGCAGGAGCAATGGGTATGAGGGGCAGGGCGAGTGCACTGAGGGAGACAGGAGCTAGATCCTGCAGGCTCTTTTGGGGCCCTGGACTCCCGTGAAGCAGTGGGGGGTGGTTGTCCTTGCTGTTCCCATATATAGAGGAGGGAATGAAGCATCCTGCAGCACAGTGACTTGCCTTGCAGGGCTGAGGCTGGAAGCCAGGTCTCCCAGGGGGCTGCAGAGGCACAGGCTCTGAGGGAAGGGGGGCCAAGTGCAGACCCTGCTCAGGTTCTTTCCATTCTCTCCAGCTCCCCCAGGCCTTGTGAAGCCTCAGGAACACCCCTCTCTGCAAAGGACAAGGCCAGGATTTGACACAGGAGCAGCTCTCAAAGCTATTGGGAAAACTGGGACCCCTTCAAAGGCAGACACTGGGATAATTCCTCTTGATGCCTCTGCAAATGCTGCGGAGGAGAAGGGGAAAGTAGGGAGGAAGGAAAAGGAGGGAAGAGGGGAGGGAGGAGGGAAGAAGCAGGAGGAAGGCAGAGAAGAGGGAGGAGAGTAGGGAAAGGAGGGAGGAGGAGGGTGGGGAAGGGAGGGAAGAGGGAGGAGGAAGGAAGAGGAAGACGGAGAGGAGGGTGGGGAAGGGAGGGAGGAGGAAGGCAGAGAAGAGGGAGGAGGGAAGCAGAGAGGAGGAAAAAAGTCAACAGAGAGGAGGGAGGAGGGTGGAGAAGGGAGGGAGGAGGCAAGAGGGAGGAGGAAGGAAGAGAGCAGGAAGGAGAGTGGAGAAGGGAGGGAGGAGGGTGGAGGAGGAAGTGGGGAGGAAGGAAGAGGGGATGTGGATATTGGCCTCCCATCACCTTTTAAAGGAAGGAATCCCACCCTCTCCAGGGAATGAAGACTCCTGGATGTCTCCTTCCTGGGGCCTCAGTTTCTCCTTCTGAGCAGGAAGTGTATAGGTGCCCTTTCTGGTGGCTTTCTCTCTCCTCCTGCCACCCTCCCCGCTTCCCATTTCCCATCTGCAGAATTTCTCGCTCTGCGTGCGTTGAGTGGTGTGTAGGCAGAGCCAGGCGCTGCTGTGGATGTTCGGGAATCAACTGCTCTGTTCAGCAGTCACCCACACAAGGTGGATCATTGTCACCTTCTAAGCTTCTAGTAATTCTGGGCCCTGTCCTCGGCCCTCTTTCCCCTTCCTTCCCTCCGCCGCGATCTCTCCTGCCCCGGGCTCTCCATAAACGATCCCCGAGGGGCCTGGCGTCGCCGCCGCGGGCGAGTGTCATTGGGGACTTTTCCAGGCTGCGCGGTGCGGAGCGCTGCAGGGTATGGAGGGTTGGAAACTGCGGAGTCAGCGCTTCTGCCGAGCTCCCAGCGCGGACCCTGAGGGCCAGTTGGGGGTGAGGGTCAGGGGAGGGAGCGGGGGATCCCACCCTGCAGCCCGCACACTCAGGCCTACACTCCCCGGTCTGGAGCCCAAGTAACCCCCTCCGGTCCTCCCCACCACCCGCGGGAACTCGAGAACCGGTAAGGGAGTTCGCACCCTGCTTTGCAGCTGCCTTGACTTTGGCCCCACTCGGATCTGTTTCCTCTTTAGGAAACCGTGGAGATGCGTGCTGCCCCAGAGAATACAGGCGTGTTTACCAAAACCGCTTTGTAAGCAAGGGTTGCGCGCTTGCTGCGTGGGTAGGGGAGGCTCACCATGCAGTCTTTCCTGGTGCTGGAAGGGTGAGGCTTTGAAATCCAGCTGCCCGGGTTCTAACCTCCGTGCTGAATGACCTTGAGAGAGTCATGCAGCGTCTCTGTGCCTCAGTTTCCTCCTATGTGAAGTAGGGATGATATTTGTAGCACCTACTTTCCGTGGTTAGTTTGCGAATTCAGTGTGTTCCCCAGTAAGTGCTGGCTGTTGTTATAATTGCCCCATTTTGCAGGTGGGGATACTGAGGCTCTGGGCTCTGGGTGCCTTTCTTTAGGGTGCAAAACTGATAAGCAGGGAAGTCCAGGTCTGCAGGCTCCCTCCAGAGCTCCTTCATGGTGTCAAGTACACTGGGATGTCCCCAGTGACCTCTCCTAAGGGTCTTGGCTCCCAACTCTCTCCCACCTCCTTTTCAGGCTGTTCCTCTGAGGATGAGGTGCCACCCTCAGTACAGAGATACCCAGCAGTGGACTAACTTCAAGCTCTAGAAGGAGTTTAAAAGACGCTGCCAGGTCGAGGGCCTTGACCCAGGAGGTCCCCCCTGCCTTGACTGTGAGAGGCATTGGGCAGAACCCCAGGTTCTGAGCCTTCGCTGGAAGCTCCTGCTGGCTCTGTACAACAGTCAAAAGACCCGAGGTTATGGAGTCAGCCAGATCTGGTTTGAAATCTTCCTCTGTTGCTTATGCTTTTGGGTCAATACCTCCCCTCCCAGAGTCTAGTTTTATTAAAACCATAAAATGGAACCTTAACCTTTGCCTTGTGGGGTGATGACAAGGCTTAGAGGTAATTATGCAAAGCCACTCACAGGTAGCTGGCATTAGGGTCAGCGTACCATTGCTAGGAACTGGCTATGTGAACCTGCACATGTCTCTTACCTTTTCTCCGCCTCATTTTCCCCATCCTGGTAATAAAATGACTGTTCCAATGCACTTTAAATGCCATGATGGATCAAAACTTGCTCAATCTTGGTGGTATTCCAGGAGCTCCGAGGAGGGAGGGGTCGGGAAGGCCTGTCTTGGTGCCAGTACCTGGACCTTTAAAGACTCTTTGACATGTGTCTTAATGAATGAACAGAGCTGCCAAGGGTGAGTGCAGAAATGAATACGCAAATGTGCATTCACCCATGAGTCTCCTTCCACATCACTGCGGCCCCCAGCCTCATGACAAGGCCAGGCAATACTCTGGGGAAAAGGTTCAAGTCGCACGAACAAGGAACTCATGATTCACAACAAAAACACTTAATAATTGAGTCTAGACATCATGAGTCTTTCTGCCCAGTTTTCAAAGTACCTTCACATCCATGATTTTACTTGATGTTCCCAATGACTTGACCAGGAAAGCCTTATTGTAATTACTGTTATTATTATTTCTTTTTTTTTTTTTTTTTTTTTTTTTTTTTTTGAGATGGAGTCTTGCTCTGTCACCCAGGCTGGAGTGCAATGGCGCCATCTCGGCTGACTGCAAGCTCCGCCTCCCAGGTTGACACCATCTCCTGCCTCAGCCTCCCGAGTACCTGGGACTACAGGCGCCCGCCACCATGCCCGGCTAATTTTTTGTATTTGTAATAGAGACGGAGTTTCACCATGTTGGCCAGGATGATCTCGATCTCCTGACCTCATGATCCGCCCACCTTGGCCTCTTAAAGTGCTGGGATTACAGGCGTGAGCCACCACGCCCGGCCTGTTATTATTATTTCTATCATTACTGTTTATCTCGTTTTACTGTGGGATGCTGCCACTTCCTATTCCTGGGCCCCCCAAACATGAGCAATCAATCAGGGGTTCTTGTCTCTTCGTGTCTTCAGAATGCTTCTCCATCAAGCACTCTGGCTAGTCACCACCAATCAATTGAAGTCCTCATGACAGCTGAGACCCGTTTTGCTTCCCTGGCTAGCAACTATCCCAAAGGCAATAAATTCCTATTAAATTAACTTGAAAGGCTCAAAGAGGAAGAGGCAAGCTAGGCTCAGGGCCTGGATTTCCTGACGCCCACCCAATCCAGTGCTCTGCATGCAAACATCACTTAGAAGCCTCCTTCCTTCAAGGGTTCTCCCATTTCTCTGACCTAATGAGACAGCTCCAGACTCTGTGAAATATGCAAACACACACACATAAATCCTTCCTCCATGGCAGACTTTCCTTCAAAAAAGAAAAAATTACCCAGCAGTGTTGGCAGTGAGATCAGGCAAGACGAATTTGGGGACTAGCCAGTTGCGACAACCAGGTACACCATTCCTAGACCACAGAATGGAGCCAGAGATCTCCAGGAAGCTCTGCACTGTGCTGTGTCAATCACTGATAACAAAGACTCAAATTTACTCTTATCTCTAAACAGGGAAATGCTTTTGACTAGCAAATTAGACATTTTCATTTTCATCACAGCAAAAGCATGAATTTTCTGTTAATTTGTCACTTTCCAGACAGAAAAATGTTCCTCCTGGAGAGCAGGACCAGCTGCAGGAAGCCCCTGGAAGCCTCTATTTCATGGGTCCCTGCTGCCCGGAGTGGCGAGAGGCCTTGCTGAGCCACTGTGGGGCAGGGATGCCTGGCTGGAACCACGTGACTTCCTGAGCCTTGGTCTCCTCATTTGCAACAGGCAAATGCCTGGGCCTACTCTGCTGCCACTGTGCCCCACAGTGGGTTACCAGCTGAGTAACTTTCAGTGAATTCCTGTGCTTCACCGGCCACCGTTTTTCTAACTAGGAAAAAGAAATAATGACATTTTCTTGACAACACGTTGAGTGGATTGTGCTGGACAGGTATGTGAAAGCAGTCTGAGAAAGCAGAGTAGGAATGAAATCTCTTAATCTTAGCCCCTTCCCCTCATCTCCTTGAATTGTAACAGAAAGTTACAAGAGAGTGATGAGAAAATGCTATCGACACCAGCAATGTCCATTAGAACTTTCTTGGAGAATGAAAGTGTTTTTTATCTGCACCGTCCGACACAGATGCCACTAGCCACGTGTGACTGTTGAACACCTGAAGTGTGGCTGATGTACTGAAGCACTGTATTTTAAATCGTATTTAGTTTAAACCAACTGAAATTTCTTTTTCTTTTTCTGTTTTTGAGGAGTTTCGCTCTTGTTGCCCAGGCTGGAGTGCAATGGCGTGATATCGGCTCGCTGCAACCTCTACCTCCTGCATTCTAGCGATTCTCCTGCCACAGCCTCCCGAGTAGCTGGGATTACAGGCATGTGCCACCACGCCTGGCCAATTTTGTACTTTTAGTAGAGACAGGGTTTCTCCATGTTGGTCAGGCTTGTCTTGAACTCTGGACCTCAGGTGATCCACCAACTTCAGCCTCCCAAAGTGTTGGGATTACAGGTGTGAGCCACCGTGCCCGGCCCTAAACCAACTGAAATTTCAATAGGTACGTGTGGCAAGTGGCAACTGGAGTGGGCTTAGCAGATCTAAACCTACAGCAGTGATCTCGTTGAAGAGTAAATCTCTTCTTCCCTCCTACCAAAGTGAACACGTTGCCACCAAGCACTGTGGCTCAAGTGTGCATGCGTCTGGAAGCCAACTTAGTTCTCCAGGAATCTTAGAGACCGTTCAAGCCAAATTTGCCTTTATCTGGAAAAAGCTGAGACCCAGAGACTTGCCCAATGGTACATGAGCCAGGTCTCCTGATTCCTGGTGGAGTGCTGTCTCCACCAGCAGAGAGGCCCCCTCTTTCATCCTTAGTCAAGGTAGACTAATTGATTCTCCTTCTTCCCAGGGACAGAGTTGGGAATAACCTGCAAGATGAACACTGTCTGCTATCTCAGATGGAGATGACTCTAATCACTATTAAAATTCTGAAATGCTGATTCCTGACATAAGAGCCCTTGTGGCAGACTAATACTTGCATTTTTGTTGTTTTCTATTGCCAAGAGAATCCCACAAAGTAGCCACAGACCCCACAAAGGGAAGATGTGTCAGGCTGAGGGATTTTCCTATGACCTGGGAACCCGAGGTCCAGTTGATAAAACTTCAGGTAAGTGACAGCCAACCTAGTTCCCAAACCAGCAAAGCTCCGAGTTGCTCTGAATTTTATCTCCTCTTCTTAGAGCTATGTGGAGGCCCTTGGGGTGAATCTGGTTCAGTAAAGTCCCAACAAAAGCGCATAATAGGAGATAACAAAGATTAAGGGAGAAGTTTTAGCAGAGGCAAACAGAAACGGATTAACTGAGATGTTATCTTATTCAAACAGAAGGCAGAAATAACTAAGAGCAGAGCCATTCACAGAGACAGTGAGGGGATTGCCCATAAAAATCATCATGTGGATTATCTAATCTAAGAGGGTTTTGGTAAGTAACACAAGGCACTGCTCAGGTACTGTCAGAGTTACTTTCTGTTGCTTCCTACCAGTCACAAACCTAATTGTACAGAAAATGTATGGCATTCCTCCAGCAATGGCCTGGCTGCCACTCAGATGAGTGGTAGGAGAAGTTGAAGCCTGGGAACCCAGAGGCTGTGTTTGGGTGCTTCTTCTTTGAGCCTTTCCATTTAATTTAATAAGATTGTATTGCTTTAGGAAAGTTGCTAGCCAGGGACACCAAGAGGCTTAGTGGGTGAGAACCCTGGATTGATTGATTATTCATGTCTGCCAGGGGTCCAGGAGTGGGAAGGGGCAGCATCCCACAGTAAATTTATCTCACACAGTGGGATAAATAGCAATGGTGAGATGAGTAATAAGAGAAATGACAAAGGATCAAAATTACAATAATTAAACATGAAATTAAATGTTGTAATAATTACAATAAATAAATGGGGTAGATTTAGAAGGGTCCTTTAGCCAGCTTCTGTGACCTTGTCTCTCACTGTCACCCTTAACGCTTGCTCCAGAGCTCCAGTACAGTACAGAAACTACCTCGTTTCCTGAATGTCCCACATGGTTTCATTCCTCAGGGCGCCAACACCAGCTCAAACTGTCCTTATCCTGTGTGTGTGTTTGTTTGTTTATTATCTGTTTCTTCCACTGGAATGTTGGCTCTTCAAGTTGTTCATTTTGCTCACTGGTATATCGAAGTATATATGCCCATCTCTAAATTGATGCCCAGCACATAGTAACTGCCCAATAAATATTTGTTGAATGGCTCAAAATGGGTCATAGACCTAAATATAAGGACTACAGCTATAAAGTTTTTAGAAGAAACCATAGGAATATATTTTTGTGACTTTGAGTAGGTAGTGATTTCTTAGATATGACACCAGAAGCACAAATGACAAAAGAAAAAATAAATTGAACTTCATCAAATTAAAAATTTTGAGCTTCAAAGACCACTGCCAAGAAAATGAAAAGACAACTCATAGGGGAAAATATTTTCAAATCATAAGTCTTGTACAGGTCTAGTACCCAGAAATACAAAAAGAATTCTTACAACTCAACAACAAAAAGACAATTATAAAAAATGGGCAAAAGATTTGAATAAATGTTTCTCTAAAGAGATACACATGGCCAATAAGCATGTGAAAAGATGCTCAACATCATTAGTCATTGGAGAAATGCAAATCTAAATCACTACCTCACACCCATTAGGATGATTGTGGTAGAAAACCAAGAATGTAGAGAAATTGGAACTCAGTCGATTGCTGGTGGGAGTGTTGAATGGTACAACCACTTTGGAAAACAGTTTGGTGGTTCCTCAAAGGGTTAAACAGTTCCCATGTGACCCAGAGATTCCATGCCTTGGTATAAACCCAGGTGAAAGAAAAATATATCTTCACACTAGAACCTGTAAACAAATGTTTATAGCAGCATTTTTCATCATAGCCAAAAAGTTTGGTGCAAACAGCCCCAGTGGCCTCCAGCTGATGAAAGGATAAATAAAATGCTGTATATCTATTCAATGGAATGTGTTTTGTCGATAAAAAGGAGTAGAGTATTGATATATGCTACAAGATGGATGAGCTTTGAAAAAGTTATTCTAAATAAAAGGAACCAATTGCAAAAGACCACCTACAGTATTATTCCATTTGTATGAAATGTCCAGAATAGGCAAATCTGTGGAGACAGAAAATAGGTGAGTGGCTCGGGGAGGCAGGAATAGGAAGTGACTGTTAATGGTTATGAGGTTTCTTTTGGAGAATGAAAATGTTGTACAATTAGATTGTGGTGATGGTAGCACAACCCTGTGAAGAATCATTGAACTGTATACTTGAAATGGGTGAATTGTATGATATGTGAGTTATGTCTCAATAAAGCTGTTAAAAAAATAAAAGCTATGAGTGAGCAGGGAAGGTTTCCAGTAGATGATAGTCTAAGCAGAGACCCATGGTATGAGCAGAGGGAGGTGATGTTTGGGTTGTGGGGACACATGGGAAGAGGTTTGGAAAACGAGTGTTCATCATGGAAGAACGCCTGGGCAAAGGTCCCAAGGGGGCAGAATGACCCCTGGAGCTGAAGGAAGGGCCATGCGACTGGAATGAAGCAACAGAGCTGGGAATGAGGAGGGAGAAGAATCATGGGCAGGAAAGATAGACAAAGGAAGGAAAGAAATTCCCATTCTACTGGTGAAAAATGGAACCCCACTTTCAATCCCTGGTCCTAAACTCTTCCTTTTGTGCGGAATCAGACAGTGAGTACTCTGGGCAAGAACCCAAGTTTGTAGGCTTGACTTAAATATTAACACCTACTAAGTGCTGTAAGAAGCTCAGATTTCGAGTGGTGTACTGCTCCTGAAACCTGATTTGCCGCTGACATTGGCAGGGGCAGGGACGACCAATGTGATAGCAAGACTTCCCCACCCCCCCCACACACACATACACACACACACATATTTGTACATGCATGCATATGAGCATGTGCTCACTAACATACACAGGCACACAATGAGCACTCACAGACATGCACACAATTGCACAAATGCACACATGGATACAGTCATGCATGCACAATACACACATTAATGGAATATAAGCACAAATGCACACACACATTCATATGCATGTGCACACATATACACATGGACATATACATGCACATAAGCACAAAGCTTTCACACATGCACACACATACACAGACACACAGGCATCCACATGCACACATGTGCATGCAAACACACTCATGCACATACACAGACCTCCAGAATAGAGCACAGGCTCCCTTTCTCTGCCTCTGGGAGCTCTGCAGGGATGCCTGGGAACCTGCGGCTTCCAGAACAACAAGCCCACTCCTCATCCACTGGCTTCCCCTTCTGTCACTCTTTCCCAGCTCTGATTTACTCATGTCAGCAAAATATTGCTTTTAATAACAGCGTTGGCATTCTGCATTTTCTTCTGGGTGTTATTGCAAACTGGTGTGTGATTCATGTGCATTACATTTCTTTCTAATGCTGTTTGTCTCTGGCTTCCTTTCTCCCAGTTTGGTGTCTTATCTATAAATTGTGGCAATGCAAATAACCAGATATCATTTAATTTCTGGGCTTATTTCCTTTCCCTCTTTCACCTCAAGACCCATCCAATGGTAGCACCTCCTTCTGCAGGGGTTCCCAGCTCTGATGGAACATCTTGACACTTGACCACAGGCCTTTGGTAAGTCTGAACTCCTTAATCTGGAGTACTCAGAGTCCTCCAGTTATAATCCCAGCTCTGCTATTGGGACAAACATCTAACCTCTCATAGTCTGAGTTTTCACTTCTGGACGATGGAGAGGAAACCCTTCATCCTGCTGGGTCATTGAGCTAATTAGACAGGATCTGGCATAGTGAACATGCCAGTACAGTACCTGCAGTTGCTAAAAGGGACTGTTGTTCTCTTCCCCCATCTGTCCCTGCTTTGGTGTGCTAAGTCAGGGCTGAGACACATAAACACCATGTGAGTGCTAGCAGTATGGCCATCCTTTCAAACAATAGTCTTTAATATTTGTTTGACTTTTGTTCAGAGAATGCGTTGGGGTGAGGGGTAGAAGATACTCTGGTAGAAGCCCTTGGACTACCATGCTAAGGTATTCAGCTCTGCCCCAAACTTGCATATCTGACTCGTTATTAGCCATCACCAATCTAGGGAGGTGGTGAATGACCAAGCTGTTACTTGAGAAGGTCCCTGGGGTGTCATTCTTCACCCAAGTGGCTACGTGGAGCATTCATTACAAACTTCCTGATATGGTCTGGATTTGTGTCCTTGCCCAAATCTCATGTTGAATTGTAATCCCCAGTGTTGGAGGAGGGGCTGGGTGGGAGGTGATTGGATCATGGGGGCAGACATCCGCCTTGCTGTTCTCATGATAGTGTATGAGTTCTCATGAGATCTGGTTGTTTAAAAGTCTAGGTCAAGTGCAGTGGCTTATGCCTGTAATCTCAGCACTTCAGGGGGCTGAAGCAGGTGGATCACCTGAGGTCAGGAGTTTGAGACCAGCCTGACCAATATGGTGAAACCTCATCTCTACTAAAAATACTAAAATTAGCCAGGTGTGGTGGCATGTGCCTGTAGTCCCAGCTACTTGGGAGGCTGAAATAGGAGAATTGCTTGAACCTGGGAGGCGAAGTTTGCAGTGAGCCGAGATCATGCCACTGCACTCCAGCCTGGGTGACAGAGTGCGACTCCATCAAAAAGAAAGAAAAAAGAAAAAGAAAAGTCTATAGCACCTCCCCCTTCTCTCTATTTCTCCTTCTCTGGCCATGTAAGATGTGCCTGCTTCCCTTTCACCTTCTGCCATGATTGCTAAGTTACCTGAGGCTTCCCCAGCCATGTTCCTGTATATCTTGTGGAATTGTGAGTCAATTATATCTCTTTTATTTATTTCTCTCTCTCTCTCTTTTTTTTTTTTTTTTTTTTTTTTTGAGACAGGGCCTTGCTCTGTTGCCCAGGCTGGAGTGCAGTGGCATGATCTCAATTCACTGAAACCTCTGCTCCCCCGGGTTCAAACGATTCTCATGCCTCAGCCTCTGAAGTAGTTGGGATTACAGGCGTGTGTTACCATGCCTGGTTAATTTTTGCATTTTTTTGTAGAGATGGGGTTTCTACATGAATGTTGGCCAGGCTGGCCTCAAACTCCTGGCCTCAAGTGATCTGCCCACTTCTGTCTCCCAAAGTGCTGGGATTATAGGTATGAGCCACTGTGCCCAGCCTTTAAACCTCTTTTCTTGATAAATTACTCAGTCTCAGGTAATTCTTTTTTTTTTTTTTTTTTTGAGATGGAGTCTCGCTCTGTCGCCCAGGCTGGAGTGCAGTGGCGCGATCTCGGCTCACTGCAAGCTCCACCTTCCGGGTTCACGCCATTCTCCTGCCTCAGCCTCCCGTGTAGCTGTGACTACAGGCGCCCGCTCAGGTAATTCTTTATAGCAATGAGAGAACAGTTCCCTTAGAGTTTGTGTCTTTAGGAAACCTCCTGGCTGGCCTGCCTTTTAATCAGGTTCAGGCTGCACAGTGGTATTAGCAGGAACAGAGCTAGATGCTTGGGTTTAAGGTAGGTCCACACCTTACTGATGTGATTGTTTCTTTTCTGTGTCCTTCCCCTCCTCAGACACCTCTGGCAGCTGCCTACCACCCACAGAATAAAGTCCTAGTCCCTTAGTTTTCCAGGCCTTTCTAACTTGGTATCAGCATAACTTCAATGTCCTCCTGATCCTCTTCAGCCTCTGGAGATTAAAGACCTGCTGCCCTAGTTGCCTCACTGTTCTCTGCTCATGCTGGAGCTGTTCCCAGCCCTGTTGAGCCCACTCTTAACTGGACCACTGCAGTGTCCTGCCTCCTGGAACCTGCACTGCTTGCCTGAGGGCTTTCTGAGGTTGCCAGGGCCCGTGTTGCCTGCCAGGCTTGAGAAAATGAGCACGCCTCTCTACCACCACCATAGTCCTCAATCAATAACCGAGGAGGGTTGGTGGTAAATGCTCCAGTTCCTTCGCCCTTTCATGAGACAAATCTGAGGCTGTGCACCACACTGGCTCCTGAGTTCTCCAGGGAGATTGATATGGTTTGGCTCTGTGTCCCCACCCAAATCTCATCTCAGATTGTAACTCCCATGTGTCAGGGGAGGGACCAGGTGAGAGGTGATTGGATCATGGGGGCTGTTTCCCCCATCCTGTTCTCAGGATACTGTGTGAATTCTCATGAGAGATGATGGTTTTTAAGTGTGGCATGTCCTCATTCTCACAGACACTCCCTCCTGCTGCCCTCTTATAAGGTACCTGCTTTCCCCTTCACCTTCCACCATGATTGTAAGTTTCCTGAGGCCTCCTAGCCATGCTTCCTACTAAGCCTGCAGAACTGTGAGTCAATTAAACCTCTTTCCTTTGCAATTACCCAGTCTCAGGTAGTTCTTTATAGCAGTGTGAGAACAGACTAATAAAGAGATGAATCTCCAAGCACCAACAGCACTAGTGGGCTTGGGAACACACTCTTTTCTCTCACTTCCCCACTTCTTAAGGTGTCTCTTCGCCTCCCAAATAAAAGACTCACTTGCAAATCCTTACTTCAGCAGGCGCTTCTTGGGGAACCCAAACCAAGACAGGTCCCTCCTGGAATCTTTTCTCTTAGCCAACTCCACATAACAAACCCTCAAAGCCCAACTTCAATGGGAACCCCATCTGAGGATGTGGGGAATAATACTAGCGAAGACTCAGCGCCAGATACCATTCTAACCATTTCACCTGTGCTAATTCACCCAAGTCTCACAGATTAGAGGGACCCTCCTCAGAGAGTCCTATGATTACCATCATGGTATAGATGAGGAAACTGAGGCATAGAAGGACTAAGCACCTTGTTTTAGATCTGACAGAAAGTAATGGAGTTGAGCTGGGCATGGTGGCTCATGCCTGTAATCCCAGCACTTTGGGAGGCCGAGGCGGGCAGATCACCTGAGGTCAGGAGCTCGAGACCAGCCTGGCCAATATGGTGAAACCCTGTCTCTACTAAAAATACAAAAAATTAGCCAGGCGTGGTGGTGCACACCTGTAGTCCCAGCTACTCAGGAGGCTGAGGCAGGAGAATCGCTTGAACCTGGGAGGTGGAGATTGCAGTGAGCTGAGATCATGCCACTGCACTCCAGCCTGGGCGACAGAGCAAGACTCTGTCTCAAAAAAAAAAAGAAAGAAAGAAAGAAAGAAAAAGGAGTGGAGTTGGAACATGGCAGAGGTAACTTCTGTGTTTATGAAGACAAGATCCCAGTGTGCTTGCAGAGAGGCTGATGCTGATGCCTGCCTACATGCCATGCCTGGGTCCGTGGGTCACTTCTCCCTTTGTCATTTTGGACCAACTCTATCTAATGGAGCATAAAGGCCTAGTCTGGTGCCCAACGTGCCTTAGGGCTCAGGTGCTTTCGTCAGGTGACAGCCCCTCACCAAATCACTTTCCGCCAGGTGCCTGTCACAGCACCCTGTTTGTCTGGAGGCATGGCCCTGCTCACAAGCTGTATTGGTTTTTATTCTGCTTTTTAATTTGCATGCTTTATAGCCTGTCTACTCCACATGACAATAAGCTGCAGGAGAGCAGGGGCCTGTCTACAGTGGTTTTGCTGCATCCTTAGCACCCACTACGGCACCTGGCAAGTAGCAAACCTTCAAACATATCTGCTAGCTGGAGAATGGCCAAGGGAACTGGAGCCTTCCGGCTTGTGAGAGGAGCTGAGCTGGATCCTCTTGTCGGTGACCTGGCGCATCTGCCCAGAGCATGGCTCTGTGTCAATAGACACCTTGCCTAGGTCACATGCGAGTGAGTGGCAAAGGGCAGTTTCCACCTGGGTCTTTATTTCCAGAAGTAGCTTTCTGGAAAGTGCCTCCAGATTTCATCTTTGTCAATCCCAGGGCCCGACTCTTGGATTTCTAGTTAAAAAACAACAGCTGTGAATATTAAATGAGACACATGCACTGAAATTCTTCGATCAGTGGTACGTGTATAAATTTCAATAATAATGGGGTTGCGTTCATCAGACCCATCAATCATTACTCCCTATGCTGCTGAAACATTGCTCAATGTCAGACACATGCTTCGCAGACATAGTCTCTGGAATCCAGCCACATGGCCAGAGGCCCGTAGCCCCCCACCGTGGGCCATCCCTTTCCCCTGCCAGGCCTCAGTCTCCCTTCCTTCAATAGGGAGGGGAATTTGCAGTGGATAGCCTTGCTCAGACTGGCCAGGTTTCAGAACTCTGAGTGCTAAGATGGTGCATGAGGAAACATCATTTCTTTGCTCTCTGTGCATCTGGTGCCTGCACAACTGCCTGTGTGTCTAATTATGTCTCACCTTTCCTAAAAATCCCTGCAGTGGTTCCCTTGTGTCTGGAGAATGAAACTTCTACTCATTATAGAGCACTTAAGACCTTGCTTAATCTGGTTGCCATATCTCCCCTTCTCACTCACTTTGTGGCCAACCAGGTGGTAGCCAGGTGATAACAAGGGAGAAGGAGGATATTTCAGGTTGTGGACCTAGCAGGCCAGAGTGACCGGCATGCAAGAGAGGATAGTGAGGGTGGAGGTCAGGGAGGGAAAATCTCATGGCTTGGCAGTTTAGGAATTCAGCACATTAGACTCACAGGACTGGGTGAATGCTGGCCTCATGGCCACCTCTGAGATTTTATATGAACATTCACTGGTCATGTATTCTCTGCCAGGCTCTTGGCCAGGCACTAGGAAGGAACACTGAAGGCATTATAAACATTGAACTACAATAAAAGGCAAAAGAACTGTGTGCCAAGGAGAAAGATGGGCGCTAACATTTGTTGGGCACATGCTGTGAGCCGGACACTTTGCATTCATTTCTCTCGTGGTGGATTGTGTTTCCGGAGATGCCTGTGACAGTATCCCATCCCATATGCTCTTTTGCAATGTGACCATACCATTTTCCATCAAAAGCTGGTGTATATTTCTCCTCCCCTTGAATCTGGGTTGACTGTGTAACTTCTAAGACCGGGCCTTAAGAGATTGACAGTATGTCTACTTTCCTGCTCTAAGTGCTCTTTCTTGAGGGTCACCTATGGCTGGCTGACCACCAGAGACCATGCTTTGAGGAAGCCCAAGCTATCATGAGACCAGAGGGCATGTAGTACAGCCCTAATCTATCAGTTTTATGAATGAAGCTGTCTTGGTTGGACCATCCACTAGCCAGGAGAATTATCCCAGGAGGTACCTTGAGGACCAGAATCTCCAAGGCCTGCATCCTGAACTCACAGAATTATGAGCACATAAAATGGTTATTTTTATAAGCCAATAAGTTGGGGCAGTTTGCTAGGCTGCAATAAAGAACCAAAACACCTCTTTAATTCTCGTATATAACCCCAAGAGGCAGGTGCTGTTATCTCTATAGGTGAGGAAACAGGATTGGATAGGTTAAACGGCTAGTTCAACATCATATGGGAAGTTGATGGCTCAAGTGGATTTAAACCCAGGCCTCTGGCTGGGTGTGATGGTTCATGCCTGTAATCCCAGCACTTTGTGAGCCCGAGGCAGGAGGATCACCTGAGCCCAGGAGTTTGAGACAAGCCTGGGCAACATGGTGAGGCCTGTCTATTGAAAAAAAAAAAGAAAAAAAAAATCAAATCCAGGCCTCTGTGACCCCAAGACTTTGCCAGTTCCCTCAGTCATGGTACTGTCACAGGGCACGAGTGGAGCCTTTGATTCTGCTGAGGCGCTCCCTCTGGGGAGGGCATCTACAGCAGGAACTAGTGAAAGACTTTTCTGCATTCTTTTGTACCTTCTATGTTTTGAATCTATTCCCTATTCCAAAATGAACAAATAAAGGTAACATTCTTATTTACAATAAAATAATTGTGGTATATGTATAGGTCAGGGTGGGAGTGGATGAAATGAGAGGCTGCGTCACAGAATAGCAGCATTTGGGCTAGGCTTAGAATTCCCACCCATGGCCATACTCTGGAATCACCCGCAGAGCTTTAGAAGTTCCGATGCCTGGGTCCTGCCCAGAGGTGCTGTTTTAATTGGCCTGGGGCAGGGCGTGGGCTTCAGGACTTTTCAAAAGCCCCCTAGGTGGTTCAAATGCGCAGCTAAGGTGGAGAGCCAGCGCTCGATGGGGGACCAGGATTCCGCTGGCAGTGGAAGGCTGGAGAGAGGGAGTGGGCTGTGCTCCGGGAGCAGCATGAGCCAAGGCAGGGCTGAAGCAGATGATTTGTATGGAAAAACCTGAAAAAGAATCGCTTTGGGGGTGTAGATGCTTAAACTAAGCAAAACAAAACAGAACAAAACAAAAAGGGGTGGCTCTGCCTTCTGTGCCGTGGTGTGCTCATTGAATCGGTTCACAGAAATGCTCAATCCTCATGGCCAGGTTGCTCAATCTCAGAAGGAATTCATTTGAGGGATGGTAATAATTAGGTTTGCTTACAGGGAGAAATGCTACGTGGTGCAAAATCCCTCTCTGCACAGGAATGGCCTTTCCTAGTCCTGAGCTTTGTGGGGATCCCCAACCTGCAGCCAGCCCTGGTGTCTGGAGGCCTCTGGACTTCCTTATAAAGCAGGTGCAGCAATTGGTGACCCCAGAGACTTTCCCTGGGTTTTCAGGGAAGGGAGGTCCCATGCAGCCCATGTACTGTGTGACCCAGCCCAGTGGTTCTCACTTTGAAGGTGAAGCCTTCAGCCGGGCTGCACCTTCAAACCACAGAGGGACCTTTGAGGACAGATCTCAACACCCCCCACCCTCTCACCCCAAACACCTGAGATTTGGGATTCAGGATTCAGATGCCTTGGGTTGCTGGTGGAGCAGTGGGGTTCTTTTTGAATTATGCCTCTCTGGAAGCCTCCGAGCAGATTAGAGCAGTGGCTATCAGACACTGGTGTGTCAGAATCACCTGGAGCGCAATGAGTTAAGACAGGGGCTCATTGCAAGAGAACAAGGTCAGGCGCAGTGGCTCATACCTGTAATCCCAGCAGTATGGAAGGTTGAGGCAAGAGGATATCTCAAGCCCAGGAGTTCGAGACCAGCCTGGGCAACATGGTGAGACCTCCCCCCCACCATCTCTACAAAAAAATAAAGTGTGTACCTGTGATACCAGCTACTAAAGAGGCTGAGGTGGGAGGATTGCTTGAGCCCAGGATTCAAGGCTACAGCGAGCCATGTTTGCACCAGCCATGTACTACTGCACTCCAGAGAAAGACCCTGACTCAAAAAAAGAAGGAGAGCAGAACCTGAGCCTCTGTATGTTAACCAAGGTGAAAAACCAGTGCATTATAGTATTATCAAACTTGAGAAGTTAAACAGTATTTTCACCTTGGTTGCACTCCCAGAGATTAATTAGTTGGGGAGATTTAATTAGTCGGGGTGTAAACCAGGTGTGGGGAATTTTAAAAACTTCCCAGGTGATTCCAATATGCAGCAAAGTTTGAGAACCATTGGATTAGGGACTCTAGAAACAGACTCAGGTGTATGTGGAAATTGAGTATGGGATAAAAGTGAAATTTTAAAATTGGAGAGGAAAGAGTAAATTTTCAGTAATGAGGCTGGGTCAACTGACTGTACATTTGTAAATAAATTCAACTAGATCTTTCTTCATGTTACAACAATAAATTTCATATGCATTAAAAATGTACATTCAAAGGATAAAATACAATTCCATATAGAGAAATATTTTCATAATTTTGGGATGAGGAAGTCCTTTCAAAACATAACAAATTGCAGAAGCCACAAGGAAAAGACTGACAAATTGGCTGCGTTTTAAATTTAAAACTCTATTTGGTTAAATAGGCAATAAACAAAGATAAAAAATGCATGATATGCTAGGAGCAAATATTTGCAACCTATATAACAAACCAAGGGTTAGTATCCATAAGGTATTAACTATGCTTACAAATTAATAAGAAAAAGACAACAGCCTATTAAAAATGGGCAAATGATAAAAGAGGTAATTATCAGAAGAAGAAATACATACAGAAAATTATAGATTTATATGTCAGTAAATGTATAAAAAGATGTTAAACTTCATTAATAATCATATAAACATAAATTAGACATAGCTATGCATATGGTTAGGCTTTGAGTCCCCACTGAAATCTCATCTTGAATTGTCGTCTCTGTAATCCCCACTTGTTAAGGGAGAGACCAGGTGAAGGTAATTGAATCATGGGGCCATTTCCCCCAGGTTGTTCTCATGATGGTGAGTGAGTTCTCACGAGATCTGATGGTTTTATAAGGGGTTCGTCCCCTTTCTCGCAGTCCTTCTGCTTCCTGCTGCCTTGAGAAGAAGGTGCCTTGCTTTGACCTGCCATGATTATAAGCTTCCTGAGGCCTCCCCAGCCGTGCTAACTGTGAGTCCATTAATTCTCTTTCCTTTATAAATTACTCAGTCTCAGGCAGTTCTTTATAGCCTTATGAAAACGGACTAATACAGCTATTTTTACCCACCCGGTTAAAAAAATATTGATATGATCTATATTGTAAGGGTTAAGAGGAAATGGGAAATCTCAAATGTTGTTGGTGAAAGCGTAAATAGGACTTTTGGGGAGGGCCACTTTGCATTAATTATCAAAATTGTAAATGCACCCACCCTTGACCTAGTAATTCTACTTCCAGGAATCGATTCTATAGAAATACTAACATGAATACCCAAGATTATACCAGGTGCTCAGCACAGTATTGTTTTTAATACTGAAAAACTGGAAAGAACCAAAGCGAACAACAATATGAGGGAATGGTTACATAGAGGTAATACAGCTGTGTAATGGAGGCTAAACGACCATTGCCAACAATGTGTAAGTTCTGTGTGCCCAGGTGGAAAGATGTACACATATGTTAGTATAGTAAAGAAAGCAAATTGCAAGATAGAGTGGGTGATAAAAGCTATCATTACACATGGCATTTTGGGGCAGCAGTGGGTAGGGAAATTAGTCATGATGGCTAACAGTTTCTGCCATAATCCACTTTCGGCAACACATTAATTTGAGTTTCGGAATAATTGAGGTAACTTTCAGGTGACACCATGAAGGGTCTTTGAAGGGATTACACTGTGAGACTTGCAATAAAGAAAGCTGAATTTGCCAGACACTGTGGCTCACGCTTGTAATCCCAGCATGGTGGGAGGCTGAGGCGAGTGGATCACTTGAGGTCGGGAGTTCAAGACCAGCCTGGCCAACATGGTGAAACCCCATCTCTACTAAAAATACAAAAATTAGCCAGGCGTGGTGGCTTGTGCCTGTAGTCCCAGCTACTTGGGAAGCTGAGGTGGGAGGCTCACTTGAGCCCGGGAGGTCGAGGCTGCAGTGAGCTGAGATTGTACCACTGCATTCCAGCCTGGGTGACAGGGTGAGACTGTCTACAAAAAAAAAAAAAAAAAAAAAAGCTGGGCTTTTCTTAGTCTTCGAAATATAATGACAATAATAGTCAATAGAGATATGGTGCTTTCTCTGTGCCCAGCACTATTTTTGAGTCCTTCACATATATGAATCCAGGCAGGCTTGGGTTCAGATCCTAGTTTTGCCACTTACTAGCTCTAGGTCCCAAGGGAAGACACTCCCTGCTTTCTCTGAGTGTCCCTTGGTAAATAAGGAGACTGCTTGAAAGGAGGGGACCTTGATGAGGTGCCCACTTGCTGCACACAACTCTCCACAATTCACTGTCACCCTAGGGGTCACTTTCTTTAACCCTTATCATGCGAATTCAAAGCTTAAGCTTAGCTTATTTACCAGTTTCCTTTTTTTGTAAAGCTCTGCTATCAACTTTCCTAAGATTTATTCATGGTTTGGCTTCACATGTTCTATTCTTGAACTCTAGGGCACCTCTGAGTCTTGAAGTCATTCGGTGTCAATTTTATTACTTCTCAGTCTGAGTTGTCCCGCCCTCCATGACCCACCGGAAGCTTCTGGCTGTGTGTGACATTTTAAATACTAACTTTGGGGCTCTTGTCTTAAAGGAGGAATTAAGTTCAAACTGTGGCTCTTTAGAAATACATAAAACATAAGCTGGGCTTTTAATGGAAAAGTCACCTTCTCCTAAGCTCTGCCGGGCATGACTGGGACAGGCTGATATAATCCCCTCCCTTTTTCAAAATCAAGAGCAAATATTGGTTTACCCACAACCGAGATGACCTTGGGCCCATTTTTGTCGCAGTAAAACTGCAGTAGGTGTTCAGATGCAAAGTGGAGCAATGGCTGAGCCTCTGATTTGGGGTCATCTTCCTGTAGCTAGTTAGGTAAATGAACACTTTTCATTTAAAGTGGACTTTTCACAGGAGGGAACCCTTCAGCCAAAGGAAGGAACCTGGAGGTGTGGAATTTCAGGAATCTGGGGAGTCTTTGAAGACAGAGACCTCTGTCACATGTTTGTGTGTTTAGCACTGGGCTGACCACATAAGGAAATGGACGGCTGAATGATTTAGATTGTTACATAATTTACCCAGTAGGTTTCAGAAGGTGCCTCAAAAGTGAATCCTCTGGAGGACACAGGTTAACTGGCTGGCTGTTTAGAAACAAATATTGACATTCTGATTGGATGAAACCAGGTGAGATGCCAGCTTGGTGTGAGGGCATAGAACCTGGGGATCAGGCTCCCTGACTTCCAAGCTGGCCTCCACCATTCACATCTGAATGGGTAGACAGAGTAAAGTCAATGGCTCTCCCCAATGCGGGTGGGCATCACTCAATAGTTGAAGGCCCAAAAAGAACAAAAAGGTTGACCCTCCAACTGGTAACAGGAGATTCTTCCTGCCTGACTGCCTTGAGCTGGGCCATCAGTCTTTTCTTGCTTTTAGACTTGAACTGAAACATTAGTTCTTGGTTCTCAACCCTGCTGGCCTTCAGACAGGAAGCTATACCAGGCCTTTGGACCTGGACTGGAACTCCACCATTAGGTCTCCTGGATCTCCAGCTTGCTGGCTGCAGATCTTAGGACTTCTCAACCTCCATACTTTTGTGAGCCACTTCTTTACAATAATCTATTATTATACATAAACATATGTATAATGTGTTTATACATATGCATGAATGTATATACATATGCATGCATGTATATATGCATATATATATTCTACTGGGTCTTTTTCTCTGGAGGATGCTTGCTAGTGCCAGCCACTATGATTTTGGTGACATTAACATTGGGCCTTTTTTTTGTTTTTGCTTTCCTTTCAGTATCCTTTCCTTTGCTCTAGTGGGTCTTTTGGCTCCTAACTCCCAAATCTGCTAATCCACATAATATGGGTGTAATGAGGCAACAAGTACCTTCAGGGGATGAAGAGCTAATTAATGATGACGTAAAACATTCTCCTGGTGCTTAACATGTGGTAGGAACTCAGTAACTGTTATTTGTGATTTTTAAATGGCACAGGAATCCCAAGAGAAAGGTATTAGTCTCATTTTATAGAAGCAGCTGCTGAAGCTCAGAGGGGTAGAGGGGTTACCCAGGGGCGCACAGCCCATAAGTGGTAGAGCTGGGATTCAAACCACTTATCTGTGGGATTCCAAACCCCATGCCTATGAAGACCTCTGATATGGTTTGACTGTGTCCCCATCCACATCTCTTCTTGAATTGTAGCTCCCATATTTCCCTCGTGTTGTGGGAGGGACCCAGTGGGAGATAATTGAATCATCAGGGTAGTTTCGGTTTCCCCCATCCTTTTCTCATGGTCTTGATTAAGTCTCAGAAGATCTGACAGTTCTATAAGGGGAAACCCTTTTTGCCTGGCTCTCATTCTCTTGTCTGCCGCCATGTGAGACATGCCTTTCACCTTCTGCCATGATTGTGAGGCCTCCCCAGCCACGTGGAACTGTGAGTCCATTAAGCCTCTTTTTCTTTATAATTTACCCCATCTCGGGTATGTCTTTATCAGCAGCATGAAAACAGACTAATACAACCTCTCATGGCTGATTGGCTTATTGCCCCCAAATCTCTACCTCCTCCATTAATAGAATTGTACATCCTCACACTTGCTGTGGCTTCATGGTGAGCAGGGGTTACCTCCACAACCTTTGACTTTGGGCTTGGCTATGTGACTTGCTTTGGCTAAAGGAATGTTAGCACATGTGATGTGTGCAGAGGGAGGCCTTAAATGTGTGGCACGGTTTGACTTGGCCATTTGTGCCCTCTGATCTGCCATGAAAACATATGCCCAGAACAGCTGTTGGTCTTAGGAGCAGATTGAGTGCAAGTTAAAGCCTGCAGTCAATCCAGGCCAACCTACAACCTGGAACACAGCCAAGCCACTCAATCTACAGACTCACAAGGAAGAAAAATAAATGCTTATTGTTGTAAGCCACTGAGTGTTGGAGTGGTTTGTTACACAGCATTGGTGCAGCAATTGCTGACCAATACACTTCCCTAAAAGGGTATCTTTTAAAATGGCTCAAGTGGAGGGACATGGAGAGAACTATGATGTTTGAGTCCCTGGAAAGCATGCAATAGACATTACCTATCCTTAGGTCTCCTTTTTCCCTCAGCGTGTGGGAAACTTTCCAGCCCTCAAGTTAGTCAGGGCCACATACATATTTCTGGCTTGTGAAATACGATCAGAAATGCCAGGTGGCACTCTCAGGCCATGGCAGTGTCATTCCAGTGCACTCTCAGTTTCTCTCTTCCCCTGCCACAGTGGTTGTGGAGGACTCCTCAGGTGGAAATGGGAGCCACAGAACCAAAGCAGCGTGTATCATGAGTCACTTCACTGGGATCACTGTGGATTTTCATGAGAAGGAAATTAATTTTGTAGTGGTAAGGTACAGAGATTTGGGGATTGTTTGTTCCTGCATCAGTCATGTCATTGTGACAAAAATACAGAGTGAGGGAAGGATGCTGGGAGGGGCTGCAGTTGCCACCTGCTCATACCTCAGTTCCAGTTCTCACCAGTTAGGGAGAAAGACTCTGCTACAAACTTGCTTTGAGACCCAGGAACATGCCTGGCCCCTGTTCCTCACCTTCCTCAATGGCCCCACAGGCGTTCACTGGCTCTTTCCTAGGAGCATGCGCAGGTTGCCCCAGCCTGCTGCTGGCCCTCAGGTGTTGTGAAAATATTCAGTGGGATCTCACCCAGAGAGGACCGCACGGTGCCAGCAGGCAGGGCTCTGGGTGTGGAGGCGTGACTTCATTGGCTTTCACGAGGCCTCTTTATGCAGAAGCTAGGGATCTGCAGGCTATTGCAACACTTGACAAACCTGTAAATATGCATTTGGAGTCACCACTGCCCAGTCTTTCTGTGAAATCTGTGTCACAAAGCCAAGTTCAGAGACAGCTTTTTGATCAGGCCAGAGGAAATCATTTTCCTCATTTTTGAAGTGAAATGGTTGTCTCTGTCCCTCTGTCCTGCTGACTCTTGGTCAATGTTAAAAGTTGAGAGAGAGAGAGAGAGAGAAAATATGGATTTAAGAGTGCTTCGTAAACTATGAACTACCAGGTACCAGGTATGCAGAGGTGAACACAGCAGAGATCCTGGCCTCTCTCTGCTAGGGAGCTAGTCAAATAACCAGATGACCCACCACTCAAGGTAGGGGAGCGACAGCTGTGGAATGGTGGAGGAAGAGAGAACTGTCAACAGGGGAATCAGGGAGGACTTGCTGGAGGAGATGTAGTTGTAGGGGCGGGTAGAATGTTCACAGGAAAACAGAACAGCATGAGAAGATGTGTTGACAGCTCACTGATGTGCACTGGGAAGCAAGGAGACTGGCCTGGTGTGCTGAAGGAGGAGCAACAGTGTTGTCCCTGTCTCTACTGCTGAAATATGCCATAGGCGCTAACAGCAGATGCTCTGGGTAGCTTTTAAGTCCTGGCACCATCACTTCTTGCTCTGTGACTATGGACGAGTGACTCCACTTCTCTCAACTCTGGTTCATTCACCTGTAAAACTGGGATAATAATATATACCTTAGAGGGTTGTGAGGATAAGATCATGTGCAGTAGGTAAAGACCTGAGTACATGTGGTTGTTACTCCATGAAGAGTAGCTAAGGATGGTGGCCTGGTCCGGAAGACTAGACGATACACGAGAAGAGGAGCTGGTGTCTCCCAGTTGGTAGTGGCACCTTTGAGTCGCTGGTAAACCCTGTGTGTTGAGCTCTGGAAAGATCAAGCCTTCTGGAATCGGAGTTCTGAGCTTGTGTCGCAGTTCTGGCACTTTTTAAATGTGTGACCCTGTTCTGAAGTCTCCCAGAGCTTGTGTCCCCTCCTCTATAAAATGGGGGTGCATTGGAATCTCAGTTGCAGACTGGATGCCCCCAGTGCTGTCTTGAGAAAAGAAGGTTTACTGTAAGGATGTGCATGGATGGGGAGGGCACCAAGCTTAGGAGAGGCTCTGGGAATGTGCTTCTGGTTCACAAGCTCTCCTGTTCTCTAGGGAGATCAACTCCTTTCTCCCCTCACTACCACTGGTTTAGTCCCAAGGGAGGGAGAAGAATTAGAACCCTATTGGGCAGCGCCCTTTGGGCCCACCATGTTTTAGGTGGCCAGCCTATGGGTGGGTCCTCTGTGGGTCAAGTGCCTTCCTGAACTAGTCAGTGGCTCCCTGCACACAGGAAAGCCGGGGAGCTTGACTGTTGGGTAGGGCAGCCCCAGTGCAGAAGATGTTAATTTCCTCTCGAGAATCCAATAAGCCAGTAGATATAACTCATGAGACCAGATCCTGACTGTAAGGGTTGTGGTGGGTTTGGGCAGTTCAGTACCCAAGGACCTAAACAGAAACCTAAACAGTGTAACTGAGAAAAACAAGATCAGCATCCCTGGCAGAAAGGAGAGATGGAGGCTCGGAAGTAGAGCCTGAGGGTCCCAAGGGGCAGGTGGCAGGGAGCAGCGTGGATGAGTGGAGTGCTGCCAGACCAAGTTTGAGGGATCTGGATTTTAGCCCCAGCTCTGCCAGAGACTTCTGGTATGAATTTGGCCTGGTTCCTTCACCCCTCTGGACCTCATAATTCCCCCAATTATAAAGTGGATATAACTACACCTGTGTAGCTTTCTTCTGCAACTGATACACAAGATGTGCATTTAATTTTAAGGTCACTGATGAGATGTAGTGGTAGAAAGCAGAGACCAAATCCCCATATTACAGAGATGGAAACTCATGGTAGAAGATAAGCAATACTGTTTGAGATATGCTCTTTGAGCCTTTATTACATACAGAGTCCTGGACCAGGCATAATGACGGGCAAGGAGGTCCAGTCACACTCTTCACTGCGGCTGGAGGGATCTTCCTAATACGCACGTTGGCTACCGTCATTCACCATCCTGAAACCAAAAGACTAGTAAAATCTTTCAGGCCAAGTTAGAAACGTTTATGAAGAGTCTTAAAAAGGCAGCTATGAGGGGCTAGGTAAGAGCTCGGGTTTTGGAGGAAGGTCCCCCTATTCTCAAAACCCTCCTGTGCTACTTACGCCAGATCTTTGAGTCCCAGTCATATTCCCCTCAAAATTTTCCTCCCCCAGTGACTGCCTTGTAGAATTGTTGTAATGTTTATCAGACATCATACAGAGTATATGGTCTGAGTTATGCTAAGCATTTCATAATTGTGGATGCTATTATTATTATTGGTAATGTGGCACTTTGAAGACTACTTTTGCATCTGAACAGGTGGTAGAATCCTGATTCAGGAAGGAGCTGTCTTTGGGGAGACACCCTGTGAGGTCCCTTGGGGAGGAGGAGGAGGACCTGGGCTTGGCAGGAGCCGAGATGTCAGAGGATGGAGGAGTTGCTCTATCTGAGGCACAAGGAGGCACTTAAGGTTCTGTTTTTGGGAAAGAGGAGTGAAGAGGTGAGAAAAGAAAGGGTACACAGAGAAGGAGAGGTGCAAAGACAGGGGAAATGTGGGTAAAACCCACTGTTGGGAGTACCAGGGGTACCTGGAGCAGCATACCATTGGGGAAGCCTCCTGTTCCACCTTGACATTGCTCACTTGTCCTCAACATAGGGGACTCCTCTGTTCCCTGCACTTTCTGGACTGAGGAATGCCTACAGTGGTCACCAGTGCTTTAGGGGTACATTTTGATGGAGGCGGGGCAATGCGTTGGATCTCCAAGCAGGGACAGACCCTCACAGCTGGCTTAAGTGGTGAAGGTCAGAAACAGCAGAGATGATGACCCTGACCCTGGAAGGTCACTGAATCTTGAGCCAGGCTTTGGGCTTGTGCAGCTCCCCTCTCTCACCCATTTTGCACGGTAAAACCAAGTTTACTCCGAGGAAGAAGGGAGTGCCCATCTGACCTCTGAGTTACACTGGAATATCCACAGTAATAACAATCATATCTATGTAATCAAATCCTTGAATGTGCCAGGCATTGAGCCAGGAACTCTACATGTATCCTTCTACTTGATGTTCACAGTAATCCTCATGAAAAACAAAGTCCAGAGTTTAAATGACTTGTCTGAGTCATAGAGCATGTCAATAGAGAGAACAGATTCAAGTGTTGCCAAAATGACTTCAGAGCTGGCCCTCTTAGCCATGACAGTGAACTTGAGCCAGGTCTGTGAATGACTAGATAGTCAATGTTATAAAAACAGAAAGCCAGAAACAGGTGTGAAGGTGTGATTTTAGACATATCTATATACAATTTGTATATAATTACCACTTCAAAGGATGGGGTATTACTGAAACAAACAGGCTACTGGGAAAATCAAATCAGTTTATATCACATGCTAAAACAAATCCCAGATGTTTATAAAATTTATATGTAAACAGATAATCATAAATGTAGAGTAATTTGATCTTTGGCTGGGCGCAGTGGCTCATGCCTGTAATCCCAGCACTGTGGAAGGCCAAGGAGTACAGATTGCTTGAGCCCAGGAGTTCAAGATCAACCTGGCAACATGGTGAAAACCCCATTTCTACTAAAAATACAAAAAGCTAATCAGGTATGGTGCTGTGTGCCTGTAGTCCCAGCTAATTGGGAGGCTGAGGCACGAGAATCCCTTGAGAAGCCAAGATCGCTGTACTTCACTGCACTCCAGCCTGGGTGACAGATACCCCTACCCCCTAAAAAGAATTTGATCTTCATTCTGTAAGAACATTCTAAACATGTGCATAAAGACAAAAACCATGGGAGAAAAAAGATTGTTGTATCTAACTGAATAAAATTTTGAAAATTCCATAGGGCAAAAATACTTATACAGATTTGAAAAGTCTGATAATAAAATGGTCAAAATATTTGGAACATAGATGGCAAAGAGCCAAGAGCTCTTGTGAATTAATAAGATGAAAGGGTAATGGATGTGAAAAGGCAGTCCAAAAATAGGTGACTAATAAATGTATTACAGTGTTCACCTTTGCCAATAATAAAATAAATTTGAATTAAAATAATCATTTCCTCTCTGACAGTCTGTTTGGTGCTGCTTTAACAAAATACCACAGACTAATTTATAAAGAACAGAAATTTATTTCTCATGGTTCTGGAGGGTGGAAAGTCCAATATCAAGATGCCAGCATTATCTATGGCAAAAGGGCAAGGGAACACTCCCGAGAGAGAAAGAGGTCAAACTCATGCTTTTATAAGAAAGTCCCCCACCATCACAAATCCACTCCTACTCCCATAATAACAGCATTAATCCGTTTATGAGGGCAGAGCCCTCATGCTCCAATCATCTCTTAAAGGTGCCACCTCTCAACACTGTTGGATCGAGAGTTGCATTGGGATTAGCCTTCCAACACACAAACTTTGGGGGACACATTCAAACCAATAGTCCAACACTAAAATAGTATTGGTGAGTGTGGATAGAAATGGGAGCTTTTAGCCTAAGGGAAAATCACTGGTACAACTACTTCGTGGGTAAGTAAAACATGATGTGACCGGCACAGTGGCTCACGCCTGTAACTCCAGCACTTTGGGAGGCTAAGGCAGGTGGATTACATAAGGCCAGGGGTTCGAGACCAGCCTGGGCAACATGGCAAAACCCTGTTTCTACTAAAAACACAAAAATTAGCCAGGCACGGTGGTGCACATCTGTAATTCTAGCTACTCAGGAGGCTGAGGCAGGAGAATGACTTGAACTTGGCAGGCAGAAGTTGCCATGATCCGAGATCACGCCACTGCACTCCAGCCTGAACAACAGAGCAAGACTCTGTCTCAAAAAAAACAAAAACATAATGTATCAAAAGTCTTAAAACTACACCTGCCTCTGCTAGCAATTCTAATTCTACAACTTTATCCTGAGAAAGTAATCATGGATGTATGCAACTATTTAGCAACCAGAATATACATTGCAGTATTTTTTTTTTAATGACAAAATAAATTGAAAACCTAAATGTTTAATGATAAATAACTGGTCAGTTATGGGGGATTTACACAACAGAATAAATCCTCAGCAACCACTAAATTTGACAGTATAGATCCAGTCTTAATAACAAGAAAATATGTTCTAATTTTATTCTTTAGATAAATAAAGCACGTTACAAAATAGTGTAAAATGTGACCTCATTTTGTAAAAAAAATGTAAAAATACATACAAATTTGCAAAGAAAAAATCTAGAAGATATATATTAAAATATCAATGTAACTGGGAAGTGGGATTTCTGGTGATTTGTTTTTATCTTTCCTTTTGTTTTTGTTTTGCTTATTGCTATTTTTCCTCTGAAACATCTCATTTGTCTATAAAAATCATACATAGACCAATCAAAATAATAGAGTGATTTTGCAGAATGCAGACATAGCAGTACTTACAGGGAAATTCACAACTTTGTACAATGTTATTTTCCAAAAGAGAAGACAATCAACTTTATGTACTAGAAAAGGGACAAAAATAAGCCAAAGGAAAATGGTAAGAATACTGTAATAAAGATGAAAGCTGAAGCAAATAAATTAGAAGACAACAACAAAATAACTCGGTGGAATTTATAAATGAAACCAAAAGCTAGCTTCTTAAAAGGACTAATGAAATATACAAACTTCTGGCAAATCCAACCACAGGGAAAAAAAGAACTCATGAACAAAATGAGAAACAGGGCGTAACCACCGATACGAAAGAGATTAATGCAGATAAGGGTGAACCAACGCACAGTTTCATGGTCATACATCAGAAACACCTTAATCTAAATGGATAATTTTCAGTGAAATTCCCACAGGCCTTGAAATATGCACCTCATTTGTATGACAAAAATCAGCTATCAAGGGAGCCCAGGCAGAAGGAAGTCCTTCTATCAAAGTATTCTGAGAGCCGGCCTTCCTTCCTCATGACAAAATAAAAATTAAATAAATGAATAGCAAGAGAAACCTCTGCCAGTGGCTCCATGTCAAGACTGGCCTCAAAATGTTTTTAAGGCACATCAGGGCTGCTGGGCGAGATGACATCATTTGACAAAACCTGTGATTTTCTTCCAAGCCACAAACTGGCTGAACGGTTTCTGCAGAGTCTCTTAGGTCATGCATGGCCTCTTTTGCTTGGTGAGGCCTCACACCTTGGAGCGTGCTTTGAGGTGAAGCTTGTGTAGGAACATTCAACTTCTGGTCAAGTGCCAGCCTTTAAAACTGCACCTACTTCTCATGGATCCTGCTTTGAGGATCCTAGTAGAATGGGCTCCTTGGATATATGGGCTTCATGCTCTGATGGCCATGAACCTGGGCCCTGAGTACCTTCTCATGTTTGTGGATAAAAGTGAAACCTGAAAGGTGTGGGTGTTTCCTTGCACATTCTTTGTTCTGACATTTTCTAACTTAATCTCTCTGTAAACATGAGCAGATGTTCATAATCATCACTGAAGAGTAAGTCTTAAAGTGGGTCTTTTTAAATGTCTATTTACAGGAGAGTGTTGTAAACACCAAAACCCTGTGACGGTGATCAGATGTTACTTAAATATGTAGACTACTGCCTACCACACTGTACTTGTTGGAAGAGAAAGAATAATATGTCATAAACCATTTTTACGTAACAAAGACTGATTTCAACATACAGTACCCGGAAGGAAATCAAAGGGGAAACATAAAGATGTCAGGTTTAACCTCCTCCCCCAAAGCTCCATTAATTCCAGGGCATCTGAGTTAAGAGTCTTGTGTATTATTCCAACCCCATATTTCAGCCTAACCGGGGGTACCTGCATGGATCCACAGGGTGTGGAAGCTGATAGAGACTCTGAGGATACATCTGTGATGTATAGATCAGAAGACAGAAACCCACTCAATTCTTCAATGAATTAATACAAACCACCGACCTGGGAGTGCTTCCCACAGGTACTTTGCAGGCCTTAGATTTATTGTTGGGTGTATTAGTCAGGGTTCTCCAGAGAAACAGAACCAATGGAGTGTGTGTGCACGCGTGTATGTGAGAGAGAAATTTTTTTTTTGTAAGAAATCAGCTCACATGCTTCTGGAGGCTGGCAAGTCCAAAACCTACAGGTTAGACTGGCAAACCAGAGAGCTAGGAAAGCGATGATATTGCAGCTTGAGTATGAAGACAAGATGAAGGCAGAATTCCCTCTTCTTCCGGGGCCCTCAGTCTGTTTTTCCTTAAGGCCTTCAACTAACTGAAGAAGGCCCACCCCCATTATAGAGGGTAATCTGCTTTACTTAAAGTCTATTGATTTAAATGTTAATTTCATCTGAAAAATACTTTCACAGCAACATTCAGATTGGCGTTTGACTAAATATGTGGGTAATGCAGCCAAGTTGACACACAAAGTGAACTGCCACTCTGAGCCAGACAGGTGCATGCAGATAGTGTGTAGGCAAGTGTTCTTGCAAACAGCATCTTAGGGGAGTGAGGGAAACAGGTCAGGGCACAGAGAGAAGTCAGGCTGCAATGCAATGGCAGCAGAGGCCTCATTTGATTCCACTGGGAGCTTGGAAGCTGGATTGGCTCTTGTTCCAGTTGAATCAAGGCAGGGAGGCTGGGTCATTATCTCCCTGCATAGACCAATCACTAGATTAAGTCACGAGGACTTCATCATTGCCTAAAGACTCCACCTCTTAATACTATCACATTGGTGATTAGGTTTTGATGTAACACACTGTCACTAACCCCCTTATAAAAGGGATTAAAAAGGGTTTGAGGGATTGGGTTCATTTACTTCTATTCTGCCATGTGAGGACACAGCTACAAAGTGCCATCTTGGAAGCAGAGATGCCATTGAATCCTCACCAACCATTGAATCCACTGGCACCTTGATTTTGGACTTCCCAGTCTCCAGAACTATGAGAAATAAATTCCTATTCTTTCTAGGTTATCCAGTCTAAGGTAGTTTGTTATAGCAGTACAGATGGACAAAGACAGTCTGAATTGAGAGCTATGTTACGTGTTCTTACAGTACTCTGGGGCATGAGCACCTCCAACGTGAAGGAGGGTGTTTGTTGATGCACCACAGTTCCACTATGCAAACATCTCATTTTATCCCTCCTAGAACATTGTAAAGTGGGTGTGATTATGCCCATTTTACAGATGAAGAAACTGAGGCTAAGACCAATGGAATAACTTGCAAAAGCTCACAGGGCTGGCAGAGCCAGAATTCAAATCCAAGCCTGATGGGCTCCAAAGTAGTCCAAGCTGTTCAATAACTCAGCTCCAAGATTTGGACCTTTGTTTTGGGTTTACCTGTAACAAAGATTCCCATGTGGGGGTTTCTATTCTTCTCACTGATTGGACTGGGGGTGCCATGTTTGGCAGCTGGGTTAAGGGATACATACAGCTAATACTTCACAGCTATTGTTTCACTTAATCCCTCCAAGGGCTCTATGGGGGTAGAAACTATTATTAACACTAGTTGACAGGCGAGAAAATTGCAGCATAGAGAGGTTAAATAATTTGCCCAGACTCTTACTGCTGTTAAGTGGTAGAACCAGACTTTGAATCTAAATCAGATGAATTCAGAGGCCGGGCTTTGAACCTGTAAACTCTACTGGCTACCTCAGATGAAGGATTATAGATACTAGGTGGGGAGAGAGTAGAAGGCACTGGAAGATGCAGGCAAGTCTTCCTGGGGGAAGTGTCGCTTAAAGTAACTGCTGAGAGGCCGGGCATGGTGGCTCATGCCTGTGATCCCAGCACTTTGGGAGGCCGAAGTGGGCAGATCACAAGGTCCAGAGATCGAGACCATCCTGGCTAACACGGTGAAACCCCGTCTCTACCAAAAATACAAAAAAATTAGCTGAGCGTGGTGGCGGGCGCCTGTAGTCCCAGCTACTCGGGAGGCTGAGGCAGGAGAATGGCATGAACCCAGGAGGTGGGGCTTGCAGCGAGCAGAGATCATGCCACTGCACTCCAGCCTGGGCGACGAAGAGAGAGACTGTCTCAAAAAAAAAAAAAAAAAAAAAAAAAAAAAAAAGACGCTGAGAAGGATTGAGTGTCTCCTTGATTCAGGTTCTGCATGTTGGCTAGGATGTGATGGGGGAGGGAGAACTGGAGAGAGTGTTATGGATGATCATACTGCAGAAGCAAAGGCAGGGAGGTGAGACTTGAATAGACAGTGCACTGGGTACAATGAGAAAAGCAAGCCAGTGGGTGCAGCAGGCACATGACTGTCCCAAGAACATGGCAATGCACCTGAGCGAGCACTTGGAAAAGCACCCGAGCTGCCCTCCCCAGCATGTCCATCACTGCTTGTTCCTTAGCCTTGGAAGACAGGAGGAATGTTTTCTCCTCCTTAGCTCCTTCCTGGCCACTGGCATCTGCTACACTGACCCCTACCACAAGCAATTGCATGCTCCATTCTAGCCTCCTTGGCAGTGCCTTTGGGCTTCATGGCTGCTTTCACTGAGCCCTTCACTTGGGTGAGTAGACAAGAAATAATCTTGGTGAGAGAGCTCTGTGCTCCTCAACTGACCAAGTGTGTCTGGCCTGTTCCACTACAAAGGTTCCCTCTCAGCCTGGGCCCTGTCCTGGAGGCCCTCCAATGTCCCTGTATCTATGTCAGGGCAGAGGATACAATTGTTCTCGACCCTGGGGGCTGTCTCCAGATGATGCAGCCAAATGTGTGTTACCCCATCCCCTCCCCTAAGGCTTCTCATGGTCCCTGTCCTGGGGTCTACAGATTGGCCATAGAGTTGGTGGCTCCTGGAGAAGGATGCTCTTGATGGGAAGGGTGAGATTTAAATTGTTAAAGAGAAGAAATAAAAGAACAGAGAACAAAGTGAGCAATGGATCTATGTGGGCCAACAGTCAGTCATTCAATCAACAAACACTTCTTGAGTACCTGTTGAGGCCAGACAATTTTACAGGAAGGAAAGCATGTCAGCTTGGCTCCAAGGGGTGGCAAAATAATGCTAGAGCTATCTTGCAGGATCTCTCTTCCCCAGGTCCAAAACTGACCTCATGCTGTTCATCTCCTCCTTTTGGATTCACTGTCTCTGTCAATGACAACACCAGACACCTAACTGCTCAAGCTGGAAAACTGGGCGATATCTCTGATTTCTCTCTCCCTCATGGCCCACATTCAGTCATCGACCCCTCCCATTGAGCTGCCCTCTGATGGCTCTCAGATCTGACTGCTGTTCTCCACTCCCCTGCCTCAACTGTGGGCCCATCAGCTCTGGCCTGGACCTCTGTAGTATCTGTGCTTTCACTCTCCCCTCCCTTCTGAACATTCTCTGCACCATGACCAGAGGCATTAACTGAAGGCAAGTTTCACAGTGCTGCTCCTAGGCTTAAAATCCTTCACTGGTTCCCCTACTGCTCCAAGGACAGTGTCCAAGGTCCTGTGCTATGGACCAAATTGTGTCTCTCCCCAAAATGTACATGTTGAAGCTCAAACCCCAGTGTGACTATTTGGAGATAGGGTCTTTAAGAAGTAATAAAGGTTTAATGAGCTTGTAAGGGTGGATTCCTGATCTTGATGGGATCAGTGTCCTTAGAAGAGGAAGAGGAGGAGACACCAGAGAGCTTGCTCTCTGCTACATGAGGACACAGTGAGAAGTGAGCCAGGAAGAGAGTCCTCACTAAAAACTGAATTGGTTGGAACCTTGATCCTAGACTTCCCAGTCTCCAGAACTGTGAGAAAATGCATTTCTGTTGTTTAAGCTTCCCAATTTGAGATATTTTGTTAGTGTGGCTGAGCTGACTAATGCACCCTGCAGGGTCTGTCCCCTGCCTACTCTATCCAGCTCATTTCTCTCCATTTTCAGGCTATCACAGAGCTGCTCTTCCTGGAACACTTCCCTGACCTCTTCTAGGAGATGCCATTAGTGTCTGTGCCACCTCCTGGCACTCCCGCCTACAGCTGGAGCTGGAACAGGCAGTTCTCATGCACATCACCTGTGTCCTACTACCAGGCTTCCACTCCAAGTGCCTGCTGAAGCTTTTGGCTCCACCCTTCCTTCCTTTGGAAAAACAATTCTGAGGCATATTCTGAACAATTCTTTAGTCTCCTTGAATTGAGCCCTGGGTGCCCCTAGTATACCCAGCTCAGTTCCACACCTGCATTGGCTTTGCTTCTTTCCCTTCGTCTGCTCTGCACTCCCTGGGTCCCGAGATCACTGCCCAGATAAACCCCCTGCTCCCATGTCCTTGCCTCAGTCTGGGCTTTCAGGGGACCCAAATCAAGACACCTCTCCTCTCATCCAAACAGGAGTAAGTGCCCTTCTATTACCCTCCTTAAGCCATGTACAATTCTTTGTTCTATTATCTGTCTAGGTATCCCCCTCCCTGACTTCAGTGTGAGCTAGAAAAGAGAAGCGACCTGGCTGTCCTATTCCCAGCACACAGCGCAGGATGTGGCATGCAGCAGGAACCTCAGCAGGTGTTGTGGAATGAGTGAATGAGAAGTAGGATGTTCACGACAAAAACAACACACTGGGAACTGCAGGGAACTTCCTCAACATGATAAAAGGCATGTGTTAAAAACCCACAGCTGACATCATACTCAATGCTGTCTAACTGAAAGCTTTCCCCCTAACATCAGGAATGAGACAAGGATGCTCACTCTTGCCACTTCTGTTCAGAATTGTACTCGGGGCCGGGCGCAGTGGCTCATGCCTGTGATCTCAGCATTTTGGGAGGCCAAGGTGGGCAGATCACTTGAAGTCAGGAGTTTGAGACCAACGTGGCTAACATGGTGAAACCCTGTCTCTACGAAAAATACAAAAACTAGCTAGGCATGGTGGCGCATGCCTGTAATCCCAGCTACTCAGGAGGCTGAGGCACAAAAATCGCTTGAACTCTGGAGACAGAGGTTGCAGTGAGCTGAGATCAGGCCACTTTTCAGTGTGAAAAGGACTGATTTTTTCTTTATTTCTTAAATTAACAAACATATATTTATGGTATACAACATGTTTTGAAATAAGTATACATTGTGGAATTGCTAAATCAAACAAAATATGCCTTACCTCACATACTTATTTATTTGTGGTGAGAACACTTAAAATCTACTCTCTTAGCAATTTGCAAGTATACAATACATTATTAACTATAGTCACCATGTTGTATGATAGATCTCTTGAAAGGGTAATTTATCTATTTTTAAATTAATTAATTTTGTAGGGACAAGGTCTTTCTCCATCACCCAGGCTGGAGTTGCCGTGGCACCATCATGGCTCATTGTAACTGTGAACTCCTGGGCTCAAGCAATCCTCCCACCTCAGCCTGCTGAGTGGCTGGGAGTACTGTCACGTGCCACCACACCTGACTAATTTTGGACAATTTCTTGAAAGACATACAAATTGGAAAGGAAGAAGGTAAATTGTGTATATTCAAAGTTGACATAATTTGATATCTAGGAAATCCTAAAGAATCAAAAGATTATTCAAGCTAATAAATTCATCAAAGTTATGGGATAAAAGATAAACATGCAGAAATAAGTTATATTTCTATATACTAGCAATAAACAATCCAAAAATGAAATGAAGACAATAATTCCATTTAAAATACCATCAAAAAGAATAAAAATACATGGAATAAATTTAAAAAGGTACAAAACTCATACACTGAAAGCTACAAAATATTACTGAAAATAGTTAAAATCTAAATCAAGGAAAGATATCCCATGTTCATGGATTAGAAGATTTAATATTGTAAAATGTCAGTACTCCTCAAAGCAATCTACAGATTCAATGCAATTCCTATCAAAATCCCAAAGGCCTTTTTGCAGAAATGGAAAAACTGATCCCCAGATCCATATGAAATTGCAAGGGATCCTAAATACCCAAAACAATTTTGTAAAAGAGGAAAAAAGTTGAAGAACTCATGCTTCCTAATTTCAAAACTTACTACAAAGCTACAGTAATCCAAATAGCGTGTCACCAACAGAAGGATAGATATATGGACCAATGGAATACAATTGAGAGGCCACAAATAAACCCATATAACTGTCAATTAGTTTTCCACAAGGATACAAAAAAACAAAAACAAAAACAAAACCCTCTCTCACATTATATATGAAAATTAACTCACAGTGGGTCAAAGACCTAAACATAAGAGCTAAAACTATTACTGTTAGAAGAAAACAGGGGTAAATCTTCATGAGCTTGGATTTAGTAATGGATTCTTAGATATGACATTAAAAGCAGGAGCCAGACAAAAAGATGAATTGGACTTCATCAAAATTATAAACTTTTGTATACCAAAGGACAATATCAAAAAAATGAAAAGACAACATACGTAATGGGAGAAAATATTTACAAGCTGTGTATCTGATAAGGAAATTGTATCCAGAATATGTAAAGAACTCCTAAAACTTAACAAGAAGACAACCCAATTTAAAAATGGGCAAGGGACTTGAAAAAATTTTCAATATCATAGTCATCAGGCTTGCAAATCAAAACAATGAGATACCACTTTACACCCACTAGGATTGCTGTAATAATGATAATTAATGGAAAATTAGTGTTGGCAAAGATGTAAATAAATTGGAATCCTTGTACATTGCTTGTTGAAGTGTAAAATCATGCAGCCACTGTGGAAATGTTTGGCTGCTTTTTAAAAAGTCAAACACAAAATTACTATATGACCCAGCAATTCCACTCCTAGACATACACCCAAAATAATTGAAAAGTTAATTTAAACAAAAACTTGTAAATATGTTGATAGCAGCACTAGCCACAATTGCCAAAAGGTGGAAACAACTCAAATGTCCATCACTGAATGAATGAATAAGCAACATGTGGTCTATCTGCAAATGAAATATTATTCAGCCATGCAAAGGAATAAAGTTCTGATACATGCTACAACTTTGATGAACCACGAAAACATTGTGCTAAGTGAACCAAGCCAGACACAAAAGGTCACATATTGTATGATTCCATTTATATGAACTATCCAGAACAGGTAAGCCCACAGTGTCAGAAAACAGACTGATGGTTACCAGGCACTGGAAGAGGGAGGATTGGGGGTGACCGCTTAATGGGTACAGGGTTTCCCTTTGGGGTGATGGAAATGTTTTGGAACTAGATAGAGCTGATGGCTGCACACAATTGTGAATGTATTAATGCAACTCAACTGTAGACTTTAAAATGGTGAATTTTATGTTATGTGAGTTTTACCCCAATAAAAACAATAAAGGTCAGGTGTGGTGGCTCACACCTGTAATCCCAGCATTTTGGGAGGCCAAGGAGGGCAGATCACTTGAAAAATACAAAAATTAGCCAGGTATGGTGGCACATGCCTGTAGTCCCAGCTACTTGGGAGGCTGAGGTGGGAGGATTGCTTGGGCCCTGGAGGCAGAGTCTGTGGCGAGCCAAAACTGCACTACTGCACTCAGCCTGACCGACAGAGCTAGACCCTCTCTTAAACAAACAATAAAACAAGTGGATCAGCCTGTGGTGTCCAGCTACTCCAGTCTTCCCATCCTGCCTTGCAGTGGCACGAGTGGTACACAGAGACCCCTCTGTCCCTGCCTCTCATGATTTCCAAAGACCAGCTGCCTAGGTCTTCAGAGGTGGGGCCACTGTAGTCCTGCTCATCTCTGCCCTTTTCTGAAGGGGATGGGAATTGTCTAACATTTTAAATCTTCCATTTCACTGGGAGTGCTCATCAGAATTTGGCTAGAACCATTGCTCGAGGTCACAATTACTTCTGCCAAAGGTATGTGCATATTTATGACTGTACACATGCTTTGTGTTTACTATGTCTCAGCAGCACTGTTTGCATTCTTGCTGATAATAAAAACTCAATTTATAGTAAAAACTAGCATTTTGTTGTGAAATTGGGTTTTAAGGATCCTATAAAGGCATTGCAGAGATTTATTTTAGCCTAGTAAATATCTTGCTCTAGGGTGAGACTTTAGAACCTTCGAACAGTTCATTTTGAAGGATTTGCTTATTAGAAAACTTTTATAGTCTCTTTGATCATGGAAGAATAACAAATTGAAGGGCTTCCAACAACAATGGATTCCCCATATCTGGAATGTCTTGCCATCCTAAATAGGCTGGATGGTACAAGACTATGGTGGTAGCTGGGAGTTGGGAGACCTGGGTCCTAGGATCCTCAAAGGCTAGATGACTGTAGGCACGTACCTTTTCCCCTCTAGGCCTCAGTTTTCTCTTTTGAACAGCCTAGGGGTTGAATTTTTTACATAAAAACTTTTGATCTTGCAATTCCATACTTAGAAAATGTTCCCAAAGGAAAAAATTTAACAAAAGCAGTAAGTTATACGTTTAAAATGGTTCAATGCAATGTTATCTATAAAGGCAAAAAAGCAGAAGCAACAAAAATATCCCATGAATTGGAAATAGATGATAGAATTATAGAAAAACTTGTGACAGAATAATAAATAGACATTAAAAATAGTAATTGCCATATATATATATTCCTTCTCTCTCAACACCAATAAGACTGGCATAATGCTCATTAAAATGAAACAGTGGTTATTTCTAGATGGAATTATGGTTAATTTTTGTTTTCTTCTTTATGCTTTTATGTATATTTCAAATGTTCCATAATGAACACATATGACTTTTATAAAAGACTACTGTCATCGAAGTAGCAATTAATTTTATAAAGAGTAAGTGACGAAGAAGGAAATAGTTATAATGTGAAATGAGAAGGAAATAGAAGATGAAATGAACACTCAGGTTGCAACTAAGTTGAAATGGCAACAGACCAAATCCCTGAAAATCACTTTGCTAATTATCAATCTAATAACCAATTCTCTAAAAATTTACCACCCTGCCTATAGGTGTTTTTGTGTCTATTCAATTATCATATTCTTTTTTCATTTTGCCATCTTTTGACATGTTATGTATTTTAAATAAATTATCTAAGGGTACTTCTGATTTTATATTTCTTTCTTTCTTTTTTTTTTTTTTTTTTTTTTTTGAGATGGAGTTTCACTCTTGTTGCCCAGGCTAGAGTGCAACAGTGTGATCTCGGCTCACTGCAACCTCCACCTCCCAGGTTCAAGTGATTCTCCTGCCTCAGCCTCCCGAGTAGCTGGGATTACAGGCGTGTACCACCATGCCCGGCTAATTTTGTATTTTTAGTAGAGACGGAGTTTCTTCATGTTGGTCAGGCTGGTCTCGAATTCCCGACCTCAGGTGATCCACCTGCCTCGGCCTCCCAAGGTGCTGGGATTACAGGCGTGAGCCACTGCACCTGGCCTTGATTATATATTTCTAAGAGTTATTTTAAACATGTGCGCCATCCCTTGATTACGGGATTGTTTTTATCCTTTCGTGTGTGATTGTTCCTTTTTAATCTACTTTGGAATAACTTAGTAAGTTGTGAGCCTGTTTGCTAAAAACCCTTTCTTTAAGATTTTGTGTTTTGCTGGTCGTGATGGCTCAATCCCAGCATTTTGGGTGGCCGAGGTGGGCAGATCGCTTGAGCCCAGGAGTTTGAGACCAGCCTAGGCAACATAGTGAGACCTCATTTCTAAAAAAAAAAAAAAAAAATCTGGGCATGGTGGCAGTGGCATATTCTATTTTTTAGGACATTAGAATATCCATCCATGTCTTACTTGCCCTGTAACTGGTGACAGATGCCAGTGAAGGATCAGAACAGAAGGAGCCTTTATAATTGGTTGTCCTTGACATCTTGGGCACCGTTGAAAAGGTTGTTAGAAACACTAAATCTCTGTCTCTCTTTGTGTGTGTGTGTGCGTGTGAGAGAGAGAGACAGAGAATGAGAGACAGGGTCTGCTCTGTCCGCCAGGTGGAGTGCAGTGGTGCAATCACAACTCACTGCAGCTTTGACCTCCTCTTGGGCTCAAATGATCCTCCCACCTCAGCCTTCCGAGTAGCTGAAACTATAGTTGTGTACAACCACGCCCAGCTAATTTTTGTATTTTTTCTATGGAGTTTTGCTATGTTGCCCAGGCTGGTCTGAAACTCCTGGGCTCAAGAAATCTGCCCACCTTGGCCTTCCAAAGTGCTGGGATTGCAGGTGTGAGCCCATGCACCTGGCCATAAATGGGATTCTTAATGATGAACCTGAAGAACTTTTGGGTACTACTTCAAGATTGGCCCAGTGCAGAAATGAAGGCTTCAGTTGCAGCTTCCTGTTTTAGCATCTGCATGTGAATATACCAAGAAAGAGAGGAGGAAAGAGAGAAAAGACAGAAATAGAACATTTTATAAGAACAGCCTATCTATCCTTCCTAGTTTAAAACTGAAATCATTAGATTTAGTTATATTTAAATTTAGCAACCAAAAAAAAATGGAATGGAACTTTAGATAAATGTTTCTTCAAACAAGTGAAATTGGTTGGTTAAGACCCCCTTTAAAGTTAAAGGAAGAAACATGAAAAACTTTAATTGGTCAGAACCATTGTTATTTTCTTTCAATTAAAGCTGATAGTCTCTACTGCTAATGCCAGTTTAATCTATTTATATTTATTTGATCCCTGATGTTTGGACTTATTTTCAAATTACTCATTTATTTCTTTTTTTTTCTTTGCTTTCCTTTCTTCTGTTGCACTAGTAAAATTTTCTATATATATATTCCCCCTTTTTGCCCCTGCTTATTAGGAAGCTTAGATTTTATTTATATTTCTTTAGTGGTTACAATAAAAAATTTAACATATATGTATTTAGTAATTAATTTCTCAAATACGATCTAAAGTTATTCAATACTTCCAGTCATCTTTTGAGCAATCTTGACATACTTTTATCACATTTCATAACCAATCGTCCTTGTTACTGCAGTCTAGATATTTAGTTTCATTTCTGTTTAAATTATAAAAGATGGTGTATTATTACATGCAGTCAACAGTTAATTACATTTTATCAATTTTATCAATATCTGCGTCCATCATTTTCTTAGTCCATTCAGGCTGCTATAACAAAATACCATAGACTGAGTAGCTTATAAACAACATAAATTTCTCATTGTTCTGGATAAGGGGAAATTCGAGATGAAGGCACCAACAGATTTGGGCCCATTTCTAGGTTCACAGATAGCACTTTCTAGCTGTGTCCTTTCATGGTGGCAGGGGCTAGCTTGCTCTCTGGGGTACTAAGGGCTCTACCTTCATGATCCAATTACCTCCCAAGGCTCTACCTCCTAATACCATCACCATGGAGTTGAGGATTACAACATATGAACTGGTGGGGGTGGGGGGAGGCACGGGGGCACACACAAATTCAGACCTTAACAGTCATTTTCTTTGTATTCTATTCTCTTTGATTTCAAACTTCTTCTTGATGAAAAGTCATTAAGTAGTAAATGGTACATCTGGGGGGGGGGGAATTTTTTATTTTACCTTCTCTCTGGAATGATCGTTAACTTTTATACTTAAAGTATGAAAGTCTAGGTTAGTAGCACTTTTCCTTGGCACTTTTAAGTTAATTCTTTAATTTTCTTTTAGCTTTTAATTTGGCTAATGAGGGCTGGCTTTTAGCATAATTTATTTGTTTTCTGGAAGCTTTTAAGATTTTCTCTATATCCTACATTTCCTGACACTTCTTTATAATGCATCTAGGTATGAATTTATTTCTTCTGTCCAGTATTATGTACTTTCAAGGTTAGGGCTTATATCTTTAACAGTGAAAAATTCTCAGTCATTATCTAAGTATTGTTTCTTTACCATTCTTTTTATTTTATTTCATTTTATTATTATTATTATTTTTTGAGAGAGAGTTTCGCTCTTGTTGCCCAGGCTGGAGTACAATGGTGCTACCTTGGCTCACTGCAACCTTCACCTCTCGGGTTCAAGCGATTCTTCTGCCTCAGCTTCCTGAGCAGTGGAGATTACAGGCACCTGCCACCATGCCTGGCTAATTTTTGTATTTTTAGTAGAGATGGGGTTTTACCACATTGGCCAGGCTGGTCTTGAACTCCTGACCTCAGGTGATCCACCTGCCTTGGCCTCCCAAAGTGCTGGGATTATAGGCGTGAGCCACTGCATCTGGCTCACTGTTCTTTCTTTTTTCCTGTTTTGGCTGTTCTCTTAGAAGTATGCTGAATCCTCTAGGCCAGGCGCAGTGACTCACACCTGTAATCCCAGCACTTTGGGAGGCAGAGGTGGGTGGATCATTTGAGGCCAGGAGTTCAAGACCAGCCTGGGCAACATGGCAAAACCCCATCTGTACTAAAAATACAAAAATTAGCCAGGTATGGTGGTGCATGCTTGTATTCCCAGCTATTCGGGATGCTGAGGCATGAGAATTGCTTGAACCCAGGAGGCTGATGTTATAGTGAGTCGAGATCGTGCCACTACACTCCAGCCTGGGCAACAGAGCAACTCTGTCTCAAAAAAGAAAAAAAGTGTGTTGGATCCTTTAAACTACTATCTTAACTCTTCATTCTTCTGTGTTTGTATACATATGTATGTATATGTGTGTATATATATGTATCCAGCTTGTGCTGTATTCTGGATGAATTCCTCAATACTATCTTCCAATTTATTAATTCTCTCTCCTGTTGTATCCACTGTAGAATTTATTCTCTCCATTGTGATTATAATTTATTTTTATTTTTGAAACAAGGTTTTGCTCTGTTGCCCAGACGGGTGTGCAGTAGTGTGATTATGGCTCACTGCAGTCTTGGCTTCCCAGGCTCAAGTGATCCCCCCACTTTAGGCCCCCCAAGTAGCTGGGACTACAGGTACATGCCAGCATGCCCAGCTAGTCTTTTTTGTTTTTTCACTTTTTATAGAGACAGGGTCTCATATTGCCTAGGCTGGTCTCAAACTCATGGGCTCAAGTGATCCTCCCACTGTGGCCTCTGAAAGTATTAGGATTACAGGTGTGAGCCACCACAATGCCCACCATTGATTTTGTTTATAATCAAAATGGTAAGATTTTTATTTCTAAGGTTTATAATTTTTTTTATATTCACCTATTCTTGTTTTATTTACATCAGTATTTGTTTCATAAATTCTTTTTCCCTTTTAACAAATGACAGCTTTCATTATCTCACTGAGAACCTTAAACATTCTTATTTTAAAGTCTTTTCCAGACTGGCTCATTATATCAATTTTGATTGCAATTAATATACCCAATTATTAATTTTGTTAACTTTCTTAGGATTAGTTTATTTCATATGTGTTTTTTGTTGTTGAGATATAAATCACATACCATAAAATTCACACCTTTAAAGTATATAATTAACTGGTTTTTAATAAACTCACAAGATTGTGCAACTATTACCACTATCTAATTAAAAACACTTTCATCACCTCCCAAAGAAGCCTCATATTCATTAGTAGTCACTCCCTATTTCCCCCTCCGCCTTATCCCTGGAAACCACTTATCTACTTTTTATGTCTAAGATTTGCTTATTCTGAACATTTCATGTAAATAGAATCATACACTATGTGGTCTTTTATCTCTGGGTTTTTCCACCTAGCACAATGTTTCATCTTACAGGATGAATCAGTTACTTCATCCTTTTTAGGGCTGAATAATATTCCATTGTATGAACAGACCACATGTTATTTAACCATTTATCAATTCATTGATGGGCATTTGGGTTGTTTCTACTTTTGGGATATCATGAATGCTGCTATGAAAATTGTGTACAAATTTTTGTGTGGATATATGTTTCTTCTACATGCTAAAATATTGCATTTAAACCATATCTGGAAATGAAGTATTTATTTCAGTTATTGTATTTTTCTATTCCAGAATATCTAATTGGTTCCTTTTTATAATTTTCCACATTTTTACTGATATTCTGTATATGGTGAGCCATCATTCTCATACTCTCCTTTAGTTCTTTGGACATAGTTTCCTTAGCTCATTGAACATAATTTAAATAGATGATTTAAAGTCTTTGTCTGTTGGAGGCTGAGGTGGGAGGATTGCTTGAGCCTAAGGAGTTCAAGAGCAGCCTGGGCAACACGGCAAGACCTTGCCTCTACCAAAAAAAAAAAAAAAAGAAATTAGCCAGGCATGGTGGTTTGCACTTGTGGTCCTAGCTACTCAGGAGGTTGAAGCAGAAGGATTGTTTGGGTCTGTGAGGTTGAGGCTACAATGAGTCATGTTTGTGCCACTGCACTCCAGCCAGCACAACAGAGTAAGACCCTGTCTCATACACAAAAGAAGAACAAATGAATAAATAAATAAGAAAAATAAAGTCCTTGTCTAGTAAGACCAGTGTCTGGTATTCCTCAGGAACAGTTGCTATTGACTGCTTTTCTTCCTGTATATGGGCCATACTCTTTATTATTATTACTTAATTATTTTTTCTTAAGTCCCCCTGCAAAAAAAAAAATAAAAGAAAGCTTTCTTGTTTCTTTAAATGTCTCTTAATATTTTGTGGAAAATTGGAAATTTTAAATTTGGCAACTCTGGAAATAAAAATCTCCAGGATTTGTTGTTACTGTTTGTTGCCTTTGTTCATTTCTTTAGTGACTTTTCTGAACTAATTCTGTAAAGTCTGTATTCCTAGTTGTGTTTAGCCATCTAAGTCTCTTACCTTAGTGGTGAGCAAATGATTGGAGAGAGATTTCCTTAAATCCTTGCAATCAGTAAATCTTCCTCTCTTTGCCAAAGGACTCTGTGTGTGTGTGTATGCTTTCCAAACTCAGCCAGGCTGTTAGCAACTCTGTCTAACTCTTCACTTCTTATTTGTGCAAGATCTCAAGGTCTGCCCAAGGTAGGTAGGAGCTTAGGACTTCAGGTTTTTCGTGAGTATGTGCATAGCCCTAGGCATGTGTATAGCGGTATGCACTTGTGTGGCCTTCCAGAGTCCCAGGAACATGTCAAAACTTTTTAAAGCCCCCTATGGACATCGCATGCCTCAGGTTTTCCTTTTAAGCTTTTTGTTTAGCCTATTGTTTACCCCAATTATCTAACTGCCTTGGGAAGCTACAAATGCAATCAATTGCCTCTAATTGTTTACAACAAACACCCCCCAGGGAAAAGACTTTTTGTACTGTGTGAGCTTTGAGTCAGGTCAAATAAAGACAGCTCTTTAAAATGATGGCTTCCAGACAACTGTTAGACATGTAAAATGATGAAAATTTTCTGGAAATGAAGCTTTGAAGGAACAGCAACCCTGTTATGCTCCCACGGTGGCTGGCAGGCTGCTGATTTTTACTATGATTTTAGGCTGTTAATTTTCAAGGCTGCTGTGGAGCTGGAGAGCATGAGATGAAAACAGGGCAAATTAAAATGCCAAAACACTTGCTGTCTTTACTAAGATTTAGCTGTTTTTCTTTAATAATTGCTCCCTGGATTGCTACAAGAATTTGATTAACTTCCAGACTTCTAAAAAAGTTGATTCTAAAATTTTTTGCCAGTATTCACATGACATATTCAAAGCATTAACTCTTCAATTTTCACTGGTATCAGCTTCTCAGGTGTTTTTAAATTTCAGTGTACAAGTTCATTTTGAATGGGAGAGGTCTTTCTCCCTGCATTCCTCCTTGTCTAGCAGTTATGTGGCCGTCTCCACCCAGTGCCTCGGGACCCTTAGTTCAGAGCCATGTTTTGCGTTAGTAGGCTGGAGCTCTAGCACAGTGATCACACTGGGGATACTGCAGGTACTTTCATTGAGTCAGCAGCTTGATTGATGTCCTGGTGGTAAGGATCTGTCCTCCTCCTGTCTCCCTAAGCTTGCAGTTTCATATGGGATGTAACTGGGAGCTGTCAGCAGATATTTCTAGCTTCCTTTCAAGAGCAGAACGTACCACTGCTTCCCTGGTTTGTAGCAGTGAGCCCGACTCAAGTGCACCACTTCATGTTGAAGGTTGTTACTTCTGGTTACATCCTGGAATCCAAATTCTCACTCCTGTTTGCTTGCCAACCTTGAGCCCAGGAGGCTCATGGTTACAGCTTCCTCTTCTCACTTTTTATTTCCGGTTCATAGAGATTCTTCTGTTGTTTTGAGCATGCCTCTGTGTTTTTAATTTTCCCTCTTTACATTTTATTTATTGTTGCTGTGTGTTTGGAGCAAGAGGGCTGGGGGGTATAAGAGTAGGCAAAACACAAGCGAACACTGTTATCTTGACTATGCATTGTATAAAATCTTCCATCATTTAAAATTTTAAATTATTTTTTAGCCTGAGACAGTATCTATTGATTCTCCGCTCTGATAGATGAGGAAATTAACCTAAAATGATTAAAAATGATAATACATATCTAGGTCATGCTTATACATTGGGGGCAGTACTCCTGAGTATATTTCTCTGACAAAACTACTCCAGCTGCTTTTCAAAGTTATATAAATACACCAAAAATCTATCTTGATTTTGCATTCTAGGAAAATGTAGAAATAAGGCACCAATCACCATAACAAGGAAATTTTCCTTTCTTTTGTCAACCACATTTTATGAGGGTGAAGAGGTGGCTCTGTGGAGGATAGAAGTAAATCTCAGAAAAACTATGATTTCATCTAATTACAATACTTACATGCATACCTATGAACCTGGATGAAAAACTGATGCCCAACTGAGTAAAATTTCACTAACTAGAAGTGTAAGGAATAGATGAGCCCGATCCAATTTGAGCAAGTTTTATTGAATTTTTACAAGGTACAACTGGTGTTAGGCATTGGGAGGATGTAGAAGTAAGCAAAGACCATTTCTGTTCTCTAGGAGATGAGAAGGGAAGTAAAATAACTTGAGGCCTCATAGTGTGGTCTACACGGGCTTGATGTCCTTCAGTGAAGTTGTTTCTGAGTAGAGGCCTGAGGACCAGGCAACTCCTATGGCACCTGAATATTTAAGAACAAATCTCACCATCCTGTTGATGCCCTCACCATGAGGAGACAATTAGTGGCTTTATTTGAAATTTTCCTATTGACTTTTTATCAACATGGTCCCATTTATCAACTCACTTCTCCAAAAATGGAACTAATATTAATTGGCTAAGGACACAGCTCTGAAGGGTACAAAAGTTCAGTTATTTTAAATGTTGAGATCTAGAGGTGGGGATAGATGTAGTTCCAGAGAAACCTCTTTCTAACAAACATAACATCAAACCTTCTCTTGAGTGTGGGTTCTCTTAAGTTAAGAGGTGAGATCCTGGAGAAAAGTGTGGGAAGTGCCTGCAGGGGCAGATGGGTGACACCAGCCTGGGAATCAAGAGACCAGCTAGGTTCTCATAAGCCATCCCTAATCTGGCTCTTCCAACCCTGTGAATACTGAGGCTAGCATTGTCTTTATAGAACACAGTCTAACTCTGTGTTTTAGATCGGGGGCCCCAGCCCCCAGGACATGGACTGGTACTGGTCTGTGGCCTGTTTGGAATTGGGCCACACAGCAGGCAACAAGCAGTGGGCCAGCAAGCATTATTGCCTGAGCTCTGCCTCCTGTCAGATCAGTGGTGGTATTAGCTTCTCACAGGAGCATGGACCCTATTGTGAACTGTGTGTGCGAGGGAGCTAGGTTGCAGACTCCTTATGAGAATCTAATGCCTGATGATCTGAGGTGGAACAATTTCATCCCAAAATCATCTCCCCAACCCCCTGTCCAGGGAAAAATTTTCTTCCACAAAACCGGTTCCTGGTCCCAAAAAGGTTGGGGACCGCTGTTTTACATAGTCCATTCACCTGTCTCAAATACTTCCATGACTTTCCATTGCTTGCAGGATAAAGTTCAAATTCTGTCACTTCCATAAAACACCCTCCCTGGTCTGGACCCTGCCAGTTTCTTTCACTACTTACCTTCCACCCTAGACTTGGTCCCAGACATCCCCAGCTGCTTGCAGGCCCGTGAATTCATCCAGCTTCTATACCTGTATCTATGCTGCGCTGTATACCTGGAGATACATCCCTGCCCTTCCCTCCTCCAGGAAGCCTTCCCTCCTCTAACAGCGATAAGCAGCTAGTATTGGCTAGGATAATTCCGGCACACATAACAGAGACCACATAACAGTAGTTCACATAAAATAGTAGTTAATGTGTTTCTCACCTAGTTATTAGGAAGGCTCTGCTTTACAAAGCTGCCTATAATGCAGATTCCTTCTGTGCTGGTCTAGGATGTATTCTTTATCCACATGGTCCAAGGTGGCTTTCATTTGTCACTGTTATGAGGGAAGGCTTCTGGGAGGAAGGGCAGAAATGAGTCCTCCAACATGGAAAGGACAGGCAAGCAGGAAGGGCAGGTGTCCTCTCTTTCAAAGGCATGGCCTGGAAGTTGTACGCATCACTGTCACGCACTCCCCATTAGCCAGGACTGACTCACATGTGTACAAAACCCAGCTGCAAGGAAGGTGGGGGAGTATAGCTTTTATTCTGGGAAGGCGGTGTTATTATGTGAGAAAAGGGGAAGGCTGACATTGGAGGATGGCTGTATGTGGATGAGAGCTGTGAGAACAGAAGGACCACCCAGAGGGAATGAAGATGAAGACTTAACCACTCCAACAAGGGGGAGAGGGTGATGTCAAAGATGGACAAATGGCAGGAAATGTTGAGGAAATCCATAACTTTACCCCTGTAAGTCTTCCTGTCTGAAATGCCCTCCCATTTCCTTCCTCATTTCTCCAGGCCCAATTTATGCTTGATTTCCTCATGGAGGCCTCTGCTGACAACGTCAGTCTTTCCTGGGCCCTGGGCCTAGATAAAAAGTCTCTGTCTGGGTTACTAACTGGGCCAATATGATTATAATAATCTTTTATTGATGCGTCTTATGAAACAGGTAATTTATATACATATACATATCTCATTTTCTTCTCACCATGTGTTTATGAGACTTTTAATTTTTTTTTTTTTTTTTTAAAGAGACAGGGTTTCACTCTATCACCCAGGCTGGTCTCCACCTCCTGGCCTCAAGCACGATTCTTACCTGAGCTCTGACATTACAGGTGTGAGTCACTGCACCTGGCCCCTTGTTAGACTTCAAGAAGTTCGGTGAAAATCATTTCTCTCTCCCCTTCTAAAATGAGGACCAATAGGGAAATAAGATCCAGGAGACTGGTAAATGGATATCAATGTTAACTTTTTATTGATAAACTGATTGGAGAGCATGGCTTCCTATCTGTGGTCAAAGGGCTGGATAATAACCCTCTTTGCACCCATACAGGGTCCCATACAAGGTCCCCCATACGGAACTTGGAAAGGCCTACTGGGGGAACTTTGGGCTTCAGAGTCGCTCATCTACCGAGGATTCCTGCCTAGCACTGGTGTGGAGAAAAGGGAGGAAAAGAGGAAACATCCCTAGTCTTACAGTCTTTTAATAACTTAGCTCTGCCCACCAAGAACTACGGTCCCAAGGCTGTGGCCCCACATCGGGTAACTCATTCACTTCCCCTCTGAGGGGTAGAGGGGAAGGGGCGGGGCGAGAGGCCAGGAGGGTTACTGTTTTTGCACTCTGTCCATGTGGAAATGGGAGGCAAGACGAACGAAGTTTCTGCCATAACAATCCCTGATGAGAGGAATTGCTTTGCTCATGTTATAGGCAAGGAAACGCAAGAAGTGCTGTGACTTGCTAGGGTCACTGAGATGTCATCCAGGTATTAGATGGCAGAGAATTTTGGAACCAAATCTATCTAGACTTGGCCATTAGTCACTAGCTGTAGTAACTTGTAAGCTCTTTGAGGGAAGCATTACAATCAAACATCTCTACTTTCCCAGTAGCAGCTAGCAAAATGTCTATTCATTAAGAGACTCGCAGCAGAGTTTGGTATATAAAGAGTCCGGGTTCTGGTCCACATATGTTGCCTCTTTGTCCTTGTCTCATGTTCAGTTAATCTCTTTACCAGGACATTTCACCTCAGAGCAGGAACCAGTGATGCTACCTGGGGACCCTGTCAACCTTGCTGCCTCTGAACAGTCCCTTGCTGGGTGTATAGTTTGAGGTACTTTGTTGTATTTTTTTGAAATCCACTTTCTCCCTTGAGCCTCCTAGTATCCCTGAGGAGGGAAGAACAGGGTGGTGAAGAGATTAAGGGCAATGTGGGATTAAGGACCATGGGTGGTCCAGGCTAGTGGTTTAGTTCATAACCCTTCAAACAGATATCCTTAAACATTTGCCCAACGTGTATTTCTTTTTTTTTCTCTTTTTTTTTTTTTTTTTTTTTTTTTCCTTTTTTTGAGATGGAGTCTCGCTCTGTCACCAGGCTGGAGTACAGTGGTGCTATCTTGGCTTACTGCAACCTCTGCCTCCCGGGTTCAAGCGATTCTCCTGCCTCAGCCTCCCGAGTAGCTGGGACTACAGGTGCCCACCACCACGCCCAGCTAATTTTTGTATTTTTAGTAGATACGGGGTTTCACCATATTGGCCAGGATGGTCTCAATCTCTTGACCTCGTGATCCACCCGCCTTGGCCTCCCAAAAGTGCTGGGATTACAGGCATGAGCCACCGTGCCAACATGTATTTCAAGAGGATAGAGAGAGACCGGCTGTTAATAGAAATTGCTCAGAAAAAGGAATTCTCTTACTAATGAATCTTGGGCAGAAGTGGTGGTGTCAACATCTAGAAAAGGCCTGCCCAGCATTTCCCCACTTTTCTGTGGTCTTTATACTCTCTACGGTTTTCTTTTGCAACTTGCTAAACTGTACAGCTTTTTGGCAGGTATATTAAATTATTTTATATTTAGATAATGAAAGTCACTTGTTCCCAGTAAACAGCCCTGCTCCATGGAACACATCTTTACAGAACTTCTGGTGCCTCCTGAAGAACAGTGGGCTATGCTTGGGAGAAACGCTGTATTTTTATCTTCCACTGGAGGGCGCTGTCTACTTTGGTGGAAGTGGAACCATGGATTCCACCAATTTATTCTAGCAGTGTTTCAGCTCCCCTGGTGAATTTGTGCCCTGGGCAGTTGTCCAGCAGTCTACTTCTTAATCTGGCTTTTCCCAAGGTCCCACAGGGCAGTAGTGTCAGGGCTCGGATGAGACCCCAATCAGTGTCGTTTCTACTGAGCTGGGCCACTGAACTCTAAGAATTCTTGTCTTTGACAAAAAGAATGCTTTTTAGAGCATACGGCAGCCTCATCCCATATGTGTGTATCTGTTACCCATTCCTATACTGTCTGTGACTCTATTTCCATGACTTTGCATCCTTTGCCTTTGAAAAAATATAAACTGGGTCTCTCTCTCTCTCTTTTTCTCTTTCTTTCTTGCTTTCTTGCTTTCTCAGACTCTCGCTCTGTTGCCCAGGCTGGATGGAGTGCAGTGGCACGATCTCAGCTCGCTGCAACCTCCGCCTCCTGGGTTCAAGTGATTGTCCTGCCTCAGCCTCCTGAGTAGCTGGGATTACAGGCATGAGCCAAGGTGCCCAGCCTGGGCATCTTTCAGATAGGATCTGCTTCCTAGGTCATGACTCTGCCTCTGGATGCACTGCTGCACAGTATCCCGGGTTGTCAGCACATGGCTTTAAAATAGGGCTTCTCCAACTTTAATGTGCAAAGGACATGTCTGGTATCCAGTGAAATGCAGATTCTGATTCAATAAACCTTGGCAGTGGGGCCTGAGATTCTACATTTCTAACAAGCCATGGGTGGTGTCACTACCGGTTAATGTACCACATTTCAAATGTCAAGACTTTACCTATTTATCCCATCCTGGAGTTGTCCCCCTCAGTTTTGTATATGAGAGGTCCCGCCCTGCCCCTATAAACTCAAGGATGGAGTCTGGTCAGTATCTATTTGGAGTTTCGCCTCTTACTTTGTTTTCATCAATTGCTCCTGCAGGGCCCCTCTCCCTGGCTTTGCTCCATCTCGTCTATTCCTCTTTCCCTAATTGGGCAAGCATGAAGCATTGTGTTGGTGCTTGTGTCTGCCACATCTGTCCCCTGAGTGGTCTTTTACTATCATGCAGAGTAACTTCATTTTCTCTGATCTTGCCTTTTCATTGAGAGCCTGAATCAGGATACAACAATTGATAGCATAATGGCAATGACAGGTGTCACCTGTACATAAAGTGCTTTTATACCCACAAGGCAGTACTGGTAGAGGCTATGGGCTAGGGCTCCACAGTCTGCCTGCCTGTGTTCAAATCCTGTCTCTGCCACTTCCCAGCTGGGTGGCCTCAGCTTACTTACTTAACCTCTCTGTGTCTTAGTTTCCTAATTTGCAAAATGTGGCTGATGCTGCTTTATGAGGTCCTTGTAAAGATTAAATAAGATAATGTATGTGAAGCACCTAGGATAGGCCTGACACACAGTATGCACTCAGTTATAGTCAGGAATGTTATGATTCCTTTATCCTGTGGGAAAGGTGAATTATTACTTCCATTTTAAAGATGAGGAACTTGAGGCCCAATGAGGAGAAATGACTTGCACTCAAGAGCCCACAATAAGAATGGCAGCACAGCAGGGACCAACCCTGACTCCAATCCCAGTGCTCACTGCACCCTCTCCATCAACCCTGACTCCAATCCCAGTGCTCACCGCACCCTCTCCATCAACCCTGACTCCCATCCCAGTGCTCACCGTACCCTCTCCCAACCCTGACTCCAATCCCAGTGCTCACCGCACCCTCTCCCAACCCTGACTCCAATCCCAGTGCTCACTGCACCCTCTCCCAACCCTGACTCCAATCCCAGTGCTCACTGCACCCTCTCCCAACCCTGACTCCAATCCCAGTGCTCACTGCACCCTCTCCCAACCCTGACTCCAATCCCAGTGCTCACTGCACCCTCTCCCAACCCTGACTCCAATCCCAGTGCTCACTGCACCCTCTCCCAACCCTGACTCCAATCCCAGTGCTCACTGCACCCTCTCCGTGCTTCCGAACATGGAGTTTCATTACCATCAACTCAAAGCCCTGAGTGTGACTGTTTTCCAGGCATCCTGCTGATCTTTTGTTTTCTCTTTCCTTCTAATGGAGCATTTCCAGCTGGGGTGATTCATGGATCTGGGACCGCATGGCTCCCATTAACTTCGAGGAAAGTCATAAGGCAAAACCCACATCAATCACGTCTCCAAATTACTCATCCATCTTTTCAGGTGACGCATGGATTAAGATGAACGTGGAGTGAAGTGGGTATCATAGAATAACTATTTAGATTTATGAAAATCGTGTCAGAGCTTACACCAAGTCCCCAAATGGAAGCTTGCTCTGTTTTCACGGCATGGTTATACTTCAGGAATAAGAAACAGAATGTCACAGTAGAAGGGCCTTGAAGCTTGAAGTCTAAAGGGCTGGGACTCCCAGCTTCAATATTTGCTAGACTTTTGATCATCAACAAACCCTTTAACCCCTAAGAATCTGTTTTCTCGTTTTATTGTTTATCCTTCAAACGACCAAAGAGTGAGTTATTATCCCCATTTCACAGATGTGGAAACTGAGGCACAGAGAGGGTAAGTGACTTGCTCAAGGTGACAAGACCACCAAGGGATGGAGCAGGGCTTGACATCCCTATATCTGAGTCCAGAAACCTATATCCTTGTACCACTCTATCTCATAAATGAGACGGTGAGTCTAAAAGCACCAGATACTGAATAGGAGCTTAATACACCTTTACTGAATCTGAATCTTGAGGATGAAGGCCATATCTTATCTATTATTATTATTATTATTATTATTGAGACAGAGTCTCGCACTGTCACCCGGGTTGGAGTTCTGTGGCACGATTTCGGCTCAATGCAACCTCCGCCTCCTGGGTTCACGAGATTCTCCTGCCTCAGCCTCCTGAGTAGCTGGGATTACAGGCGCACAGTAGGTTCTCAATTTATAGGAGTTGAGTTGCATTATTCCCCCACGGAAATGGTTCTGTTTTTATTTAATGATTTGCTTAGATGCATTTTAATATGCAGACCACAATGCTGCTTGTACAATATCTCTGGACTGCGAGGCGCGGGCATTCATTATTTTATGAGACGCATATGTCATGCATAGCACAAGCCCTTTTCTTAAACCAACACAACATGCAAATAGAAATTTCATGTAAAATCACATTCAGACAGTCTCAAAGTAGAAACAGATGTCTGAAAAATATGAACGCCAGGCTTATTAAATATTTTATCATCAAATATTTCATACATTTCAAAAATGTCATCTGTGAAAACACAGAAATACCGCCTCAGGAGAACCAAAATATTTAATCACTTTCAAGAAATTCTTAAAAATAAGTCTTCACCTCAGAACTATTCCAGGCAGAGAACAAATTTCCAGGTGCTGCAAGCTATATTTATTATATTTTCATCAAAATCAGTAACCTAGTTGAAGGAGATACAGTAATCAGTAAGGTCATTATTAGGTAAGATAATGACTTCTGAATGAATTCTCTCATTAATCTCATTACAAAATGGTAATGGTACCTGACTAATCATGCCGGAGGGGAGAGCTGTGTTGAATCAGAGCAAAATTAAGGCTGTAATCCCAGAGCTGCCTCCACCATTTCTTCATGAAAGCCTCACTCGGGGTTTGGAGATGGGCTGGAAGCCTCTGATAGGGCAGCCTGTTGATCTGAAGGTTGGGGGACCCGTGTGGCCAGGGGCAGAGTGAGACGGCTGGGCAGCAGTCGGGAAAACCAACCTCTTCCTGCTTCTGTTGCCTACTTCCTGGTGCCTTTGGACAGGTCATGCCTCCCTGTGGGTTCCATTTCTGGGTTTTCTGATTTTTGTTCCCTGCTTCCACCCTTGCCCCTTTTATAGAGTCCATTCTCTACCCAGGAGCCAGCATGGCCCTGAAACACATAAGCGTGGTCATGTCATTCCCAGTAATGACTGTGCATCTCACCCAGAAAAGGGGCCATATTCCTATACGGACCACACCCCCTGTGTCACCTGCCTCCATTGCTTCTCTGACCTTATCTTATACCATCTTCCCTGTCACTTGCTTCTCTTCAGCAACGCTGACTTCCTTGCTGTTCCTGGGACACTCCAGGCATGTGCTTGCTGTTCCCTCTGCCTGGATTGTCCCCACCCCCATCCCATGTGTCCACATGACTCACCTCCTCCCCTCTTCCAAGTCTTTGTCCAAAAGTCACCTTCAGCAATGCCTACCCTGACCACCATATTGAACCCTGCAAACTCTGCACCAGCACCCCAATCTATGTTTTCTTTCTCTATGTCCTCACCGCCTTCTGACACACTATAAAATGTATTGTTTCTTGTCTGTGTCTCTCACCCCCACCTCTTCCACCCCTGCTGGAATGTAAGCCTGAGAGCTGGGATCCTGGTAGACTCATTGACATGCCCGGCACATAGCCAATGTGCAATAACTCTGATAAATGTGGAATTTATCACATGCTTGTAGATTCCCAACCTTGCTGGACACTAAGGGGGGAACCCCAGCATGTGAGACCGATGACCAGGAATGACTAAGTGTACACTCACTGCAGCGAGGTCCTCTGTTGGTGGGGCTGGCTTTGCTTTTTCATCCTGTTAGAAATCGGAGCCTCATCAAGTTCCTTTATCCCGATGAGAGCTAGCCTGAGTACACACATGGTGGGTGGCAGTGTCTGGAGTCAGAGAAATCTCAACAGCCAGGAGAGCTGGGCCAAATGGAGTGAGGTGGAATTGACAGAGGTGAAAGGGAAGCCTTGTTCCAGGCTCCATCCCCAGTGTGCAGGTGCAGGGTGTGGGTGACAGGGTTCCACAGGCACAGGCATGCAAGGACCTCAAGGGTCTCAGCAGATGGGAATTTGGGCTGTTTGAATAGATTCCTCATGACAAAACTAAGACAGGTAGCAATCTCATACTAACCCTCACTGGTCTGACCACCTAGAATCAAGTCAGGGCTGCAGTTTACTTTGGTGCCAAAGATAAAATGGAACATGTGTGGCGGGGAGGTCGTTTTCATTAAATGCTCAATGAGTTAAGCTCTGAATTAACTCTTGAATATATTTCTGTGTGCCCCATTTTATGGGGGAGGCAGTAATAAACTGTCCAGAGCTAACAGGGAGCCTGAAAACCATACCACCGAAGGGACAATGAAAAAAAACAAAGGGAAGTTTAACCCGAATAACAGAAGGCAGGGTGAAAATAGGCCCCGTCTTTAGTAACTGCAGGACCAGATTACTTTAATATGGCTTTAGAACAGGGATTGCTGGTAACCAATCCAAGCGCCACCACATGCCACTTCCAACCCAGTGGCAAATATCATTAATCGATCATAGATGCTTTCTTATAAAGCCAGACCAAGTCTCAGAACCCTTCTCAACGCAATGTCCCAAACTCCCTCACCCAAATTGAATGGAGTGAACACACAAGGTCAAATAAAATTGTGATACTTTGTCTAGAACAATGATTGAGAGCTCATTAAGAAAAACAGATTTTGCTAGAAGCAAAGATGGAGTATCCTGGGATGGGGTGGGGGGTGGGCAGTGAGTTTCTAGAACATCATTGTTTAGGAAGAGGTTGTTTCTCTCCCTTCCTTCCCATGATGGTATCCAGTGACAAGGTTAGCATCTGAGCTCTCATTGGTACATGGGATGCATTTCCAGTGTTGAGAGCTCAGACCTGTGGTTATATCTGACAAAGCACCTTACCAGCTAAGGATAGTGATTAGTGCTCACAAACAGCAGACACAAGGCCCTTCAATGCAGTGAATGGTGCCCTGGAAATGCTTCCTGGCTGCGCCCAGGAAGTTCTGCCATTTTACCCTGCTAACCAGGTCTCCATGTCAACAGCTCTTGCCAGTACTACATTCCTTGGATTTTGGCTCATATACTACTTAATGTCCAGGTTCAGTGGTTCATCTTGTAGCACCCCTGTTCCAGGGACCTTTTGCCAGTGACTCTGGGTGTCTGTGGTGAGACTACACCCTGGCAACTTCAGCCATGTTTCCTGCTAGGGCATATGGGAACTTCCAGCTCCTCTATGTGATACAGAGAAGGGAACTGGGCTCTCTCTCAGCCTAATTATACCACACCTGAATTCCTTTCAGCTGCCCATGTTGGTGCAGCAGTGTTCTGTAAAGGTGCTGCCTCCCAGAGTAATAAAAGGTACAATGGAGTGTAAGAGTATTTCCCTTCAACCTTCCACCTATGGTATACACAACACCTTTCTGCCACCTATTCCTTCCCTGCCCCCATCCTAGGATTTCCACTGCAAAAGACAGCCAGGACACTTGAGTCTCTTCTTGGCATATTTCCTTCTCTCTCCTCATTTTTCCTTTCCTTCTCCTTTCTCTCTGATGGGAACTTACCTTATCAATCACCATTTTCTCTATAATGTGACTTTATGGAAAAATTGTACAATTTGAGATCATCGGGCTCTGTTCTTGATGGGTAAAGAAGCATTTAGAATTGAAAGAACTTAAATCTTTCTCAACAAAACCCATCTTTTATGCTATTGCCTCAAAACTCTAGTCTGATTTAAAGTAGAACAATGACTTTTTTGGCCTAAACTCTAGGTGGCACACACACCTGTTTCTGAAGAAATAAAGATCATAGAATGAATGGAAAGCCACAGGACAATATGACTCATGTGGAAGGAAAAACATGATTTTCTATCTTAAAAAGTTGTTTTCTTATGGAATAACCAAAGTGCATTAAGAATATTTGTGTTCAAGGTTGTTCACTATAGTATGATTTGTCATTAAACTAAAATTGGAAGCAACCCGAACCTGAATGTCTATGAAAAGGGGATCAGTTAAGTTGGGGTTTTTCATGTTATAGGATATTGTTCATTCACATGGGTAAAATTTTGTATTATTAGATGAAGAAAGCACATTATAAAATAGCATATTCAATATGATTATATTTTGTGAAAATGTATATAACTGTCTATCTCTGGATGATAAAATGATGAGTGATTTTTAAAATGTTCTTCTTTGAGCTTTTTTATGTTTTTGAAATTACTATTGAACATCTGTTAGTTTTGTGATCAGAAACGAATGATAAATGCTCTCTTTATTTTATGGAGAAGAAAATACAGATGATCTCTTGATGGGGATGAGAGGGCACAGAGGATGCTGTGACCATTCTAGTCTCTCCAAGTCTGAGAGACTGTAGTTCTGTGATGCCCCCAACTTTGGCCTCTGGCTGTGTGGTATGATGAGAGGGTGGAAAGGCCCATTCCATGTTTGGTGGTTCCAAAGCCCTTGGACAATAACCAGTGCTACAACCAGCACAGAAAGTGCCTGCTCCCCACGAAGCCTTCCCACCATAGCAACACTCCAATTTATTAGAGAACTATGGTGCCAAGAGAGCTTTCTGCCTGTGCTCAAGCCTTGAGTAAGCTGGAGCTTCAATCTTTTATGAAACAGCTTTTCATTTTTTCCTTCTTTACTAAGGGTTTTTACAAGCCACTGAGTGGTTCTTTCTGCATGAATTTTTAATCTTGTTAAGGTTTTTTTTTTTCCACTTGACCAATCCCCAGTTTATAAATAACACATCAACAATTTGCTCCAATTCTTTCTGTAGGCTTTGTTTGCGTTTGTTTAAAAATGGTCTCCTATTGAGAAGGAAGAAAGTGGTGAACACATCACTGTCTGCCTGTGTCCTCCCCCATGTACAGACTTTCCATGGCTCCCTATGCCAGTCAGAGCCAGCCCAGACTTCTCCACGTAACACTCAAGTCCTGCCATGACCTGGCCCAACTGTCTTTTCTAGCTCAGTCTCCCAACATCCTCCCAACACACCCTAGAAACCAGCAACAACTGCTGTTCCAGGCCGTGTTCCACCTTACGGTTTTCCTCCCTGTGCTCACCCTGTGTCCTCTATTGGGAGTGCCTGAAAAGACTTGGAGTGATTTTGATTTAACATGTTTCTGTATGATTCTCTCTGAGTTATGTTTCAGTTTCTGACATACTAGATTTGCCTGGTTCCTTTGTAGATATGGCTACAGTTTAATAGAGTCTGGACTTGTGAGTCAGACAGATCTGTGTTTGAATTACACTCTGTGGCATTGGTCAAGAATTGATAGCTTCATTCATCTATTCATAAAATGGAGAGAGTAATGCCCACCCAACAGATCAGTTATAAGAATAAAACACAATTGCTTACGTAAAAGTATGGAGTAATGGGCCTGGCACGCAGGAAGAGCTCAAAAATTATGAAATCTAGGTCTTAGGCAAATTTGTGTATCCAACTCTTCAAGTATGTTTGAAACACCTGTATGCTCACCACCTAGATTCAACAGTTGTTAACATTTGGTCATATATGCTTTATCTATCCTTATCTATTCATCTAGCCATCCATTATCTACATATCTATCTGTCTTCTATCAATTTAGAGCTATATAACCATCTTTCTCTTTTTTGGTGGGGGGGGCTATAGTACTTGAAAGAAGTTGCAGATATAATTCTTCAACACTCATGCATCTAAAAATAAGAACATTCTCTTACACAACCAAATGCCACTTTGCATCTAAGAACATTCACAATAATTCTATATTATCATCTAATATCAAGTCCTCATTAAAATTTCCCAGTTGTCCCCAAAATGTTTTTATAGTTTGCCCCTAACCAAGATCCAATTAAGGTTCATATATTGCATTTGGTTGTTATATTTCCTCTGTCTCCTCTAATCTCAAACATCTCTCACCTAGGCCTTTATTGACTTTTGAAAATATTAGGCTACTACCATCTTGTAGAATGTTTCACATTTTGGAGTTTCCTGCTTGTTTCCTTGTCACATCATTTAACATTTTCCCCCCATCTCTTGTATTTTTCATCAACTAATTGGCATAGTCTATAGAGCCCCTTAAAATAGCCAAGTAAAGACTGAATTCTTTCATTACCAAGTTTCAGAGTAAGGAGTTGGGGTAACAGTCCCTTTGGTGCTGGCCTCTGAGTTCCCCCCTTCTCTGTCTCTTTTTCTCTCTCTGTTTTTCTCTCTTTTCAAGTATTCACTAAGGTCTCATGGATTTTTTTCCCTTCTATCCATCCATAAATTCATCTAGGTATGATGTACAATCCAATTTTATGATTTCCCAAGTGACTAGTTGTCCTATATCATTTGTGTTAAAGTTCATATTTCTCCAAAGATTTGAGATTCCTCCTTTAGTAACATCAAATTTCCATGTGTAGTGGTTCTATTTCTGGTCTTTCTTACCCTGTTCTATTGATATATCTGTTAAATTATGTGTTAATACTATATCATCATAATTTTAGAGGTTTTCTTATATATTTTAGTATCTGAGAGAACTAGCTCCTCTGGCTATTGCTCTAAATTCTTGGTGTCTTCCTGGCTGTTCTTGTTTGTTGTCACATGAACTTTAGAATCAAGTTGTCTAGTTTCAGAAAAAAAGTGTTGGTAGTTTTACTGCAATTGGCCTAAATTTATTATTTGTTTATTACTTTGTGGATATATTGAGTTGCATTATCTTAAGAAGAATATTTATGAAGATAATAGTATTATTTTTCTTCTTAGAATTGTTAACTTTTAGAATTACATTAATTTCCTAATATTGAACCATCCTTGAATTGTTGTAATAAAACTTGGCCATATGTATTATTTTCAATGTGCTATTGGATTTTTTGACACAATTTTTGTATAGTTATTGAAAAGTGAGATTGGTCTGTAACTTTTTTGCACAATATTTATTGGGTTAAAGTATTAATATTATTTTCATTGTATAAATGAAATTTAAAATTTGCATTATTTTTCTGTTATTTGGAACAGTTTAAATGGCATTGGGATTATCTGATTTTTGAAGGAATAGTATAATTCCCCTCTTAAACCATGTGGACCCAGTAGTTTTATGGTTGGTTATTATTCCATAACTTTATCTATTATGAGCATTGATCTATATAAGCTAGCTCCTTTTGTGTCAATTCCGGTAAATGATATTTTTCCTAGAAAATTATTCCATCTAGGCTTTAAAATTTACATACACTTAATTGCAGAAGGTGATCTTACTAATTTTTCTGTTTCAATGGTTATTTCTTCCTTGTCATTTCTTATTTTGTGTGTTTGTTCTTTTTAATTATTTTTCATGACAAAGTTAACTGTCTATTCAGTCTGTCTATATTGTTTTTCCTGGAACTTAGAAAAGTTTCCACTGTAATGCAATGTGTCATTAATTTTTATGAATGTTTCATGTGCACTTGGATAAAAGATGTATTCTTTACTATCAGGGTGTAAATTTTGATAGATATACATGAGATTTATCTTACTGATTATGTTGTTTAGAAATTTTACCCATTTTTATCTTTTGTCTACTTCACCTTTTTGGAGTGAGAGTGGTATTTAAAATCTCTCATCATTAGTAGTTTCTATACATTTCTGTTTGCATTTCCTATAGTTTCTGCTTTCTGAAGATTGCTCTGTGTCAGAGGTCCCCAATCCCTGGTCCGTGGCCTGTTAGGAACCAGGCTGCGTAGCAGAGGGTGAACAGTGGGTGAGTGAGCATTACCACCTGAGCTCCACTACCTGTCAGATCAGCAACGTCATTAGATTCTAATAGGAGCATGAACTGTATTGTAAACTGTGCATGTGAGGGATCTAGGTTGCACACTCCTTATGAGAATCTAATGTCTGATGATCTGAGGTAGAACAGTTTCATCCTGAAACCATCCCCACTCCCACTGCCATCTGTGGAAGAATTGTCTTCCACAAAACTGGTCTCTGGTGCCAAAAAGTTTGGGGACTACTGCTCTATGTTATTTGCTGTGTTGGTATCCATATTGTTACATCTTCATTGTGAATTGCAGCCTGAAATTATTAAGTGTTCTGCTTTGTCTCACTTAATTTTTCTGGCCTGAATTTTATCATGTGATAGGTCAAGGTATCAGATTCCTTTTCACCTTGCATATTTTGGTTCAATCCTTTATTTTTAGCCTTATCTACTCACTTAGTTTCTGATATGTGTCTTGAAAATAGAATAGAGTTGAGTTTTGTCTCATAAGCCAATCTGAAAATCTATTTATTCCAGTAGGTAAATTAAGCCTATTTACATTTATTGATATGATTTTAGTCTTAGTTCTGTTATTTGCCATTAAAATTTTTTTGTTTTGTGTTTTTATTTCATTTAGTGTTTAGAAAGGTTTGAATATTTGCTTTAGTCGTTATGTTCAGCTAACAGCTTTACTTAATGCTGTTAGTCTCCTTTCCTTACTTATATTAACTACTATTTGCTTTTTTGACCTTAAATGATATTCTTTGACTCTCATCTACGCAGCAATAATTAGCTTATTTTACTCTTCTCTTTTTCTCTCCCTTCCTCCTTTTTAGTCATATTATTTCAACTTTCTCAGAATATATATTTACATACTCTTCTTCCATCTTTGTGGAAATCTAAATTTTGTTATACATCTATGATTAAATACATCCAATGATCAAAATCTGTCAACATTTCTCCAGTCATCTCCTGGTTGGATAAAGTTCTTCTTCTGGTAGATTTCTCAGAAGGGACTCATGAATGCAATATTCTATAAATTCTTTTATGTTTAAACTATTTTTTTTAGTCTTGATATTGAAAGACAGATCACTGGACATAAAATTCCTTCCTTCCAGGTTCATTTTAACTTGAGTTTCTTGGAAACGTTACTCTATTGATGACTAGCTTTATGTGTTGCTGCTGTAGTCTGAATGTGTGCCCCAAAATTTATATGCTAGAAACTTAATCCCCAATGCAACAATGTTGGGAGCTGGGGCCCTTGAGAGGTATTTAGGTCCCAGGAGGGGTCCTCATGAATGGATCAAAGTTGTTATGGAAGGGCTTTCAGGAGTGGGTTCACTCTCTTCTGCCATGTGAGGACACAGAGTTCATCCCTTTCTTGTCCTTCCACCTGCCACCATGGGAAGACACAGAAACAAGGCACCTTCTTGAAAGCAGAGAGCAGCCCTGACTGGCACCAATGTCAGCAACTTAATCTTGAACTTCTTAGCCTTCATGATCATGAGAAAATAAATTTCTGTTCTTTATAAAATTACTCAGTCTTAGGTATTTTGTTATTGCAATACAAACACACTAAGACAGTTGCTACTGAAAAGTAGTGCCAAGATTATTTTATTTCCTTGGTCTTTATGTTTGAAAGCTCAGAGTATTTTCTTCCACTTGAATATCTAATATTTTCACTAGGGTATGACTTGGAGTTGACCATTCTGAGAAGCCTTTTTAATGTGTAAATTCATGTCTTCTTTTATTTCAGGAGAGTTCTTGAATTATAGTTTTAATTAAGGGTCCTGTTATTTTGTTTTTCTTTTTTAATTCAAGAACTCTGACGATACATATGTTAACCTTCTTTGCCTGTCTTCAGTAGCTATCATGTTCTCTCTGATCTTTATAACCTTTTCTTTCGGCTTTGTTTTCTTGCCTCTTTTCATTTCTATATTCTTGGTTGTAGCTGTTCTCCCTTGGGGTATTTCCTACTTTAGTCTTTATTTTTCATATACTTTTATGTTTCTTTCAATTTCTTGAGTCAAGCCAGCTCCTATTTCATGCCTTCCTCTTGTTTACACTATTTTTTGAGTTTTGAACTTGTCAAAAAGTGTCAATCTTTAATATCTAAAATTCATTTTTTATGTATTTTCACCCCATTGGAGTGTTGTGTTATAGTTTTCCTGTGTCATGTCTTTTTTTGTGTATGTTTTCATCTGCTGTAATGTTTTGATTCTCATTTTCCATTTTCTTTTTGAAGTAATTTTGTGTGGATGTTGGGTTATTTTAATGTTTATTATTTATTTCAGTTGGACTTTCCTAACAGATAAGCATAGAGACAGGAGGAAGGGGTTTGAGTGGCCTACTGGGTTCTAAGTTCAAAATCTCTTTCTTTTGTTGCTGCAGAAAAGAACAATTCTTTAAGAAATGGGGCTTTTAATGTGACTTTTTCTGATTCTTTGATACTCCTTTGTTTGAGGGATTTTGTGGGGAGGGGTCATGTTTCTCTTTCTTTTCGTCTTCAAATCCTCAAGGGATCCTCTCCTTTCTAGGAATCTTCCCTCTTCCTGGAAGCCGCACAGTCTCGAGGCTGTCTCTACCTGTAGTAGGAGAACCTCTTTATAGCAATCTTATTTTCGACTCCCCACAGGAAATATTTAATCTCCCCGGTCTCAGACCTGTTCCTTGTGGTGCTCTCTTACTCAGGCTGGAGAAATACCTCTGCTTCTTGGGATGAGATTTGGTTAGTGTGATCTGAATCCTACCACTCTAGGACCTTGCCGCAGTCTTTGCCTGACCTTCTGCTGTGCTGTGCATTCACAATCAACCTCACTGGTTTCAGATGTTTGTTTTCCCACTTACATGTAAATGGAAGCTTCTAATGTTTTCTGACTCCTAGCTATGCTATAGGCGTGGGCCAAGAGTAATTTTATTTGCTCTGCTTTTTTGTTCTGTAAGATTTTCAGGAGGATGTATGGACAGATTTGAATATAAGTGGCTGCCGTTATCCTTAGTAATCCTGACGGCCAAACCTGAGTCTTTGAAATGTATTAATGAATGTAATAATTGGTCTTAATTGGATAATAATTACCAATGCAAATATTTTTATTCCCTCAAAGGAATCACTGTATCATTCATTTAACTAACTATTTACTGAGCAACAATTATGTACTTGTATTAGGCAAAATCTGATCCACCACTTGCTACTTGCCAAGACCCTGGGAGGGAGCTAATGCAGACATACCTTATCATCCCCATTTCACACATGAGATTTTCCCCTCACCAATTATTCTGCAAGCACATTGGCCTTCTCCTGATTTCTGAATGATTTATGCCCCAGGACCATTGCACAGCCATTATTTATCTGCCTGGAGCACTCTATCACTGGCTTTTTTTGTAACCTTCAGACTTTAATATTACTGCTTCATTAAGTATTTTCTTCCACACTCACCTCCATTATTTGTTGTTCCTATACATTGTTCAGTTCCTTTGTAGCTCTTGTCACAATTTGTATTGAGATACTTAGATATTTGGCTGTTTGCTGATGTATTGTCTGTCTCTCCATTAAACTGTAAATTCTGTCAGGACAGAAATCACGTCTGTGTTCAATCTTGTCTGTGTTCAGCCATGTCAAAGTGCTAGGAACACGTGGGACTGCAACAAATATTTGCTAAATGAATGTTGCCCAGAGAGGATAGGCAGTTAACCCAAGGTCACACAGCAGGTTAACGGAGGACCCAGAATTAGAATCCTGGTCCCTCCAAGCTAAGTGGTTCATTCATTAGCGACTTTGCCACTTCATGGAGGATGCTATCCTCTCTCTGGGGATGAAAGACAGATGTTCTCTCTCATTTTTGCCTCAATTAACCTTCTAAAAAATCTCCGGACTCAATGAGTATGGGGAAAACCTGATTTTAAAAATTAATTAACGTCAGACCCCAGTGTTGTAAAGTTAGCCACGAAACCCAATCTCTGTGCTCAGCCGGCAGTCTAAGGGACTGACCAGAAGGGCTCAGGGGACAGTGCAGCTGTGGTCCAGTGACGGCAGATATTCAACCACTTCAAAAGCAACAGGACTGTATTGGGCATTTATTAGCTGCCAGGTAGGGCACTGGGCACTGGGGATTGAAAAATGAACAAGACAGACATTTCCCTGCCTCTGGTGGTTGCTCCCAGTGCAGTGAGTCAGAATTCCAGAGCAGCGTATTGAGTGTTGTGAATGGGAAGGACCAGGGGCAGTGGAAGCCCAGAGGAGACACTAGGCCATTCTCAGGGCTCAGGAAAGAGGGCTTCCAGGAGGAAGGGACTGGAAGGATGAGCAAGAGTTAACCAGATGAAGGACAAAGAAGAGATAAGTGTAACAGGTAAAGGGCTAAAGAAGGGCCCAGATGCACAGGGGAACAGAACACACTAAGATGATTCCAGGGACATCAAGATGGAACCTAGACAATTGGCAGTGTGGTGGAATGACCAGAGAGGAGGCTGGGGCCAGGTCAGAGAAGGCCCTGGAGGCTGTGCCAGAAGTCAGGCTGTGACCTGGAGGTCAATGGGGAGCCACGACAGGGGGTTCCTCCAAGGAGTGACACAAATCACAGCATCTGAGTGCAGAAGGGACCTCACGTGTGATCCAGTCCCACCACCCTCTCAGCGTAGGAAGCTCTGCTGGAAGTTGCACACCTCTGGTGACAGGAAGCTCATTTCTCTGCATTGCCTATCTTGCTAGATTGCTCTGATAAGAAGAGAATTCTTCCATATAATGAGCTAAAAGCACGGCTCTAAATGCAGCTGCTCTAACACAAAGGACAGAATCAACCGCAGCTGCTCTAATATTGTTCTCACTCCTGAGCTCTGTCCATCTGTTCCCATCCCCCCACCCTTGCTTACCTTCACTCCACATTTGTGTTCTTTGCACCTATTAGTCACCTACCAGTCACTCCAGTTCCTGGTTCTTGGTTGATGTGGAGACCCCAGTTTTTAGCTTTCTGTATCTTGGTCCCTACCCTGACCCAACCTGGGCCCTCTGGGTCCCAGCCCCAGATTCTCGCTTCATCTTTCAGGTTCTGCCCAGCTGAGCCCGCACGACGCTGAGTTATTAAACAAATTCTGCCAAATGGAAGTATCTGCCACCAAGCACATTTCACATGGGAAAGGAGAATTTTCATCTATCAAAAGCGCATTTATTTCAAGGGAGCCTATCACTCACTGAAATTCACGGGAGAAAGAGAGTCCCAAGAAAATCAAGGGCATTTGCATTACAATCCACCTCAATGCCCAAAAATATCCCGCTGAACATGCAGAATTTCAAGGAAAACAGTATGTTTTGCTTATTTGCAGGAAAGAAATGAATGTTCAAGAGAGGGAGGGGGCTGTGGTTTAAAATCTCCAACTTGCAAAGCATTTGGTACATGTTAACCACAGAATCACCTTTGACCCTGCAGATTTTGGAGCTGGTCCTGTCGGGGCAGGCAGAGGATCCACACACAGTATGGAGGGGAAGGCACTGTGTTTGGGGACAGACTGAAAGGATTTGCAATCCCATTGTTTGGGAACAATAGCTGACGCTGAACACTTCCTTTATAACAGGTATCATGCCAAGAATTTGCCAAACATATATTTTTTATTTAGTATGATTAAGTAAATTGCCCAAGGTCGCATGGCTAGAAAATTGCAAAGTAGGACACACAATCCTGGCTTGACTGCTTGCTGGATGATCTTAACCTTTCCGTGCCTCTTCTTCCAGATTGTTAAAAATGGAGCATCGTAAGGATTCTATCTGTACTCCGCAAACTTGCCTTTCCAATTCTCCCTACTGGTAGAGGAAAGTAAGCAAGAACTTGAGCTACATGGATGCATTCTCCACCCTTCACCTGGAAGTGGGGAGTAATGCCCACCATGCTTATTCCAAAGCGGAAAATGTCTTTGAAGTCTTACACTTGAGGCTAAAAATTAATGTGATCTGTATCCTACTCCATAATACTCTGTTGTTAAGGTAGAAGAGCTTGAAATGATTCCCAACTGGGGAAAAACAAAAATCAACAGAAGATTTCCTGTCTGGCTACTGAGTTCACCGGGAGCTGCTCTTAATAAAAACAATAGCCGACACTGAACACTTCCTTTACAGCAGGTATCATGCCAAGAGTTTGCCAAGTATTTATTTAGTCAGATTAAATAAATTGCCCAAGGTCATGTGGCTAGAAAGTTGCAAAGTAGGACTCAAGCTTGTGTGACTGCGCAACCCAGGCATGTAAACTGCACACTTCGTAGCACTGAGTTTACCAGTGACAGGGAAGGGAGGTAAAAGCGAAGAGCAGTGACATCCCATCAGGTTGGCAGCCAGGCCATTTTCCTTCTCTGTCTTAGAGTCATAATATTTTAAAAATCCTTTAGCCAGGTGTGGTGGTGGGTGCCTGTAGTCACATGCTGCTTGGGAGGCTGAGGAGGGAGAATCACATGAGTACAAGAGTTCAACGCTGCGGTGAGCTATGATTGCGCCACTGCACTCCAGCCTGGCTGACAGAGCTAGATCTTATCTCAAAAATATATTTTTAATATATATATACATATATACACACATACATAAATATTAAAAATTCAGACTTACTTGAATATGTGCATTCAGGATTTATTTTCCAAGTTATTTTTTTATGAGCCTCGTTCGTGATTTGTAAGAGGAGAGGCTCAGAAAGTCACTAAAGAGGTGCCATGCTGTAGCATTCTCAGGATGATCTTGGAAAAAAATTTCCATGAGGGCTGCATCCTGCTGGGAGGTCAGGTCATGTCCCTCACTGAGCCATGGTCATTCTCTTCTGTCTCAGGGAAATGCTCAGCTTCAGTGACTTCAGTGCAGAGAGCTGACCACTGCTAAGAGCCTCGATTTTCCCCATGAACGCTATCATTTTCATTGCACCATCTCCCTTCCCACCATCAACTTTCACCACATTCTTAGACTTGTCTTGGGCAGTGGGCAATTGGGTTTGCCTTGCAGTGGTTATCTGAGAGTGGCCAGCCTTGAAAAACATCTGCCAAATACTTTTAGATGTTAAATATCTGTGAATCACATTTCTCAGTTTTCATTCATTTTTGCTGTCCAGCGTCCTGCCCTTCCGCTGTATAACTGGTTCATGGAGCAGTGGGGTTCTGTGGGACTACAGATGCGAAGGACTTTCATTTCTCCCTTATGATGACTCCCAGTAGCAGGTGTCTTACTGACATCTCAGAAAGTCCCCCTTGTGGGTATTGGAAGTCCAGTCCTGGTCCAAGCCCACTTGAGCCAGCGCTTTTCTCCTCTCACAGCAGGCCATACCTGTGGTTGGTGGGACTGCAGTGGGCAGATGTGATTCTCTCTTCTCTCTCCCTCTTGCTCAAGCATCAGAGCTTGGGAGAGGAGAGCCAAAGTCTGCTTCTGGGACGCCTCTTTCTACTCTCCTTTTTGGACCTAATATCCCTGATGTTTCTCTTCTCAAATCTAGCACCCTCCCCCACCATAGCTAAAACACATGTATATCAGTGTAGTTAAGAGGGCTTTCAAAGTTGCTTCCTGTTTCATTACATATTTGTCTAAAATGATGATGAATCAAGCTATGCTATTTTTAGCAAAAATTGTCTTTTTTTTTTTTTTCTTTTTTGGCCTCCCTAACAAACTGAAAAAAATTGAGTAGAAAACACTTCCAGGCAAAATATCATTAGTGAATTATGTGATAACTAGTGAAGGCCTCATATTTTGCAGGGGCTTTGATAAGAGCTCTCTCACTTAAGCTTCAACGACTATAGAATTGAACCCATCTTCACAAACATACTTGAATTTTTTTCAAGTTGACACTGTACTTGATTAACAAATCGTGTCAGGTAATATTAAATATTCTTCAACATTATTTTACCATCCAGAAATGTTAGCCAAAACCATTATCAGTAAAGCAATCAAGGATGTATCAAATGGCCAAATTATTAACACCTGTTTTTCCCAAATGTATGGTAAATAAATAATGATAGCTTCTAAAAATTTTACTGAGCATGTACTAGAGTCAGGTCCCAAACTAAGTACATAGTATAGCATTTAATACTTACGAATCTATCCCCATTTTATAGATAAGGAAACTGAAGGTAGAGAGACTAAATCTCAGTTTTTGTACCAGCTGTCCAAGGGGGTTGTCTTAGTCCCTTCAGGCTGCTGTAACAAAATACTATAAGCTAGGTAGCTTGCAAACAATAGAAATTTATTTCTCACAGTTCTGGAGGCTGGGAAGGCCAAGATCAGGGCAGATTCAATATCTGGTCAGGGCCCATTTTCTGGCTCACAGATGACACCTTCCTGCTGGGTCCTGGAGCATCTTATAAATACTGAAAAACAAAAACAAAAAAACAATAAAGCAATGCTCCACAATAATAGCGTATGTCAAAGGGACACAGGAGCCCCCAGTGACCAAAGTTGGACAATCTGAGCTAAAAAAAAAAAAAAAAGGCCGAGCATGGTGGCTCACGCCTGTAATCCTAGCACTTTGGGAGGCCAGGGTGGGTGGATCACAAAGTCAGTAGATCAAGACCATCCTGCCTAACATGGTGAAACTCCGTCTCTACTAAAAAATACAGAAAAAAATTAGCCAGGCGTGGTAGCAGGCACCTGTAGTCCCAGCTACTCGGGAGGCTGAGGCAGGAGAATGGTGTGAACCCAGGAGGCGGAGCTTGCAGTGAGCTGAGATCATGCCACTGCACTCCAGCCTGGGCAACAGAGCGAGACTCCATCTCAAAAAAAAAAAAATACCTGAGACTGGGTAATTTATAGAGAAAAGAGATTTGATTCACTCACGGTTCTGTAGGCTATACTGGAAGCATAGTGGCTTCCACACCAGGGGAGTTCTCAGGAAACTTACAATGATGGTGGAAGGTGAAGGGGAAGCAGGCACATCTTTCATGGTCAGAGCAGGAGGAAGAGGGAGAGGGGAAAGGTGTTACACACTTTTTAACAGATCTTGTGAAAATGAACTCTATCATGAGAACAGCACTAGGGGGATGGTGCCAGATCATTCATGGGAAACCACCCCCACGATCCAATCACCTCCCACCAGGCCCTACCCCCAATATTGGGGATTACAATTTTTTTTTTTTTTTAGTGTAAAAATATGAACTTTTATTGTCCTGTCTTATTTTTGGGGAAAAAGGGTTCTACTTTCCATACTTCATGAGCCAGCAGTGGGCTTGAGTTACAATGTGTAGATCCCTTTTGGTTATAGTTGTAGAAGAAGCCATCAAGTTCTTGAGGCATCTCTTGTTGTTCTTTGACATCTCTTGGAAAGAAGCAAACTAGAAGATGGACCGATGATCTGAATTGCTTAGAATGAAAACATTTACAGTAGGAGCCTAGTTGGCATGCTATTAATGTTGAAATAATCATGCCTGTACTGGTCAGTGAGTTCAGTATGCTGGTTGGAATACCAGTTCCAGACTTTTAGGTGACACGCTTGAATTGAGTTCTCATCGTAGAGTCATGGCCTTGGCTTCATCAGCTGCGGTTATCTTCTTTGGTCTGAATACCTATCAGTCCTTACCAGCTGTAGCAGCCACTGCTTGGTCAAACTTTGCCATGAAGTCTGGCTCATGGAACTCCAGCTGCCTGACAAATTCATTGCATTCCTGCTCAGCCTAGCCTTGAGACCACTGATCCCAAAGACATAGGTGGCACTCAAAGATACAAGGTGGTCCATTTGCCCTGGACACACTAAGCTATACCAGACTATTTGGCAGTGGCTGTAATTTTCCTGGCACTGCCTTAGCTACCAGGTCCTGCAGGAAGCGTTCACACTGGGGACCTGACTAATTGGCAAACCAGTGAAGAATACACTTCATCTCCTGGGAAGTGATGTAAGACACTGGAGAAAGGGAAGAACTAGTATCGTCTGGTACTGAGGGTAAAAGAGAAGGGAAAGATAGTGGCATCGAAAAGGAAGATGACTCCAGTGGCATCCTCCCCTTTTCTCTCAGAAGGCACCTGGAGATTGTCATAAGAGTCCTTAGACTCCAACTACTGCTGGAGCTTCCAGGGATTACAATTTGATACAAGATTTGGGTGGGGACACTAATCCAAACCATATCAGTCATGTGAATAGTATGTACCCTTAACGTGATGTGATGAAAATGTCACTTTGACTCTGTGATTTTCCTCCCCCAAGCCTTAATCTAACTGTGAGGGGAAAAATTACATAAATCCCAATTGAGGGACATTCTATAAAATGCCTAACTTGTACTCTTCAACACTGTCAAGGCCAAAAAAACAAACAAACAAACAAACAAACCAAGGAAAGTTTTAGAAATCATCAAAGCCCAGAGGAACCTAAGGAGACATGGTAAATAAATGTAATGTGGGATTCTGGATGAGATCCTAGAACAGAAGAAGGTAAAAACCAAAGAAATCTGAACAAAGTAGGGACTTCAGTTTAAAATAATGTATCAATATTGGTTCATTAATTCTAACAAATGTATCATAATATATAAAATAATAGGGAACACTGGGTGTGGAGCATATGGCAACTCTCGGTATCATTATCACAATTTTTTCTACAAGCCTAAAACTATTTGAAAAGCTAAATTTTATTTTAAAAAATTGAACACAGCTTCAGGGACCGAGGGCACCAGAGCATAAAGTCCAACATATGTATAATTTGAGTCTCAGAAACAGAAGAAAGAGAGAACTAGGCAGAAAAACACTTGAAGAAATAATGGCTGAAATTTTCAAAATTTGGTGAAAGATATAAATTTACAGATTTAAAAATCTCAGTGTACTCTAATTAGTAAGAATATGAAGAAAACCATATCTATGCATAGCATAGTAAAACTGCTGAAAATGTATATAAGTATTGGCAGGTGGCAATTTATAACTTTGATGTTTATATAGAAAATAAATACTAAAAATGATAAGAAAATGAAAAGGAGGAAATAATCCAAGCACAAAAATTAATAAAATTGAGAAGAAATATACAATAAAGATCGAAGAGACTATATAAAAAAACCTCTGGCAAGACTGACGAAGTAAAAAAGGGAAGACACAAATACAAAACATTATAAATATAAAAGAACAATAGCCACAGATGTAACACACAGTACCACAAATAACTTTATGCAAAGCAAATTGAGTGCTTAAATGCAATGGACAATTTCCTATTAAAGTGTTATTTATTATCATTGAATCAAGAATAGAAAACTTAAATCGTTTATTGCATTTGAAGAATGGGGATCAGTAGTTTAAAATATATTTACCTTCAAAACACCTATCCTACACAATTTTAGCAATGAGCTCTAACAGTCTGTCAGGTAACAATTTCAAACTTCCACAAACTCTTCCGGAAGCTAATAGATTAAGAAACACTCATCAATTCATTTCATGAAGCTACGAAGTCCTTGATGCAAAATAGACATGCACACCATGAGGAATGTAAGTTACACACCATTCCCATTCATTAATATAGATGCAGAAACAAAAATATTTGCAAACCATATGTGTGTATATATATATATAAATGTATATAATCATTAAATTGATTATATCTCAGGAATACAAAGATGGTTCACATTAAAGGACCATCTGGTCATCAGCACATGCAGAAATCATTTGAAAACATTTAACAGTCATTTGTATTTTTAAAAAATTGGGAAAGAAGAAACAGAATGTTCTTAACTCGATAAAGGGATAAAAAACATACAAAATTATACAGTGTTTGCTGTATAAACATACAAAATTATACAGCAAACACTATATTTAATAGGAAAATGTTAGAAGCAATCGATTTAAATTCAGGAAAAGGCAAGGGATCCAACAGCACAGTTTCCATTCAGCATTGTGCTGAAGACTCTAGCCAACCCTTTAAGAAAGGTTAAAAAAAAAAAAAAAAAAAAAAAAAAAAAAGTAAAAGGTTTGGAAAGGATAAAATAAAATTTGTAGAGTAAATTATCATAGATTAAGACAACATAAGAGACACTTCAAATATTATAGTATAAGTTTTGCAAGGTTTCTGGATATAAAGGTCAAAGTTTTAAAATTATTCACTTTCTGTGCACCAGTCACAGTTACTAGGAAATGAAATTTTAAAGGTTTGTGATACCTTAAGGGACATAAGAAGCATAAGAATAAATCTAACCAAATATGAGCATAGCATTTGTGAAGAAATGTTTAAAATCCTTTATTGAAAAAAGTTAGAGCTAAATCTAAATAAATGGAGATATATACCATGTACATAGATAAGAAGACTTAATATTATAATATTGTAAGTTCCCTATAAATTAATTCATAAATTTAATGTACCTCCAATTAAAAACTTTATAGTATTTTGTGTAGCTTGACACATTGATTCTAAAAATTTATAGTGAAAAGCAAAGAGCCATGAAAATTAAGATGAGTTTAAAGAAGAGCAAGGTGGAGGGATTTGTTCTGGTAGGTATCCAGTCTTCTTATATGGCTACAGTAATCAAGATTGTATTTTCTGGCAGGTATAAAGAAATTAGTGAACAAAATTGAGAACCCAGAAACAGATCAATGCTTACACGAAACCTTACTGTGTAACAGAGTCGACAGTGCAGATCAGCAGGGAATAATAGGGTAATAATTTAATAAATGGTGCTAGGACAATTGGTAATGCAATGAAAAGAATCTGATCTCTATCTTGCACCACAAACAAAAACTAAATTTTAGGGGGATTAAAAACCTAACATTAAAAAACAAAAAATTGAAAGTGTTACAAGAAAATATAGAATATTTTTTATGAATGCAGAATAAAGGAGGGCTTCTTGTTTTTTTTAACTTAATCCCAAATGTGATAGTATAAAGGAGGGTTTCTTAAACAAGAAAAACAAAGCATCATCTATGAAAGAACTGATTGATTCAACTACATTAAAATTTAAAATTCTTATTAATCAAAAACACTAAAAAAGTAAAGACAATGCATGTATGCCTATAAAAGAATTAGTATACAGAATATATAAAAAAATCTATACAACATTTGTCAATATAACCCAATATAAAAAAAAATTGTGACGCATAGGAAGAGGCAATTTACAGAGGAGTCTATTAAATGGACAATAAATACATGAAAAACTGCTAAACTTTATTAGATATCAGAAAAATGCAAAAACAAGACCACAATAAGAGACCATTTTACCCTGTCAGCTTGGCAATAATTTAAAAGTCCAACAATATCAAGTGCAAGGTATTGCCTATTTGCCCTTCCAGATCCACTCTCTACCCTTCTCTGTCCAGAAAATGGAAAATGAGAGAACCATGAGTTTGGATTTATTTCCCTGGTTCTCTCCCTGCTCTGCCTAGGGCTGATGATGTCTGTGATGCTCTACTGAAAATTACAGCTCTTGTTAAACATCCACTCGCACAGGTGTATGTTTCTTAAGTTCCAGTAACACTCCCATGCCTACCAATTCAGACCTGGGAGTGTCAGTGACTCCCCGCTGTGGATACTTTACCAACTCTTGTTGGTTCCTTCACCTCAGTTCACAACTCTGAAAAAAAATCCCTTCATTAAACTCTCTTTAATTATCCCATTTGAGTGTGTCATCTTTCCTACCAAGACTGCTTAATATACTAAATACTGGCAAGAAGGTGAAACAATAAGAACTCATATACCGCTATGAGAGTGTGAATTGGTGTAAGCACCTTAGAGAACAATTAGACAATATTTAGAAACTTGAAGATATGCATACTTCATGAACCAGGCATTCCATTATATAAGTCTAGAAAAATGATCTCTACATGTTAGGAAACATAAGAATTATCTTCATGGTAATGTAATAGCAAAAAGTTAGAGATAATCTAAACATCTATCAAGAGGAAAAGGATAAATACTAGAATGGCGACATAATGTAATGCTATTCCATACTGAATATTACTGAACCAGGAGTTATATATTAATATGTATTGACATGGATGAATCTCACAAACACACTTTTATTTTTTATTATTTTTAAGCTCTGTTGGACTTGACTCACATTTTTAAGGTAATGAGCAAACAGCAAAAGAACACACAAAGATTGGTACTATAAAGCTTTAAAACATGAAAAATAATACTAATTACTGCCCAGAAACACAACATATATAACAAATATGTGAAGAAATGTTAGATTTAAATATTAAATCTAGAATAGTGGTTACCTCTAGGAGGGAACAAGGTGAAGTGATTCCAGGATATATAAAAAGATTTAGCTGCGTTGGCAATGTTTAATTTCTTAAGGTGGAAGATGTATAAGTATACATGGAATTATTTTTAAACCTTTTTGTAGGTTTGGATATACATATTTGGATATTGCATATACATTTGGATATTGCATATACATTTTAAATTTTAAAAAACTCAAAGTTTATTGATAAGATAGATTGTTCACATGAGATTGCAATGTAGTTAGGAAAAAATGAAATACATTTAAAGCAAGTTTTAAAACCACACATATAATATGCTAGCATTGGTATATGGTTGAGTATGTATAAATTATCTCTGGAAAGATACACATGAAACTGTTAATAGTGGATCTTTTGGGCAAGGGGGCTCAGTGGATAGGGAATCATTTTTAGATATGTTTTTACGTCTTTTGAATTTTGTATCATAGGCATCTATTATCTATTCTTAAAAAATAAAACGGGCTGGCTGCGGTGGCTCACGCCTGTAATCTTAGCACTTTGGGAGGCTGAGGCGGGCAGATTGCCTGAGCTTAGGAGTTCGAGACCAGCCTGGGCAACATGGTGAAACCCAGTCTCTACTAAAATACAAAAAATCAGCCAGGCGTGGTGGCATGAACCTGTAGTCCCAGCTACTCGGGAAGCTGAGGCAGGAGAATTGCTTGAACCAGGGAGGCGGAGGTTGCAGTGACCCAAGATCACGCCACTGCATTCCAGTCTGGGCAACAGAGTGAGACTCTGTCTCCAAAATAAGTAAAATAAATAAATAAATAAAACGTTTGAAAATGGCCTATTGTCTTCTGTTGACTTGGTGAGAAATCTCATCATCCAGCCACCCTACACCAGCTGACCAGCACTGGTGTTTAAAACAGGAGAGAGTATGGTGTCCAGCAGTCGTGAGAGAGATTGCATGGCCCTCAAAATTGAAAACATTTACTCTCTGGCTCTTTAGAAAAAGGTTTGTCGGGCCGGGCGCGGTGGCTCAAGCCTGTAATCCCAGCACTTTGGGAGGCCGAGACGGGTGGATCACGAGGTCAGGAGATCGAGACCATCCTGGTGAACACCGTGAAACCCCGTCTCTACTAAAAAATACAAAAAACTAGCCGGGCGAGGTGGCGGGCGCCTGTAGTCCCAGCTACTCGGGAGGCTGAGGCAGGAGAATGGCGTAAACCTGGGAGGCGGAGCTTGCAGTGAGCTGAGATCCGGCCACTGCACTCCAGCCCGGGCTACAGAGCGAGACTCCGCCCCCCAAAAAAAAAAAAAAGGAAAAGGTTTGTCAACCCCTGATTTAGAAGGATGTGGATATGAGAGACGAGGGTAAGAAAAATATCAAGAAAGATGGCCAGGCTTTGAGTTTGAGTTATGAACAGAAATGGTTGGAAGATGCTCACTGAGCTAGCGCATACAGGAGGCAGACAATTGTAGTGGGAGGGGTGAGGAGGCAAGGGGGTAGTTCTAGAAGATTCTAAGTGTTTTGAGTTTGAGATGTCATGGGATGTCCAATTAATGATGTCATTAGGCATTTGGTATGTGGATCAGGAGTCATCGAGAGGGATCAGAGCTGGAGATTCAGAACTGGGAGTCATTGGCATAGAGATGGGGCATGAAGGAGATCACTGAGGCAGTGAGAAGAGATGATCCCAGGAAGGTCACAGCTCTTTAGATGGAGTGAGGGGAAGAATTGAAAAGGAGACTAAGGAGAGGTGGTCAGAGAATTAGGAAGAAAACCAAGAGAGTATGGAGTCACTGAACCTAGGGACAGAGTCTTTCTAGAAAAGAACAGGTCCACAGATTGAATGCTGCTGAGAAGAGCTGATGAGTGAATATGCCTGGTGATCTTGATGAGAATATTTCTGGTGAAATAGTGGGATTTTAGTGAGATTTTGGTGATCAGAGAATGAGAGAAAGGATATTCCAGACTGATGGGACTGAATCAGCATAAAAAGGGATCCAGCACAGAATAAACCATGTCTAGGGAATGGAGAAGAGAGAGTTGGAGAAATTCCAATTCCAGAAGGAATTCCAATTGCAGGAAGTTGGACTATATTCTGTAGACATTAGGGAACCAAGGCAGATGTTGAGCACAGGAGTGTAATTAAGAGAAGATAAACATTTCTTTAAAAGAAGACTGGCTGCATGGCTCCTGTCTGGGAATACTGAGATTTTGCCAGGTTTCTTTGAAGATTGATATTTCAAGAACTAGGACCCAGTGGCTCTATCAGTCCTGAAGATTGAGCAGGGAAAGAATTCATTTCATGTGATTACACAGAACCAAGCCATTTCCTGATACACCTACACTTGAGACTTGGGGAAATGGGATGTGGAGGATATGGGTACTAGTAATTCTGATGAGGATTTAATTAAGAACTCAATTTTCCCAGACTTCCAGTACTTGACTGCCTGATGTTTCTTTAATGGGAACTGTTGATATGTTCTAATTATGGTGGGTTATTTATGGGATCAGGTCTCATCTCTCTGCTCAATTATGTTTTGTTTGGGAGATTTGCATTCTTTTATGACTCTAGCTCTTAAGTGAGTCTATTGTCTTCCCCAAGGATGCGCTTAGTCTGGGGACCTCTCATTTGTGGCTTTTCCTCTACCAGAAATCCCACCACCCTTTTCCCTTCTCTTCTATTCATTGATAAACTCTGAAGTCATAGGGAAGGCAACTCCTTTCTCCCATATTCACGGCGCTATCTGTGGCTGTACTCTTGCCTGGCACTGGATTTGCCCTGAAGACTCAGCTTAAAGTCTTCCTTTAAATTTTTGAGACAGAATTCTTTAAAATTATCTGAGTATTAGATGTCTTTGAAATTCTGAGAGAAGTACAAATTCCAGGTGCTCAGAGTCAAGCACACATTTGCTTTGGGAGGCCAAGGCGGGCAGATCACGAGGTCAGGAGATCAAGACCATCCTGCCTAACACAGTGAAACCCTGTCTCTACGAAAAATACAAAAAAAAAAAAAAATTAGCTGGGCGTGGTGGTGGGCCCCTGTAGTCCCAGCTACTCGGGAGGCTGAGTCAGGAGAATGGCGTGAACCTGGGAGGCGGAGCTTGCAGTGAGCCGAGATCGTGCCACTGCACTCCAGCCTGGGCGACAAAGCAAGACTCTGTTTAAAAAACACACACACACACACACACACATTTGATAGTCTGAATCAGAAATGACTTATAGAAGTTTCTTCATGGAAGAAAAGCTTCTGGTTCACTACTTTCAAGATATTCTTATAAATTACACTGGGTCCCAGAAAATGTGTGCTCCCACGGACACAAATTGAGGAACAACAGACACTGGGACCTACTTGAGGGTGAAGGGTGGGAGGAGAGAGAGGATCAGAAAAAATAACCATTGGGTACTAGGCTTAGTACCTAGGTGACAAAATAATCTGTGCAACAACCCCCATGATGATACAAGTTTACCTATAGTTTGCCAACAAAGCTGCACATATACCCCGAACCTAAAATAAAAGCTAAAAAAAAGAAAATGTGTGTTCCTTCTAGACCTGGAGTAACTTGAAAGCAAGGGTCATTCTATTTATGTGTGTGTTGGGAAAAAATAATTTTAATAGCAGAGAAGGAACTGTATTTTGAAAACTGCTTGGGAAAGCCTCTTAGAGGAGGAAGTTGAGTCCATAAGAACATTAGCTGGAAGGAGACCTCAAAACAAGCTGAAAATTCTTCATAAGGAACAAACAAGAAGTTTGAGTTGGCAGAGAACAGAGAAAGGGAAGAAAAGAAGAGAGTAAAGAGAGAAAAGAAAAAGAAAGATGGAAACCCGGCATCATGGCAAGAGGCTGTAATGTGGTTTGGCTGTGTCCCCACCCAAACCTCATCTTGAATTGTAGCTCCCACAATTCCTACATGTTGTGGGAGGGACCTAATGGGAGATAATTGAATCATGGGCATGGTTTCCCGTACACTATTCTCATGGTGGTGAATAAGTCTCATGAGATCTGATGGTTTTTTATTATTTATTTATTTATTTATTTATTTTTTTTTTTTTTGAGACAGAGTCTCGCTCTGTCGCCCAGGCTGGAGTGCAGTGGCCAGATCTCGGCTCACTGCAAGCTCTGCCTCCCAGGTTTGAGATCTGATGTTTTTATAAGGGGTTTCCTCTTGCTTGATTCTCATTCTCTCTTGCCTGCCACTGTGTGAGACATGCCTTTCACCTTCTGCCATGATTGAGGCCTCCCCAGCCAGTGGAAATGTGAGTCCATTAAACCTCTTTTTCTTGATAAATCACCCAGTCTCAGGTATGCCTTTATCAGCAGCATGAAAATGGAGTGATACAGGCTGGAAACTATGGAAGAGAGTGACCCATGAAAAATTTCTAGTGGTGAAGTGGCCAAAAGACTTCAAGTGACCAGGGATGTCAGTTTTCAGTGTGAAGTTACTGTGATGTAGTGTAAATGTCCTCCTTCACACCTAAACCACAAGTCATCGTCTTCTATGTACATAAATGACCTGTGTGGGTGATCTGGGAGACATCAAGAATATGGAGCTGGTTGCCACTTAAGATAAGATTTAGTTGGAAGAGGCAGAAATACAGAACCAGAGGAGGAAGCATCTAAAAACCTTCTGGAGATATTGGGAGGGGCACTGGGTTTTACTCTGAGTATCAGTCAGAACAGGAGAATTTATGCTGCGGTAATAAAAGAACCTGCCCAGCACCAATCTAAGCGAGCCACAACCACAAATGTTTATTTTTCACTATGTTGTCATCAACCTGTCTTCACTTTGGGATTCAGGCTGATGGAGCAGCTCTTATCCGGGACATTGCTGATCAATAAGGCAGAGGGGAAAAAGAAGGTGATGAACCACACATTGATTTTTAAAGTTTCCTTTCAGCAGTCTCACTTCTAATCATGCTTAATTGGTTAAAGAAAGATACCTGGTCATGTCTCAGTTCAACAGGGCGGAATGTGCTCAATGCCACAGGAGAGGTGCCAACCATGGTGAACAGACAACACACCCTACCACAGATTCTATCTTGGCTGTGGTTTGAACTAAAGTTTCCTTAAACCTTAAAGGATAAGGTAGTAACTTAATACATAGTAAAGAAGTAAATAAGTACAGAGCATGTGGGGTTTTTGTTTGTTTGCTTTCTTCCTGACCATCTACACTGTTTCAATTTATTGGAGACACGCTCAACCCTGTTCTATCCTTGTTTGTGGGGCCTAGAAACTGGTTTCCAGGAATGGTGTCTGGAAGTCAGATCTTTGGCTCAAATTGACTATGTAAGGATAGAAAGAGAAACCAGGATGCTTCTTTTCTCTGCAGACCTCCTGGCCTGGTCCGTGACCATAGCTCAGTCCTTAGGACACTGTGATCTGGACCAGCCCTAGGACACTGTGGGGCATAGGAGCAGTGATTTCCCTGGCTCCAGTCAACAATTTCACATATATCTCTCCATGGTTAGTGTGTGATAGACTGTAGCCATGCTTGTTTTCTTCCAACAGAAGGAGATGTGGATACCACCTTGAAGGATACTGCAGTCTTGCCAGGGAGAAAAATAAACCCAAATATAAGGCAAACCATGATCACTGTCAAAATAGAGATCCAAGAATACTAGGTGAGGCCTGTGCCAGGGAAACCACAGTCAAGGCAGCAGGGACAGCCTCCTGGGAGTGGATGACATTGAACTGTCTCTGGATGGGCCCTGAAGGATGGAGAAGAGATTCCATTGTTAATCATTTTAAAATAATCCAATTTCACCATAGAAAATTATATCTGAAGAAGAAAAATGTTAATAATTTGGACTTTCTGGACACTTCCTATATGTAGACTATTTTATTTATTTTGTAAACTGGATTCCTTCTAGCATTATAAGTTGACTCTTTCCATAACAATAAACATGCATCTATGTTATTTTGATTTGTGACCTAGATATTCTGTTTGGATACATGATAATTTGTGTAACCAATGTTTTATTGGTGGATACTCCGGTGGCTTCCAACCTCGTGACGAGTAACGTTAGACATGCGTCATTATGCACATCCACAGTTACTACAAAAGGATCAGTTCCTGGAAGGCAAATTGCAGACTCCTAGGGCACGTACTACATTAAGACTTTTAAAGATCTTAGGCTGTCTTGCCAACAACCCCCACCAAAAAGAAAGAAAAAGAAACAAGGAAGGAAAAAGAAAACAAAGACTGTAGACTGTCAAATTCCAACAGATGAGATTTTAACCGGAGATGAACATATGAGTGGTAGAAATGCATGCTGGAGGATGGGCATGGCACAAATGAAGGTATGAGAGCAGAAATACAGCATGTGTTTCAGTACTGCTAATCTAGAGACAAGCAGAACATCATTTCAGTCCACATTGGTCATGATGAGATCAGGTCAGTGGGGGGAACTGTCTCCTGTTCAGGCACAAAACCTCTGCTCCTTATTTTGCTTCCTCTTTCCTCATATAGCATGTGGCACACAGTAGGTATGTCATAAATGCTGGACTGAACTGAGTCAGCAGAGACGTCTATAACTCCGTTGCTCCCTCAAAGCCCTTTTGCCTAGACTTGTAGGATAAAAATGCAACAAAACAGAAATTGTCAGAGGAGCTTGATTTATCACAGTTTTGTGATTATGAAGAAAGAATTTCATCCACAAACATCCCTTTTTCTGGCCATTTACATTCTCAATTTGGATTCTATGGCTTTTCAGAAGAGGAGGAAATATGTAATGGGATGAAAATGTGAAATACTAGTATAATCATTTATCATTTTCATTGAAGAGAGGTATTGATTCTCTGGAATGCTCATGAACCTAGGGCTGCTTCCAGAATGTAATGGTTGCTCCCCCTGGACATATCCCCTCTCTACTCAGCAGGGTCATCTCAAGCCCCAGATGCTCTTCTTGGCACTAATATGAGTGATCTCTGGGGACCAGAAAAGATCCCCCACCCCCCACCCAGAAGGTGCTCTCCCTCCTGCATCTCCAAATCTAACCAATGCTTCAACGTCCCTTCTCAAGCAACAACCCCCCTTAAGCCAGCACCCATGGCTTTTCTTTCTGAACCTACTTCTGCACACAATGTAGAACCTCATGATGCCATATACTGCCATTTTCTCTCAGTGATCTCAACCTGCAACAGGAGGTACTGATTGATTGATTGAGACAGGGTCTCGCTCTGTTGCCCAGGCTAGTGTGCAGTGGTTCTATCTCGGCTCACGGCAACCTCTGCCTCTCGGATTCAAGCAATTCTCCTGCCTCAGCCTCCCGAGTAGCTGGGACTACAGGTATGCACCACCACAGCTGGCTAATTTTTTTTGTACTTTTAGTAGAGACAGGGTTTCATCATGTTGGCCAGGCTAATCTCGAACTCCTGACCTTATGTGATCCACCCACCTCGGCTTTCCAAAGTGCTGGGATTACAGGCGTGAGTCACTGTAGCTGGCCCAAGAGGTCTGTATCTATTTACTGTTGCTGCTACAACGAATCGCCACAAACTTTGGTGTAAAATAATTTCCTTTTTTTTTTTTTTTTTTTAAATCTCACAGCTCCTTGGGTCAGAATCTGGTCACAATACCCAGCTGGACCTCTGTCTGTGATCTTGTATGGTGTTAGCTGGGCTAAGTGTTTATCTGGAAGCCCTGGGGCAGGTTCTGCTCATAAGCCCATCCAGGTTGTTGGCTGAATTCAGTCCCTCTTGATTGTAGGACTAAGGCCTCCCTTCCCTTGCTGGCTATCAGCCAGGGCCCTGTCTTTTACTGCCAGAGGCTGCGTGCATTCATTTTTGCTATTTTCCACATGATCCCCTCTAGCAATGGTGGTGATATCTCATGCTTTTGATATCTTTTTCTGCTGCATCATTCGAACTCTAGCTGGAGAAAGTTCTCTGCTTTTAAGAGCTCATGCGGTTCGACGGGGCTACCTGAACTATTCAGGATAATCTCACTATTTTAAGGTTTGCAACCTTAATTACATCTTCAGAATCACTTTTGCCTTGTAGCCTAACATTATCACAGGGTCCAGGGCTTAGGATGTGGACATCCGGGAGGGTAGAGGGAGATTCTACCCAACACAAGGAGGGGATGGCAGGAATTCAGGGCCTCCTCACTGCTGGCTCTCCTGCGAGCTCTGGGATGGGCCCAGTGTTTCATCCCATCTAGCTTCACCTTTCCTCATTTTGTGGAGCTCTCTCTGAGGTCTCTGGTTCCAGCCACAGTTTAATAGGAAATTGGCTTCTGTGCAAAGAATGTCAGTTGCCTCTTCTTTTTGTATAGCACTTTGCAATTGCTAAAGCAAGGCAGGTGAGAAAACTGAACCTGAAAGAGGGCAAGTTACTTGGGGAATGACAGCATTGATAGGGCATGAGGTCACCAGTGCAGGTGAGAAGTAGGTTTCAAGTCTTCAGACTGTCAGGCCATCACTCTTTCCAAATCTGGAAAATTCTCTATGACCAGAAGCCAAGCACCTAAGGAACATATCCTCCAGGTTTCTAAGAGAACCTCAAGAGGGAAGCTGGTAAGACAGAGAAAGATTGGCAGGCTATCCTGGACCCCAGCTGCTGGGAATTTGCCCTGGTGGACCTCCCCGAAATTGCATGTCACACTGGTCACTGGCATGACCTAAATGGAGAGACCATCTTGGGTACAGCTTCCCTGCATTCTGCAAGCTGACACATGGCTCTGACTTGGCCATGGTTTATCTCAGGGTGGCAGTTTGAAAGAGAGGACAGAAAGTCAGAGACCCCCAGAACAGTAGAGCTGGGAGGCAATTTAGAGATCATCTAGTCCCAACCCCTTCCCCTGATTTTCAATAATGGAAACTGAGTCCCACAGGTGTGGAGAGATTGCCAGGTGAGTCACGACTAAGACGCAGCCATTCTGCCTTCCAGAGCAGAGTCCAGTCCTCAACCCTTCCTATGTCTCCGCCCTTCCTATTTAGTCATCCTGTGAGCCAGTGCTTACAAACCACAGCATTATGTTTTATGTGCCTGTGTGCACACAACTGTGCTTGTCTGTGTACACCCAGACACATACATGTGCCAGCAATCTTAGTAGAGTTATAACGATTGAGAACCTGGACTCTGGAGTCAGGTGCTCTGGGTTCAAATCCCTATAATGCTAATCTTAGGCAAGTTACTTAACCTCTCTGTGCCTCAGTTTCCTCATTTATAAAATAAAAATATAATAATACCTACTTCATAGTGTTTTGAACCTTTTCTAAATTACTATACATAAAGGGCTTAAAACACTGTCTGATAGAGTGCCAGTACTGGGAAATCACTTGGTCCTGTTATCTCCAGAAATGTTACTGTTATGCCTGCCTATTGTTCTCTTGGTTGGGAAATAAAGTTCTAACAAAAATAATAATCCCATACAATACTCATAAACTGAAATGCCTAGCGGGGTTGGGTAGAAGTGAGCAGGGTGTGAGTGAGGCTTCTCCCTCAACTCTTATTTGATTTTCCATTTTGAAAGAGAAACACAGGGAAATATTTCTCCACTCTAGGAAAAACAACGGCGCACACCCAGTGATAGATGGTGACTGCACCTTGGCCTCAGTGTTAGGACAACAGAGAGTGGTGGGGACTGTGGTACACGGGAGAGCCCAGGCCCTGTCTAAAGGTGTGGTTGCCACTCAGTTTAACTGATGATTGCCATGTGAAAATTAAGATCTGGGGTTGTCAGCTCTCCTGATTTTCTCAAGAGAGGCCAGAAATCTGCATTTTAAAAATGTAAAATGTCCCAATTATTAAATGTTGGCTCAATTCTTTGAAAACATTGGCTGAGCCAAACAAAACATCTGCGGACCAGACTCAGCCACAGCTGCCAGTACTCAATTTCTGCCTGATATTTATGTGCTGTAGTCATCATTTTTACTTAATCCAGTGGTGGCCATGTGAGTAACATTGAATTGCCGTCAATGGCCCCATCTAAGGATGAGATCAAAAAACCAGCTCAGAGTGTGGCAGCTCACTGCAGGTAACTGGTTAAAGAGAAAAATCTGAGATTATAAACTGGATTCTCCAAAGAAGGCTATACCCCTGTTTCTGAGATAAGTCCTTTGTTCCACTCTGGGCTTCAGTTTCCCCATTAGCAAAACAGGTAAAAAAAACAAACACCCTGTCTACAACGTTGGGCTATTGTGAAGATTATGAAATTATGAATGAGGAAGTACCTCGCAAACTTGAAGTCTGATATAAGCCCACGTGAAGGGCTCTTATCACAGTGTAATCACAATAATAGCAAACGGCACGTGCTTCTTTGAATCCTTTTCTGCCGAAGGAGAATTGGTGCATTTTAGACTAGTTTTTAACTCATAGGCCAGGCAATAAACCCGAAGCATTGTTTGCAATAGCAAGAAATTGGAAATGACTTAAATGCCCATTGATGAGGGAATGGATAAACAGAGTATGTAATCCTCAGTTGAAATATTATGTGACATTCAAAAAGAATTAACTGTGAGTGTGTAAAAATACAACATGATCTGGAAAACAATACTAAATGACAAATGTGCAGAATAAGCATAGCATAATGACATTTAAGTAAATTTCTGAAACTCACCCCAAACTCTCTGCATTGTTCATGGATACCTACTTATGAATTAAAGTATATAGATATGCATCCTGGCTAACATGGCGAAACCCCATCTCTACTGAAAAATACAAAAAAGTAGCTGGCCGTGGTCGAGGGCGCCTGTAGTCCCAGCTACTTGGGAGGCTGAGGCGAGAGAATGGCGTGAACCTGGGAGGCGGAGCTTGCAGTGAGCAGAGATCACACCAGTGCACTCCAACCTGGGCGACAGAGCAAGACTCTGTCTTAAAAAAAAAAAAAAAAAAAAAAAGGAAAAGGGAAGGAAAAAACCCACAACACTCAAAGTCATATTTAGAGCTGGGTCCAAAACTTTGGTCGAATTTTAGAACATTTTGAGAATAAAGGAATAATGGACCACAAATAATTACAGCTGTGACTGGGACCCCACTATTTGCATCCATACCCATTTCTGTGATGACCTTCATCAGGCTGAGTTATTAAGAATTCCCTTTGGCAGGGCGTGGTGGCTCACGCCTGTAATCCCAGCCCTTTGGGAGGCCGAGGCAAGGGGATCACAAGGTCAGGAGTTCGAGACCCGCCTGGCCAGCATGGTGAACCCCTCTCTCTACTAAAAAAAACACAAAAAATTAGCTGGGCATGGTGGCGCATGCCTGTAGTCCCAGCTACTCAGGAGGCTGAGGCAGAATTGCTTGAACCCAGCAGGTGGAGGTCGCAGTGAGCTGAGATCATGCCATTGCACTTCAGTCTGGGCTACAGAGTAAGACTCTGTCTCAAAACAAAACAAAAAAACCTCTTCATTTCTGGGGGTCTGTACATGATTAGGCTCTTAGGCTAGTGGGTGGGTGGCTCTGATGATAAACATGGAGTGTTATTTCTCTAGTGGCTATTGGCTCAAGCAAGGGGAAGAAAGGAAGCCCAACTTCACTCCCAAATAACCCTCTTGAAACATGTATCCCTAAGTGACTTGGAAATACAGAGAGCGTCCACTTTGAGGTTTGATAGGATTGCAGGCACCATTAAAGCTCTTGAAATTCACCCCAAGTTAGAAGAAAGGCAGCTCACAGTTCTTACATCAACCAAGAAGTGTGTTTCCTGACTTGGAGAATGAATCTGGTTTTCCTGCTGGTCATGGCATTGGAGTCAAGAGTAACAATGAAGGTGGCAAATGATGGGGTGGACTGTTTTCCCAAGGTTTATGGAGTACCATCAACACTTAAGCTATCCCTCACTGCACACTTACTACCCTTATCGCAGCACTAGGCTCAGTGCCTTTCATGGTGGGACATCTGCTGTCTTTGGTTTCTTTGTTTTGCTCCTGTTGACAAATATTTCTCCTCTCCATGTGTTTCTGGTGGAGCCATTTACTATAGTACACAGTAAACCTCAGCCATTGGCCATATGACCCGAGCCTGGCCAATCACAGTTCCCCATCTTCCTGGCAGCAAGAACGAATTAGTTTAAGAGGTGGGCAGGTGACCTTTGCAGAGGATAGAGGGAATTTATCTGGGATTGCCAAGCAGATGCTGAGATAAAGAAGCATTTTCTTGGTGTTGCTAAGCTGGGGCTGCTGTGGCCATGTCCCCAACATGGGGGAAGGCCTCTCTGCAGTAGGAGGGAAAGAAGCCAGCATGCAGAAAGGCAGAGACAAGCAGAGACAAGATAAATGCAAAAAAAAAAAAGAGTCAGCATTTAGTGGCTCAGTATTTGGCCCTCAGTTCCAGATGTGAGGCCCTTGTCCCTGCAGTTCTTCCTCAGTTTCAGTGGGCTACCTCATTATCCACTGAACAGTAGGAACCAATTGATCCCTTGTTATCCCTTCAGCAAGTTGGGTTTCTGTTGCTTGCAACCAAAAAATTCAGAAACTTAGACAATAACATCAGAATCCAAGATTCACTGAAATCTAACTGTGCAAGAGCAGGCCATATCAGTGCAGTTCACCATTGTACGTCTAGTGCTAGGAACAGCCCCTGTTCCATAATAGTTTTTCAGGAAATACTTGTTAAATGAATAAATAGTACTTAAGTATTACATCACAAAATTATTGTACAAACCCTGATAAGGAGGTGTTACTATCAGAAGTTCCCAATGGTCAAATAAGAGCTCAAGTTCACCCAGCTGGAAAGTGGCAGAGGTTAGTTTCTGACAAGATTCTTAAGCCTGGTGCTGTATCACTTCCCAGTCCGACAGTTCCCTTCCAACTGGTCTCCTTAACTGTACTCACAAGGAGAACAGGGTGATCGCAAAAGCACAGACTTAATTCAGTCACCCCCCGCTTTAGTCCTTTACTGGTTGCTACTGGTCTGCTGCAGTCAGTTGCAGAGGCTGGATTGCATCATGGGGCCATTTCCATATCACCCACCTTTCCCACTGCCTCCTATTGCCTTGGCCTCACCCTTCAGCCAAGTCCAGCTTCCAGATGGCATTTTCTTGCCCAGTGTTTTTTTTTTCCCCCAAATTCTAGGAATCTGTTCCAAGTTTCTGGAAGTTATTGGATCCTTAGTTTTAAATCTTTTTCATATGCAAGCAGTTTATTCTCATTAAGAGAAATCCTATCTTCTGCTTGTTTAACTCTGTCAGTTAAATCCGTTAAGTTTATTTGTGTTTGCCCAGTGGTAATTTTTATTGAGGGAACATCTGAAACCATCTGCAGGGAGGAAGTTGAAGAAGCTCTTGGAGTGCCCCAGCTCTGTTACTGATTTTCCTGACTTCTTCACCACCCAGAACAGCTCCTTCCATCCACGGGAGGCTGACCACAGGGTTACTCATCTCTGAGTCGTTTTGAGTTTTGAATTTGGAATAATAGGAACGGCCTTAACTTTTGAGATTTCATATTGTGTGCTTTTTTTTGTTGCAAGGTGTTTCAGAGAGAGAGAGACAGAGAGAGCCCTAAACAGCTAGGTTTAATGATTTCCAGTGCAACATACTAGGGAGCACAGGCAGAAGGAAGAGAGTCCCTGTTTTCTGCCTTCAGATAAAGGGAAAGGATGCAGAATCCATCCTTCTGGGTGTGATCATTCTGTCCTCTGAGTTTCTATTGCATTTTGTACCTTTACCAGACCCCTGGCACTTCCCCCGTCAGGTCACCTTCATCTGCCTTATTCCCCTACTGGACTCTGAAAGCCCTGAGTGAAGACTTTGTATCATTCATTGTGATGTGTATCATTCATTGTAATATTGGACCCCCTGGTTTATCCAATAGAGTGTTTTGAGTAGAGAAACTCTTTTTAGTGTTTGGTGAATGGTGAAGGAATGAATGAGTGGGTGAATTCATGAATACCATTCCCTGAATATAGCCACTGACTTCCCAGAATGGGTACTGTCATCGCATAACTGAGACAACCACATGTGAATAGCCCTGGGGTTCCAGGGAAAAGATTATTGTTGCATTATCATTATTCCTGTTTTATAAGGTTTTTTTAACATTTATTTGCTTAACTTCATTTTCTTTAAGGAAAAAAAAAAAATACTGACCTAACTAATCAAAAGTCTTGCAGCCGGGCATGGTGGCTCATGCCTGTAATCCCAGCACTTCGGGAGGCCAAGGTGGGTGGATCACCCGAGGTCAGGAGTTTGAGACCAGCCTGGCCAACATGGTGAAATCCCTTCTCTACTAAAAATAAAAAAAAATTAGCTGGGTATAGTGGTGTGTGCCTGTAATCCCAGGTACTTGGGAGGCTGAGGCAGGAGAATCGCTTGAACCCAGGAGGTGGAAGTTGCAGTGAGCCGAGATGCACCACTGCACTCCAGCCTGGGTGACAGAGCAAGACTCCATCTCAAAAAAAAAAAAAAAAAGTTTCTTGCATTGGTTCTTTCAATACAAATAGCATTTCCAAATGATGTAGAACAAAGATAACCATAATCACAGAACAAGGCAGCTCAAAAAGACAAACTTTATATTTCAGGGCAAAAAAAAAAAAAAAAAAAGAAAACTCAGACAAAACTTTGCCTGTCAACTCCCCTCATTCCCATCCAGAGTTTTTAGAATCTCATTTTGACTTAAAAGAAGTTTGTGATAGATTGAGCTTTCAAATGTGATCTGGGATGTCAAGATAGGTAGTAATCTATCCATTCCTGGAGGTAGGCAAGTAGAAGTTGGACGACTACCAAAGAGGAAAATAGAACAGGAAATAACAACTAGAATACAGTGAAAAGTCTAACAATATGATCTAGGAACAGAGAAATGGCAAATTCAACTCCAAAACTGGTAAATAGAATGAGTAGTGGAAAATAGCAGAAGATTTAGGCTTAGACAGTCCTGAGACTGAATCTTAGCTCTAGTATTGGATAGCTGTGTGACCTTCAGGAAATTACATAACTTCTTTGATTAAACGAGATATACATCATAAAGAATCTAGCACAGTGCCTGACAGAGAGTATGTTAAACTGTGCTAGCATCTTTTATTTGTTCTTATAAGAGGAGGAGGATCATAGTAGATTGCAAAATTGACCCCAGATTCCTTCTATCCCTAAAATCATATGCATTTGCAACATGACATTACCTCTCCTCTCATCTAGAGGTAGAGTCTCTCCCCTGGGGGCTTTGGGTGCAGTCACATGAATTGGCCACTGAGGTCTTGGCAAATGTGGCACAAGCAGAGGTTTAGAAAGGACACTTGGGAACCCTGAAACTGACCATGTGAGTGAGTCTAATCTAGCCTCCTCGATCTGGGGAGAGCCAAGTAACAGATTCTCCCACTCACTCTAGCCAATATATGAGTGAGGCCATCCCAGACCTCACAGCCCCCAGCTGACCCACTACCTGACTTTAGAACTACCTGGTTGACCCAGAGACCCTGGAACAATAACAGAATAATTATTGTTTTCAGTTACTAGAGTTTGGGGTGGTTTGTTATGCAGCAAAAGCTAACTATTACAAGTAGGTTCAAAAAACTATCTAATTAGAAATAATCAGGATCAACGAGTAAATGGAATTTGCTTTTCCGAAACTCATTTGGTAGGTGACTTTGCCATAATGTAGATATATCTCTTGACACAAGGGCCATCTGTGTGAATAGAACTGTCCAAAACATAGTTGAATTGTCTGTCAGGCTTTTCGCTAATTTAATCTACAGAAATGCATGTTATGTCCAGAACAATTAATTTTAATGCTTTGGCTGCTAAATGCAAAAAGAAATTTAAGCCATATTTACACAAGTGCTGTGTTCCCTGGAGACCCTGCAGGTCCTCCTGGAGCGGAGGCTGGCTGGGGACATCACTGGTGTTCTTTCTCTAGGAAAGGCGGCTGTGATCCCTGGGAAAAGCAAAGAAATATTCAAACATTATTTAGAGCCCACTTTAATATTACCTAAAAAGCACCATGCACAAGCTTTGATGTCTTGGCTGAGTAGAAATAACACTTCCCTCATCAAAAAAGTTGTTTGATCCCTGAATTCTGGTTTTTTTTTTTTTCTTTTGAGATATTAACTCAGAGCATTTCAGTCTCCCCTGGGTATGAAGTGATGAAAGGGGGCAGTTGATTTAGTGAATAAAGTTATTTAACGTCATTATTTTTGCAGCCCTAAAAGGGGGGGACTGTCCCTTTTCTGTTGGCAATTCTAGGGTTGCTGCCCTGCCTGCCACCATCCCACACAGCCCCTGGACATGATCTCACACATGGTAATAGTTCTTCTGTCCTCCAGGACCCTGGGTATCCACACGATGACCAGAGTGATCTTTTAAAATACCGAACCATGTGATTCCCCCGCTCCAAAATCTGCAATAGCTCCCTATTGCCTAGGCCACAGAGACCCATCTCCTTTCCCTGTTGCCTTTGTTTCTTGCTGTAGCAAAATCCCACAAACTGGGTGGCTTAAACAACAGATATTCAAGGTCTCACATTCTGGAGTCTGAAACCAGGGTGTCAGTAGAGCTGGATCCAGCTCTGAGGGCTGGGAGGATCCATCAGTTCTCCATCTTCTCCTAGTCCTTAGGCATTCCTTGGCTTATAGATGGCATTATCCCTATGTCTTCACTTCAACTTTGTCTGTTTCTGTGTCCTTCTTATCAGGACTCAGTCATACTGGGTTAGGGCCTGCCCTAATCACCTCATCTTTTTTTTTTTTTTTTTTTTTTTTAAGAGACTGTGTCTCAGTCTGCAATGGCATGATCATAGCTCACTGCAGCCTTGAACTCCTGGGCTCAAGCGATCCTTCCGCTTCAGTCTCCCAACTAGCTGGGACTATAAGTGTCTGCCGCAATGCTCAGCTAATTAAAAAAAGTTTTTGTAGAGACAAGGTCTTGCTGTGTTGTGCAGGCTGAAGTACAGTGGCCCAGTCATAGCTCACTATGACCTCGAACTCTGAGGCTCAGGCAATCTTCCTGCCTCAGCCTCCTTGCTAATTTTATTTATTTATTTATTTTTTGTAGAGACAAAGTCTCCCTATGTTGCCCAGGCTGGTCTCAAATTCCTGGGCTCAAGCAGTCCTCCCACCTCAGCCTCCCGAAGCATGAGATTATAGGCATAAGCCACCACATCCAGTCTAGTAACGTTATTTTAACTTGATCTTCAAAGACCCTATTTCCAAATAAGGTCACATTCACAGGTACTGGGGGTGGGGCGCAGAACTTCAACATCTTTTGCGGAGGACACAATTGTGCCCATAGCAACTGTGTCTTAAGGCCCTTTGTAGGCTGAACCCACACTCTCCACCCTGGAACAGTCCCTGTGCCTTCACAATTCTGGCTGCAACATCATCAGGCATAGTTATTTACGTCTGAGTTCAAATTTCTCTTCTGTAACCTATTAGGTCACTTATCTTCTCTGTGCCTCAATTTCTTCTTCTTTAAAATGGGAATAAAACTAATACCCACCCCAGGGCAATTATTTGGAGGGTTAAATGAACTTATGCAAACAAAGCCCTCTGAATAGTGTCTGGCTCCTAATAAGTGTTCAGTGAAGATTCATTACTATTATTTTTATGTTTTTTGAAGTTCTTCTTTTCTTCCCCTCCAATGAGGCTCACTCTTTCGCTGTCCCCAGATACGAGGTTGGGGCATCCCAAGGTCACACTGCAAGTCCACAGCAATAAACCCCAGACCTCTTCCCTGAATCCAGCACTGGTTCCACTGCCCCCCACCACCCGCCCTGCCCCAGGCCTCCCCTGAACCTTCCCACATGCCGCCCACACTCTTCGGCTCCTTTCTGCATTCCCAAATGGTTCCAAGGTTGAACCATGAAAACCTTCATGTACTTAAAAACCCAGCTTCCAATCCGAGTTAAATGTGCCCTGAGTGTTAGCAGCCGTTGTTCTGTTATGTGTTAATTTGTCACTGGGGATATGGAGGGGATGGGAAAAGCGTGGAGCACTAGAAAATGGTTTGCCCCCGTCTTCATCCGCATCCTAATTATTCCACACCTTTTAAATAGAGGAAGTATTAGCATTCCTAAACTGTGTAGGGGTCTGATTGAAATAATGTCTCCTGAATTACTTTTCCATAAACTGAAAAAATAAATAAATAACTGGGAAGCGCCCCAGACACAGCCTCCTCCCAGGCTTGTTGCCTGGCCAGGGCCTGAGATGTTACCTGTTCTTTCTGTTCCTACTCCTCCCATCCTTCCACATTATGCTCTTCCCTCTGAGCCCAGGTCATGTGAACCCTCCTCCTTCAGGAAGCCTTCCTTGACAGCATCCTTTCCTGGTTCCCACCAGTCTTGGCTGTTGATTCTCTTGAGTAAAACTCCTGTTGCTGTATGCAGCTGGCCCTTCCAGCTTGGGTGCTACTAGCTCAAGGACAAAGCCCCATTGGAAACTTGTCTTGTCCTCTCTGTCACTGCTGGCACAAGCCCTGGACCCCAGGAAGGTCCTGCTATACAGCTATTTACTTACCTTGGCAAAATGGTAGACAGCCTGACATTTCAGTGTGTCACAGCTCCTCCTACTGTCTCCAATTCCAGCCACCCCTCCAGATACGACTACTCCAGAGGACTCAGCTAGCGTCAGTGAAATGGAGAGTGGAGCTTCAGATACAAGGAACATTTTCCCAATAGCCAGTGGTCTCATCACAGAATGAGCTGCCTTGTAAGATACAAGGTTCACCACCCCTCGGAGCTTCAGAGCAGCAGATGGGAGGCCCTCTGTGTCTCCAACGTCCCATGGCTCCAGGTCCCGTGACACTAGAGTTCCATTCTATATTTCATGTCATTCTTTGCAAAGGAAACACCAGTCCCTTTTATTAGCTCCCAGGCCATGCATTAAGAAGGAAATCTGTAGCCACTTTGTTAAAGGTGGTACAAACAGAACATCTCACATTTCAGAGCTGTCACTCCACTGAGAGTCCTTCACATAAACAACGAGGTCCTCGTGGGTTTGATGGCAACACAAACACCACTTGTGACTCAATTAAGGAAGCAGTAATTAAAAAGGGGGAACAGCATGCAGTCTCTCCAATCGTGTTTTCCCACTGAGGCCTGGGCTGCTGACGGGCAGAATCTAGGGGACCTATGGGGGATCTTTGCTGGGGCCTGTGCCTCTGGTCTGGCCAGAGCTTGCCCAGGGTGAAGTGGGGAGAGAGAGAAGACATGGACACATGGGCCTTGACCTCAGCTAGTGACCCATCTCTCACACCAGCAAGTGGTGTAAGTTAATAAATTTTCTTTTTCTAAATTAACCGAGTGCATCTAAGGAGAAAATCATTGATCCCAGAGATTAGTGGTAATGTCTTGGTTTTCAAATAACAATAGCCAATATCTTTTATTTTTACTATGTTCCAGGCACTATTGTAAGAAGTTTATAGGTACTAAGTCATAACAACCCTATGACATAGCTACCTTTATTAACTGTATGTTTCCAGATGAGGAAACTGAGGCACAAGCCCAAGGTCTTTCAGCTAAGAAGAGGCAAAGCTGGGATTTAAACACAGAGTCTGGCTCTAAAGCCCACCCTTAAGCACCATAATCAATGCCTCTTACTTTCTGAAATTTCCTGGCCCTGGCCCTCCTAATAGTCAGTTTTACCATTTTTTTTAACATTTTTTTTCCAGGAACTGTGCTGTGCACTTCCGGTGGAGGATCTCATCTTATGAAGTATGTTCTGTAATTACCTCCATTTTACAGGTGGAGAAACTGAGGCTCTTGGAGATTAAGTGCCATTCCTCACCTAGCTAAGTGACAGGGCCTGGAATCAAATCCGTATCTGCAACTCCAAATATTCCATCCTGCATTTCTGACTCCCACCTGTGAGTATTGGAAAGCCAAATAGTGGACTAACAGGTATTTTCCATTTGTCTCTTGGTAGGATATGGGTGTGGGAAGAGAGGACACAATAAGATGCTCCTGTCCTTGAGGGTTGCTGTAGACTGAATTATGTTCCCCTCCCAAATTCATACATTGAAGCCCTAATCCCCAATGTGACTGAATTTAGAAATAGGAATTTTAGGAGATAATTAAGGTCATAAGGGTAGGACTCTAATCCAGTAGGATTAGTGGCCCTGTAAGAAGACAGAGATGAAGATCTCTCTCTCTCTCTTTCTCTCTCCATGTACACCTACCAAAGAAAGACCATGTGAGCACACAGCCAGAAGGCAGACATGTGCACTCCAGAAAGAAAGCCTTCATCAGAACCATTCTGGTACCCTGATCTTGATCTTGAACTTCCAGCCTCCAGAAATGTGAGAAAAAAAATTTCTGTAGTTTAGCAACCCAGTCTATGGTATGTTGTTATGGCAGCAGAGCTGACTAATCCAGGGGTATTTTTGAAGCATTAAGGCCAATGTATTGTGGCAAGCAAGGAATATGGAATATGGCTGAGCCATCATCCATCCTATGGTTGGATAGATGGATGCATGGATGGATGGATGGATGGGTGGATGGATTGATTGAATGGATGAGAGATGGCTGGTTGTTTGAGCGGGTGGATGGATAGGTAGATGAGTAGATGGGTAAACAGATAAATAGGTGAACAGATGAATGGGGGGATGAATGGATAGATGAACAGAGGGATGACAGATGATTGGTTGAGTGAGTGGATGGATGGATAGGCAGATGGGCAGATGGATGAACAGATAAACAGATGGACAGATGAATGGGTGGATAGATGTGGATGAATTTGGATGGATGGATGGAGGGATGGACGGAGAGACAGATGGAAAGCTGGGTATACATGTTATTCACCCAGAGTTAGGGGCAGTGCCCCTGGATCAGCACTGCTCTGGGGACTATTCCAAATCCATCTTGGTAGCTTTTCCCACCATTGCCTCTCAAGTTTCATGGATGACTGACAGCATGGAGAAGAGCCCTCATGGGTGTCAAAGAATATGGATGTCTCTCCATGAGCTATTGCTCAGATTGCATGATCAGTGGATTAACATCAGTCCCATCCCCACCAGGCAGCTCTGACTAACACAAATACACAGAACAGCCGCATCCTGAAATTACTCCAATGTATGCTTTCAATTCTACAAATCACATCCTCTGAGTGATGGGCAGGATGTTGTCTGGGAAGATTAACAGCTGTGGGAATCATGCTGGTGGTTCTGGATCCAGGCTTACCTGAGGGCTTGGCAAACATTCTGTACACCTATTGTGCACTGGCTCTGAGACGGGTACTGGGGACAGAGGTGAACAGGACCCCATATCGCACTGGAGAAGTGCTAAGTCTGGGAATGGTTTAGGAAGCCTCCTCCCTCAATCCTCAGAGGCTCAGCAGGCTCATACATGTCCCTGTTGACCCTCACCTCCCATCTCCACCTCACCTAAACAAACTGCAGGAAGACAATTCCCTCCTCACAGAGGGAACAGAGCACTAAACAAAGGGGAAGGGAAAGCAGCGTCCAGGAGGACAGGAGACTTCAAAACAAAGAATGCTCAAGGGACACGTCCAAAGGGCTGAATAAGAGGAAGAGAAGGAGCAACACTGGATCAGAAAGCTAGAGCAACTTTTATTTTCTGGGGAGGAGTAGGGTGGGGCAAGGCATTGGTTGGGTAGGGACGAGAAGCTTAAACAGGAGGCAGGGCCCAAAGAGGCAAGCAGGCAGAGGGAATGACTCGCTCTTCAGAGCACCAGAGATATGGGGCAGGCAGGGAGGACCACTGAGACAGAGCACCAGAGATACGGGGCAGGCAGGGAGGACCACTGAGACAGAGCACCAGAGATATGGGGCAGGCAGGGAGGACCACTGAGACAGAGCACCAGAGATACGGGGCAGGCAGGGAGGACCACTGAGACAGAGCACCAGAGATATGGGGCAGGCAGGGAGGACCACTGAGACAGAGCACCAGAGATATGGGGCAGGCAGGGAGGACCATTGAGACAGAGAGTGGTAACCACGGCAATTTGCTGAGCACCATGCACCCAGCACACCGTGACACGCCACACACGTAAAATCAAGTCCAAAAATGCTAGTAAAGTGTTTAGCCCAGTGCCAGGCCCATGGAAAGAACAATCCTATGGAATGGACTGTATCTTTCCTCTTTTTTCATTTAAAATGATATATTAAAGGTCAGAGAACTAGAGTTTCAAGCCCTTGGTCCTGCCACAAATGGGCCAGAGCCACTATTCCTGCCCAGGTCTGTATGATCCAAGGGCTGTGCCCTTCACCCCCAGTTTTGCTACCTTCCGAGGAGAGTGCTGAAACTGACAACATCCACCAACCTCTCTGGGTCAACATCAATTTCCTTGTTGTAAAATGGGTTGTCTAGGGATTCAGGGTTGAAGGAATCAGTGTGACGAAGAAGTATTTGTCAAGTGGGGTGCATTATGCAAGTTTGTGGGGTGTGGCTGCTAGTTAGAGGCAGCAAAGGGAGGAAACAAGGGCGGTAAACATTGGTATAGCTCTTAGTATATGCCAGGCACTGCTCTGAGTATCGTTCATGATATGAACCCATTCAATCCTCACCTCATCCCTAAGAGTGGGGGGACTATAATCATCTTCACTTTACAGGGAACCAGTGGCACAGGGCATTAGGTAACCTTCCCAGTGTCCCATGGCTGCACCCGCAGAACCAGCTCCCACACTCGGCCATCGCCTCGAGGCCCAAGCTCTTCCCTACTCCAGGCTGCATGGCACAGCAGAAACGCAGGCCTGGTGCCAGACAGGCAGTGAGAAGCCTGGCTTGGCTTAATAGTTCTGTGCCTTTTGCAACTCATTGAACCTCTCTGGGACTATTTATTTCTAAAATGGAGATTTAAATGCAAGTACCCAGCTCACATGGGCCTATCAGGAGGATTTCAGGACGTGATGTAGGTAAAACACTCAGCTCCATGTAAGCGCTAAATGAATGGCAGCAGCTATGATGGTGAGGAGGAGGAGGAAAAAAGGAGGAGGTGGGAAAAAAAAAGAGAAGGAGAAGGAGGAAGAAAAGGAGGAGGAAGAAGAAAAGGAAGCAGAGGAAGAAGAAAAGGAAGCAGAGAAAGAAGAGAAAGAGGAGGAGGAGAATGTGGATACCCACTGCCTACTAAGACTCGTTATTTCTGGCCTCTCCCTTGGCTTAGATGAGCCAATCTGCCATGGCAAACAAAGGCAAGAAGGGTCCAGTCAGCCACAGTTCCCATGCAGGGGGCTTCTCTCCCCCATTTCCCCCTGACAGCCCTTTCTTTGATCCCAACAGCCCCCAAAGCCCCAAGTATAAGAAGCCCCATAAACAAATCCATTTAAGGCAAGGTCATCCTTTGGGCCTGTAAATCAATAGGCTTTCCATGGCCATTTGCAGAATCAAAGGCATAGTCAGCTCCAGATAATGCATCATGCTGGAGAGGCCAGGGGGCGGGAGCTGTCATCTCCATTCCATGAGCACGAAAATCTATGTCTTCTGGGCCCTGGTTCTAGTGTCACTGAGGGCTGCCCACTTGGTTTCTTGCATGAACCAACGTGGGGCAAGTGGCTATGGCTGCTGTGAGCGTGTGTGTGTAGAGAAAGAGATTTGTTGTGTCAGTTTTTTGTTTGTTTGTGTCTTTTTCCCTAAGAGGCCATCAGCATTCTGGCAGCGTCCTGAGAAATTCATCAAATTATTTAACCTTTGCTGGAATAAATAATACATGTGCTTTCTCAGGATTTATTCTGATTAAGCCGTTCTGGAGTGGTGCCAGGCCTGAGCCCGCCCCAGGAAAGGCAGGAAAGAGGCTGGTGGCACAGGATGGGAAATCAGGAGGCCAGCTGAGGGCTGGATGGAAGGGGGCCGATGAGGCTGGAGGGCCCTTGTGGCAGAGATGGACCCCTGTGAGCCCCTTCAGGTTAGTGGGTCATTGAGGAAGAAGATGAGCTCCGTCAGCCTCTGTCTCTCCACCTATAGGCTTTCTACCTTCCTCTGGACATGAGAAGGGAGGTACCGTGGAAAGAGGGCTGAACTGGGGTTTGAAAATGTGGCTTAGAACTGCCAAGTGACCACCTGCATGTCTGGGAGTCTGAGAACCAAGCAGACCTGGGTTTGAAACCCTGCTCCACTCTGCCATCTGCTTCCATATGCACTTGCCCAGAGGGTGCTTGGGAAGCACAGGATCTGCCCCCGTGGGTGCTCACCTTGATACTAGGTTGCTAGTATCAAGATGCTACTAGGTGATACTAGGTTTTGAGTATTCACTTCGATACTAGGTTGGAACATATTAAACTGACAGGAGACCAGCTTTAACCTACAAAAGGACCATTTCATATAACTCTACCTATATATGCATGGAGTGATGATAATTAGAAGCACTAACATTGAGAGCTTTCTACATGCTCTAATCTATATGCTTTCAACAAACAACCTTCTTTTAACTTTAGTCCTATGAGATCTATATCATTATTATCATCCTCATTTTATAGCTAGGGAAACTGAGGCCCAGAGAGGTCAGGAGCCTGCTCAAGATCTAGTTGACAGAGGGCTGAGGTGGGATATGAACACAGTCTAGCCTCAGAACTCCTGTCAATGATATACCATGATGTCATTTCTGCTTCACATTCCCTGGGAGGACATTGTCACTGGAAAAGGCTAGAAAAGGCTCTAGATTTCCAGAGTGGATTGCCTACGTGGAGGGTAAATGATATACAAAGGAAATAAACTGCAAAATCTAGGCCCATCAGTGACATGAGATTTGCAAGAACTTGATTTCAGTGAGAATCTAGATAATTTACAGAGACTTCAAAAGCGGGGAATCAGAGTGACTGGAATTTTTGCATATGTAGAGGTGTTGGAGATCCCAGTAATGTTCTAGAGAGATCTAGAAGCCAGCCACAGCAATCACATCTCTAGAAAAGGTTCTGGATTTTAGAAAAAGGAGATGCCTCTTTGGCTTGTGGAGCAACAGATATGGAAGCCTGCAAGTCTTAGAGGTCAGTACAGAGGACCTAGGACAGAGCTGGTCTAACCCCAGAGGTGAGAGGTGGGGCCCGGGAAGCAGGCCTCACTTTCCTTCCTGGGGCCTCAGTTTCCTCTGCTGCTGAGTTGGTGGGTGGCCTCTCTCCACAGTCCCTCTGAGCTGTACCATGCTGTAATCACCATCCTGCAATCTCCAGGCATCTACACAGTCAAGGAGAGCAGGAAGCGGCTCTGGGGCAAGTCAGCTTGGATCCTAATCCGCTGCACCACTGAGCAGCTGTGTGACCTTGGGCAGGTGACCTGACTCCTCGGCACTCATTTCTTTATCTGCCTCAACATGAGGAGCAGTAATTCCTACCTCTAGGGTAGTAGGTTTGGTTAAACAAGAGGATTCCGTAGAGTGGCTAGCTATGAGTGGGGATTCCAGAAGTAGCAGCTGCCATCTGGATGGCCAGGAAGGCCTGGGCAAGGACAGAGGGAAGAGAGGAGAACATAAATACCAGAACCCCGGGGAGTGTCCCAAGAGAGGAGGCAGTGGGGTGCTGGCTAGGACCCCAACTTCCCCCCTCCCCACAGAAAACCTCAGCATTCCTACAAGTGCCAGTGGGCTCTGGCCCCTTGCTCAGGAGCAGAAACCTGGGTTTGGAAAGATTCGCAATTGCCCAGCGATAACCCCAAATAATCTTTCTTGAAACCACATATCATTTTCCGCTTAAAGAAACGCAATCTCTAATTAGAGTTTCCTCTGAGCATTTTCTCTTTGAAAAAAATTAAAAATGTATAAACCCTCCTGTATCGTGTATGTATATTTCATTGCTGCATAATTGGGATCTTTGTCAGTAACTGGGGTAGCGAGCGACAGCCTTTTAATCGGCTACAGATGCTAATGTAGAGACAGACATTTTCCTCCTCTTTCCTCAACTGTTCCAGCCAGAGACTAGAGTCCTCCCTAATAAGTATTTATGTCAAAATCTTTTTTGGGGAGTGGGGGGAGAGAGAGCAGCTGTAGCATAGTTGAAAGACGTGGCTCTGATTACAGTCGCCAGCCAAAGCGGGGGGGATCACTTTTAGAGTGAAACAGTGTTAATCAAGTTAATCACAAAACCCGTGCTATAATTGCTTCTGCTCTCAGACAAAATTTTACTTTTATCTAAATTACTAAAGTGAGGAGAGAGCAATCCACTCTAATTTAGCTTTTGAGCTAAGGAGAAAGCGTGTGTGGAAGGCTGGAGAGGTTTTTAAACATCAGGAGAACTCATGCCATGGAATTCAACTCTCCTCCTCCTTCCCTCCCTCCCTCACTACCTCCTCCCACCCTCCCTTCTTTCCTTCAAGACAGCTTAGTCCAATGGTTGAAAGCTTGGACTCCTGGATCTGCCACTTAAGGCTGCGTTAACAAGTTCCTTGGTCTCTCAGCGTCCTCAGTTTCTTCATCAGTGAAATGGGGATGATCTGCCTCAAGATTGTGGGACAGATTAAATGAATTGACAAGGATGACATGCTTGGCATGTGCTTGGCATGTGCATGTGCCCACACGCATACACACCCTAACACTCAAGAAGTGTTAGTTGGTATTGTTAGCTCTCCATTTTTCCTTCCTCTCTTCCTTCCTTTGCCTCTGCCCCCTCTCCTTCCTCCAACCCCTCTCCCTTTCCCTTCTTTCCCTCCCCTCCTCTCTCTTCTTCTCCTCCCCTCTCTCTTCTCCTTCTCTCTCCCCTCCTGTCTTCTGACTCCTACCTCCTGTTACCAAGCACTCACTCTGTATGAGGCATGACCTGTCTTCAGAGACTCACAGTCTGGTTCTCAATCAGTTCAAATACAAGCAGGGAATGAGTCAGGCCTCAACGTAACAAAAAAAGAGCTATGGGTTTGGCCCAGAGAGGACCCCTTCTTCCAGAGGCGACATCCAGAAGGGCTGAATGGAAAATGTGGTTTTGCACCTGGGCATTGAATGACACAGCTACAGTGACATAACACAGGGTTATGAGGGTGGGGGAACTGGGACCAGATAGAAGGACCAGCGTGAGCAAAGGTCTGGAGCGGGGAGCAGACAGTTCAGGGATGCCGTGGCAGTGCTGGGTGCCATCGGCTGGGACTCAGTCCTGATGACAGGCCCAAGCTATCATTCCTGCCCTGTGCAGCCCTCAAGTTTCATCCAGGTCAGCTCTGAACATGGGCAGAAGAGAGGTCTTACTTTCCTCAACCTCCAGGAGACCCCGGGTTGGGTCCCGCAATGGCCACTCATTGTGTATGAACATAATCCTGTCGTCATCAGCTGTCATACCCCACCTCCCCTCCTCCAGCCTCACTTTCTCCTGCAGCAGCCTCTTGGGGTCTTCCAAATTCATGCTTAGTCCAACGAGGAGCGGATGCCATCCAACTTGCCCGGAAACACAGATTAGAGAAAACACACACAGTCAATTTAACTGGCAATTAAACAGGCTCCCCTATGTAATTAGCGTCAAGACAACTCACAATTACTACAGGGCGCACATTCGCAGCCGACGCTCCACATTTATATAGAGCGACAATTACTGGGCGCTAATATCTTAACAGGAAGCAGAGGAAATTTGTGAAACCATTTCAAGGAGGCAGCCCATCTTATCCCTTTGCACTGTAAATAACTCCTTTGTAAATGCAACTGTAAAATTAAAGAGGGAAGGCTTGAAATGATGCAGATGAGGAAAAATATTTACTCTGTTGAAAGTAAGTGATTGCTATTTTGAGATGACTGATTTCAGGAGACTAACTAGTTGTGCCATATTAGTAATAACAAACACACATGCTGAAGGCTTCCCTTGTGCCAGGCCCATTACGGACTTTCTTGTATCTGGGTTTCACAATGACTGTCTCACAGAGACGGGGAACCGAGGTCAGGGAGGTGAAGAAGCTTGCCAAGGTCACACAGCTCACAAGGCAGGCAGCAGGACATAAACCCGGGTCTGACCCCAAAAGCTTCATACAAAATCCACCTTGCACATTGCTTCTGTCTGTGCCACCTGAAAGAGCTCCCACGTCCACTCCCAAAGACTAGCAAATGGGGAAGGCAAAGGCCCAGAGAGGAAGGGGTTTGCCCCGGGTCATACAGCAAGTTCATGGCAGAGTGTGGCCTGGATCCCAGGTGGCTCATCACTGGCCCTCTGCACTGTAACCTATAGTATATACAGAAAATGATGCCTATGGAAAGCCACCAATGAATGTCCCTTCTGGTAAGACCATCTGCCCTAGATCTGCCTTGTAGGTCTGAGGTCCTTGTTCCCAGGAAGAGAGAGGCCTGAGATGGCTTCAGGGTCAATAGATTCCACACAACATAATCAAGCAAGAGAACATGTGAAACCAGCAAACACTGCACTGGGCACACAGTAAACATTTTCCTTTCTCTTCCCTTCTTTTAACCTTTAGAAATACCCCCGAAAGGAATAGCAACAATCCCGTAAATTAGGAACCCAGCAATTAGGAATATTTGGCCAGATATAATATACAAGCTTAGCTCATCAAAGGACTTCAGCAGTAAAATCTACCCACCCCAAAGCCTGTGTCAAGTTGGTGAATATATCAGTTAGCTACCGCTGCGTAACAAACCTCCTAAAAACTCAGAAGCTTAAAAACAGTGACATATTATCACTTCCCCATCTACTGGTCAGCTGGGGCTTGATCTGGGCTGAGCTTTGCTGGGTGCCCCTTCTTCTTGCCACAGGTCTGTGACTCAGCAGGCAGCTTTGCTCCACGTGTCTCTCAGTCTTCTTGGACCAGCAGGTTGGCTGGGGCACAATCCTCTCATAGAGCTGGTAGAGGCTTAAGGGTGTAAGCAAGGCCAGGTGCAGTGGCTCGTCTGAAATCCCATCACTTTGGGAGGCTATGGTGGGCAGATCACTGGAGGTTAGGAGTTCGAGACTGGCCCAGCCAACCTGGCGAAACCCCGTCTCTACTAAAAATACAAAAACTAGCTGGGTGTGGTGGTGCCTGCCTGTAATCCCAGCTACTCAGGAGGCTGAGGCAGGAGAATTGCTTGAACCCAGGAGTCAGAGGTTGCAGTGAGCCGAGATCACATCACTGCACTCCAACCTGGGCAACAGAGCAAGACTCTATCTCAAAAACAACAACAACAAAAGCAAAAAAAAAAAAAAAAAAAAAGTGTAAGCAGAAACATGCAAAAAAGTCCTGGGCTTGGGTCTGTCACTTCTGTCCACATGACGTATGCCAAGTCACATGGACAAGCCCAAGTCATATGGCAAGTGTGTGGATGCAGGGAGGGTTAAGAATTGGGAGACAAGGGCATTCAATTTACCGCAGTGGAATAAAACAGCAATGAAGTCATTTTCTTGTTTGAAAAAATCAGTATTTGATGGAGAAAGAGCTAGCAGCTGGAAAGATATGACTTAAAGTTTTAATGTATTACTCTGTAAAATGCGGATAATCACAAATAGCTCACAGGGGCTGTTGTGAGGTTTAAATGAGATAATCCATCTAATTTACCCAGCACCAACCATGCCTGACAAGTCACAGGCACTCAACGATCACCCATCCCTAAGGCGACTGACTTGTGCCAGTTTACCTAGGACTGTCCATCCTGGGAACCCCCTCAGTCCCAGGCAAACCAAGATAGTTGGTCGCCCTGACTATCCTCATCACTAAAATAATACGTGTGAGCTAATCTTTATTTGCCAGGCATACTGCTACGCATGTGGGGAAGATTCTCTCATTTACCCCTTACAACCACTGTAGTCAGCAAGGGGCCACAATTTTGATACTGCTGCCTACAGAACTCAGGGAGCACCAGAGAACATGGAGGTCAAAGATAGACTTTTTCATGGATTCTTCCCTCAACGGGCTGGCAATCTAGGAAGAAAGAAACAGATGAATAGTAACAAGCATCACACAAGGGAGAAAGTGATTCTGGCAAATCCATCTTCCTCAAGGATAGCAAGGCAGAGATTTTAAAAAATTAACATTCACATTCCTTTATAACTCCTTTTTTTTTTTTTTTTTTTTTTTTTTTTTGAGACAGGATCTCACTCTATCACCCAAGCTGGAGTGCAGTGGCATGATCATGGCTCATTGCAGTCTCAACCTCCTGGGTTCAAGCGATCCACCCACCCCAGCCACCCAAGTAGTCGGGAGCACAGACGTGCACCGCCATGGGCCCAGCCTGTAGCTATTTGTCTTGATAGCCAAGGTTGAGTTTGGCTGTGGAAATTTAGGGAACATTATATCTAACAATGGTTTCCTTGACAAAATGAATTTGACTTAGTTCTCCCACTGGGGGGTCTTGTTCTAAATATATTTGTTTACAAATTGGAAAACCTTTAAGTCACCCAAGGGCTGGTGGAGGCTGTTCAGCCCCTTTGCTCCTGGCAACGCTGGGGATGAAGAGGAATCTGTTCCCGGGGTGCTCTGGGCCATGTCAGCACTCCCCCGACTTGCTTAGAAAGGAATATGAAATCAAACTTACCAGTCCCACTCATCACCTCTCTCCTTGAGGCTGGGCCCTTCACTTTTACATTTTCATTGTTTTAAAAAGTCATAGATCAAGCAATATATTACCAGGAACACAACACACACGCAGCATTACCTGGTGAAGCCAATTTTGTACTCAGCGCTGATGTCTTCTGGAAGGGCCACGCCCACAAAGCACATTGAGGCACCTTGGGTGGACTGTGGTTTCTGAGAAGATCCAAAGGTGAGCTTGGGCGCTTAATGCCTCATGACCTTCACCTGCGGAAACCAGAGGGCTCATCTCGCTAAGTTTCCACTCACCTTCCCTTCGTTTCAGTTTGATGGTGAGTGTTCGCTTTCTGGTCTTACTGGCCAAACTCAGGCTCATTCTCAGAGCCTGAGAGTTCATTCCTCATTCACCTAGGTTTCACGGAGGGCTCTTGGGACCAGGAGGCCTCCCCTCAGCTGCACAGATAAACAGGTCAGTCTTGGAGACACGCAGCCCGACACGTGCATAAACAATAGCGAGGCAATGTCAGCCTGGAGAGGTCCAAAGAGGGGGCTGCAAAATGTGTGATGAGGGCAGGAAGGAAGGGGGCAGGGACTCAAGGGAGGCTTCTCATAGGCGGCGGTACTGGGGCTGAGCCCAGCACATCTGCAGTCCCTCCTCCGTGAAAAGAAAATTAGGTTTTCAATCCCTGGCCTGCTTTTTATAGTCGTGGGCTTTCAGCAAGTCGTCTAAGTTTTCTGGGCTCAGTTTGTACATCTGCAAAATGGAGAATGATGATTGTACCTAACTCATGAAGGCATCGTGAGAATTAAATAAGACAATGTGTATCATGCACTCAGATCATGCATTTATTTAACAGGCACTTAGCAAACACTGATTTGATGCCAGGCAGTGTTCTGGGCAACACAGAACACAGAGGCAGACCCAGGCCCAACGATGACTACACAGGACCCGGAGCATGGGTATGGAACAATTAAAGGGGAGCTGTCATCATTATCATCGCACCTACCTCAACCTAATGGGTCAAAACAGGGCCCAGAAGCAACACCACCCTGGTGGCCCCAGATCCCCAAACTCCCTCTGCCGTCAACTAGGAGGCACTGAATTAAAGCTTTAACCGACATGTGCATAACAACAGCGAGGCAATGTCAGCCTTGAGAGATCTGTCAGCCTTGAGAGATCTCAGCTTCAAAACAAGAATGAGGGAATTAAGCTTTCTGAAAGCAGGAAGTTAGCCCAGCTTTTAGACAGCAAAACCCAAACAAACGTCAGGCCCCAATTTGGAGAGAAGTCTTGGGACTGGAGGACCCTCTCGTTCACCTCAGTTTCCACCTTCACAGTAAATACGTCGCCACCAATTTTGTAATGATGGTAGTGATGGCCACTGGCAGCTGAATGTTCACAGCATGCCAGGTGCTTGCCTGGTCTGGCTTTAGCCCTCTACAACCTGTGAAGTACCCCCAGGGAGGTGCTTTATATCAAGGCTCTCAAACATTGGCAGGCAACAGACTCACTAGGAGGGTTTGTGAAATACCCTTTAGGTTTCTAATCAGTAGATCTGAGGTGGGGTCTGAGAATTTGCAGTTCTAAGAAGTTCCCAGGCAATACTGATGTTGCTGGTTCAGAGACCACTGGCTTAGAACTTTAACCCCATTTTACAGATGAGGAAACTGAGGCTCTGAGAGGTAAAGTGACTAGTGCATTGGCACAGCTAGAAAGGAGTAGGGCCTGTGGTGTGATCGCCTGACCTCGTTTGCTTGGGACGGAGGGATTTCTGGGGACACAGGACTTTCAGTGCTAAAACCAGGACAGTCCCAGATAAACCAGGGCAGTTGGTCACCCTATTTTCAATGCAGGCCTGAATGACTCCATTGCCGTGTCTAGAGGCACTTCAGAGTTTACAAAGGGCCTTTACATCCATTAATACTGTTGCTATTATTACTAATAGTCACTATTTATTAAAAGTGAATTATATATTCTAAGTGCTTTACCTCCAAGGTCACTCTGAATTCTCATAACACCCCTAAGAACTAGCAGTTATTTTTTCCATGTTGCAGTGGTAAACTGGGGAATAAAACAGGGTGATTTGTCCAGGTCACATGGCTACTAAGTGGCAGAGATGAGATTGAATGCTAGGCTCTGCCTTGTCTCTGCTCGGGGCCTCCCGGTAGAAAGGTGAGCCTGAGGGACTGGGTGTGGAATGGAGTGTGTTGGTTCCCAGTCTTGGTTCTAAGAACCAGAGTGTTCAAATCCCAGCTCCGATGCTTGCTGGTGGTACAATCACGGGTAAGTCACTTAACCTCCCGGGGTTCAGTGTCCCCTACTCTAAAATGGAGATCATAACAGCAGCCTTGCTATTGTTGGAGTGAACATGTACTATGGGCCAGAGTGTCATTGAAGGGTTAAGTGGGTTAATGCCGGAGGAAGTGCACAGAAAAGGGCTTAGCACTGAAGGCTCAGTAAGTGTCTCCAGTCTGCCAGCCCACCCTGCAGATTGTGGACTCACTAGGCTCCACAATTGATTACAATCTCTCTCTCTGTCTCTGTCTATATGTGCTATATCTTTATCTATCTGTCTGTCTATCTATCTATCTATCTATCTATCTATCTATCTATCTATCGATCCTGTCTGTCTAATCTATCATCAATCTGTTATCGATCTAATTTATCATCTATCCACCTATCTAGTCTGTCTGTCGAATCTATCATCTATCATCTATCTAATCTGTCTAATCTATCATCTATCTAGTCGTCCGTCTAATCTATCATCAATCTATCATCTATCTATCTAATCTATCATCTATTTATCATGTATCTAGTCTGTCTAATCTATCTATCATCTATCTATCTATTTAGTCATCTGTCTACTCTATAATCTATTTATCATCTACCTATCTAGTCTGTCTAATCTATCAACTATCTATCTAGTCATCTGTCTATCATCAATCTATCTAATCTATCATCTATCTATTTATCATCTATATATCTAGTCTGTTATCTATTGTCTGTTATAGATTATTATCATAATCTATCATCAGTCTATCTAACTTGTCATCTATCCGCCTATCTAGTCTGTCTGTCTAAGATCCATCTATTTATCATCTATCTAGTCTGCCTGCCTAATTTATCTATCATCTATCTATCTATCTATCTATCTATCTATCTATCTAGTCTGTCTAATCTATTATCAACCTATCATCTATCTAATCTATCATCTATCTCGTCTGTCTAATCTATCATCTATCTAGTCTGTCTGTCTCACCTATTATCTATCTATCTATCTATCTATCTATCTATCTATCTATCTATCTATCTATCCTCTCTCTCTCTCTCCCCGCTGTTGGTTCAGTTTCTCTAGAGAGCCCTGACTGATATACCCATCACCTCTCAGCAGCTCCCAGTCCTTATCTGAAAGATGAGGATGACTGCAGGATAGGCCTCTATCCTGGTTTCTTCCAAAAACCTGTGGATACATGTGAAACTTGGGCCAGAATTAGAAAGCCAAAGTCAGTCCGGGACATCCTTGGGTTTCAGGAGCTCCATGAACTATCTGAAATTTTATGTAACATACTCATTTATTCATTCAACGAATTATTATTGTTTGTCTCCTTGGGACCAGGCATTGTGCCAGATGCTGGGGATGCAGAGGGGAATGATTCAGCGTGGGATGGTCAAGAAACGAGACAATCAGCAAGTGGCAACCAGCAAATAGACAGTGGCCCATCATGCCAAGCATGGGTGGGAAGAGGACGGGAGCCGACAGGAAGGCCCTCAGCTCTAGACAGACTTCTGAGGTGGGGCCTGACAAAGGAGGGGGCACCAGCCAGCCCAGGAGGGAGTGGGGCGGTGTGGAGGGAGCAGCAGGATGTGCACGGGCAGGAAGGAGTTCAGAGACAAGACAGTCCAGGGTGGTGGGAAGGGAAGTGTGAGGCAGGAAGGAGGCCGGAGAGCTAGGCTGGGCTCGATCACAGGACTTGGGATTTTATCCCCAGGCCAATGGGAGCCATTGAAGCGTTTTGAGCAGAGGTGACATGGTCCATTCGAGAGTTGCTCTTTGACTCCAGTGTGCCTGGATGTCCCTGGTGGGGGACCGGGGTATATGGAGAATGGTTCCTGGGTGCCTGCCTTCCTTTCAGCCAACTCTCCCAGGTATTCTGGGGTGGGGGAGACTGAGGCATCCCCTAGTGGATGAAGGAGGTGCCGCTGGAGAGTGTTCAGGTGGGTTGAGAGTTTTGGGGAAACCGGGGTCCCCAGATTGTCTCCCGCTTCCTACCCCATCCCATTGTTGTTTGACCAGGCTCAGGAATTGAATTGTGGCATCCGATGAGGCATAGTGAATGATTGTAATGAAAGGTTTGTCGATGTTTCCACTGGAAAGGCAATTTTCCCAGGTCATCTGTTCCCCCCTCTACCACCCCCGCCTTTTCTTTCCTGGGTGTAAAGGAGCCTGGACAGGGCCTACTGATTGTGCATGCGAGACAGGTCTTGAGGTCGTTATGCGAGTGTTAATGTTCCGTTACAATATACAGTAATGAATTGGGACTTTCAGAGTAATAGCAGTCTGTGCTATTGGCAAAAATGAGTGTATTCATCTTAATTTTTAACATCTATTGCCTTGGAGAAGCTTTTATAATTAAATGTTTGGTTGCACCAGCAAATAAGAGGAAGGAAGTTTCCTTCCATGGAAAGGAAAGACCTTCCTATATTCATCCAGCAGTAATTCTGGCCCTGAAAACACAGGCAGTTACTATTGCTTTACCCACAGATGTAGTGAGAGTTAGATTTCAGTCCATTACAAAGAGGAACAGAGGCGTTTTAGGATGATTACAACAATCTGGCAATAGACCAAACTCCTTTTTGAGGTAGTGAGTTCCCCACTGCTGGTGGCATTCAAGTCTAACCTATGAACTGATGAGCTGTAGAGGGGATTCTTGCATTAGAGAAGGGTTTTGTTTTTGTTTTTGTTTTGTTTTGTTTGTTGAGACAGAGTCTTGCTCTGTTCCCCAGGCTAGAGTGTAGTGGCATGATCTCGGCTCACTGCAATCTCTGCCTTCTGCATTCAAGCAATTCTCATCCCTGATATATCCTCCCAAGTAGCTGAGACCACAGGCATGCCCCACCACGTCTGGCTAAATTTTTTGTCTTTTTAGTAGAGATGGGGTTTTGCTGTGTTGACTAGGCTGGTCTTGAACTCCTGGCCTCAAGTGATCCACCTGCCTCTGCCTCCCAAAATATGGGGATTACAGGTGCGAGCCATGACGCCCAGCCTCGAGAAAGATTTCTTATTCTTAGGCTACGTGGTTTTGTGGATGAGACCCACACAGAAACATCCTTCAGCATCAGCTGCAAGGAAGGTTATATGGGTAATTTTTCACCAATTTACAGGACTTTAGTGGCACCTGCCTGGTGACAATAATGTGCTCCTCTTAGATGACTCATTCATTCTGTTCTTTTCCAGTTGTTAATTCCTGCAGGCCTGGCAATATGATGTTTTCTGAGTCATGGTATATATTTCAGAGTAATAAAGCTAAATCTTCTTTAACTTAATTCTAAACTTCAGGCTTGTTGCTCTTCTGATTGACCTTCTCAAGCTCTGTGAGGTTTGGCAGCAATTTTCCTGTGTTTCAAAGAAGAGCCTCCAGAGAGAGGGCAAAGGGGCATGGACCAGAGAGTTAAGGACTCAGTGGAGGATGTTCCCTCTTCATTTACTACAGAGGGACCTCAGCTCTGGAGTGGCATCTCCGCCTCCTTCTATCTATATGTCAGCAGCCAACTTCGAGCCAGTGTTAGATTGTTTTAGAACTACTGCAGGGATTTCTGGAATTCTTCATGCAAACTTCAGGACTATCAGTCACTCCCTGGCTGCATGAATGAACTGCAGAAAAGAAGCTGGTTTCAGTTTTTAGAAAAGCCCCAAGCTAGGCCAGGCATGGTGGCTCACATCTGTAATCCCAGCACTTTGGGAGGCAGAGGCATGGCGTCACTTGAGCCCAGGAGTTCAAGACCAGCCTGGGCAACATAGGGAGACCCTCCATCTCTATTTTTTTTTAAGTGATCCAGATGTAATGGCCTGCACCTATAGTCCCAGCTACTCAGGAGGCTGAGGTGGGAAGATGGCTTGAGCCGGGGAGATCAAGGCTGCAGTGAGCTGTGATTGTGCCACCGAACTCCAGCTTGGGTGACAGAGCGAGATCCTATCTCATTTGAAAAAGAAAAAAGAAAAGCAAAGCCCCACACTGACCTTTGTGCAAGGGGTCCCGGTGCCATCCTAGGCTTAGAGGGCCTTCATCCAACATATGCCCACAGAGGGCCACAGCTGGGAGAGCCCAAGCTGGTGAACAAGGAAGATGCAGGTCCCGACCTTGTGGCGAGTCTATTTGCTTCCCTGTCTTTCTCCCGCTGGACTGTGGCTTCGCTATTCCACTCTTCATGCCCTATGCTGCCCAGCTCAGTGCCTGGCATTCAGAAGCATCAGGGAAATGTTTGTGAAATGAATGAATTAATGAATGACAACCACTCCCCTTTGCCTCCTGAAATCAGTGGAAACAGAGCCTTCAATCCCTTTCTTCTCCTCTCTCTCCCTTGTTTCAGAGCATCTAGTTGCACTAAACCATAATGTCTGGTGTGCTTGCCACACTTTCTAGCTGATAAGGCCCTTTCTTCATCATCTCATCTGACCTGTCCATTGCAAGGTTTAGGAAACACAGGGGCAGTAGGTAATAGAGGACCCCAATCCTGGTCCTCCAATCCCCAGACAGAGCCACTGGCAACTATACATTTGCAAGTCCTGCCACTTCTAAGACCCTGTCCTCAGAAAACAGCAGCTGCAGAGGGGCCCACCCCTCACTTCCGTCTCACGCAGACCACCCACGCTTTAGCCCCTGCCTTCCCCTTCTGATGTCCTCGTAACTGCTCCAAGACTTGTTCTGTAAGGGCTTTTCCTCGGTAGGCAATTACCTGAGTTCATATGGTTAATTGAAATATTCCTTTTCCTAGAGTTTTAATTCATCCAGCGTAGTTTCAGGAGCCACAGATAATAAGACCTAATTTATAATTAGGGCTTATCAAGAATCAGCTAATTTCTAGACCCCTGATTCCCAAGGAGGGAGTGTAGAGTGGGGGCCTCTCTTCCCTTTCCAGGGAGTTGCTACCCACAAAGCTCAAAGAGGCACCAGGGAGGAAAGAGAACTAATTGGTAGCTGGCCCTCCATCTTGGACAATTTATTAATTGGATTATGGGAAGTCTCAGGCCCCAGGCAAATCCCAAAGAGGCACTGCTGCCTCCCCTGGTTTACTATGAGAATATTAGACACAAAGACACGAGACCTGGGTTCCACTCAGTTTTCAGGAGCTGGGGATCTTTAAATAAGTCACCGAATACTGCCTCGCCTCAGTTTCCCCAACTATACAATGACCAGGATCATCCTTGCCCTGCTGGGCTCTCAGAGATCTCCTGGGAATTACATAAAGATGACTGGGCAAGTACATTTCAGGAGCTGTCATGACTATTTCAGGGCCTGTGTGCCTAGAATGGGCCCAAAATACAGCCAGAAAAAGGTGTCCCAACCCAGGAAACAAGTCTCAGAGAGACTGAGACTGGCCAAGACCCATAGGCAGTAAGAGTTGGGGGTCCACCTTTGACCCCAGTAGGCCTTTTGCCTGGTTTCCTGATCTTTCCTCACATCTGCAGACTCTTGGGGTCTTAGACTCCAGCCTCCCTGTTGCTTATCTGCTACAAGCTTCACTTATCCCCCGAAGCCTCTCAAACATCCACCCAGCCAGTCTGAGTACCAGGAAGGGGCCATGCAGGGACCATGGAGTGAGTACAACTTTGGAATCACATAGGCCTGATTTCAAACTCATACTTTCAAACTCATACTCATCAGAACCCAGTTCTAATAACCTTCAGCTAAAGAGAAATATTAGCTAATATATCTGGAAACTCCAGAGTTACTAGCTTTAGGTAGGGCAGGATCCAGGTGCTCAATGATGGTGACAGAGCCCTCCTTCTTGCTTCAGCTCTTATTGTGATTTTCTCTATGTTGACTTCATTCTTTTTTCTTTTTTTTTTGAGATGGAATCTCTCTCTGTTGCCCAGGCTGGAGTGCAGTGGTGCCATCTTGGCTCACTGCAACCTCCACCTCCCATGTTCAAGTGATTCTTCTGCATCAGCCTCCCATGTAGCTGGGATTACAGGTGCCCGCCACCACACCCAGCTAATTTTTTGTATTTTTAGTAGACATGGGGTTTCACCATGTTGGCCAGGCTGGTATCGAACTCCTGACCTCAGGTGACCCGTCCACCTTGACCTCCCAAAGTGCTGGGATTACAGGCATGAGCCGCTGCACCCAGCCAACTTCATTCTATAGCAGGATTTCACCAGTGGTGGGAAAAGATGGTGGTACCTCAGCCCTGGGGCGAGGGAGAGAAGGTGGAGTAAGCTCACCACAGAGACTGAGCAGGATTCCGTTGCAGCTGAGAAGAGTGGTTCTGCAAAGAAAGGGAGATTGGGAGGACAAAAAGCCAGGTAATCCCAAGCTAATCACACACCCTGTGTGATCCTCTGTCTTCTTATCTTTACAACAGTATCCACAACCATGTTGCAGGATAAAATACAAAGTCTATTGTATTTCCATACACTAGCAATAAACAATCTGAGAGAAATTAAGAAAAAAACTCCATATTCTTCAAAAAGAATAAAATACTTAGAAATAAATTTAACAAAAAAAGTATAACACTTGCTCACAAAATCTACAAAACATTGTTGAAACAAATTAAAGACCTAAATAAATATAAAGACAACCTGTGTTCATGGAAGATTTCACATTGTTAAGAAGGCAGTACTCATCAGATTGATCTATATATTCAGTGCCATCCCTGCAAAATTCCAAGTGATTTTCATCAGAAATGGACGAGCTGATCCTAAAATTCACATGGAAGTACAAGGGACCAAGAATAGCCAAAACAATCTTGAAAAAGAAAAATGAAATTGGAGAACTCACACTTCCTGATTTCAAAACTTTCTCAAAACTACAGTGATTAAGACAGTGTAGTACTGGCCTAGGATAGACATAGGGTCAATGGCACTGAATAAGAGTACAGAACTAAACCCACATATCTATGGTCAACTGATTTTCAACAAGGATGCTGAGACAATAAATAGGGAAAGAATAGGTTTTTGAATATATGGCACTGCAACAATTGGCCATCCACAGGTGAAAGAAGGAAGTTAGACCCTTACCTCACATATTAATTAAAAATTAACTGAAAAAGGATCATAGATCTTCTAGCGAAAACTATAAAACTCTTAAAAGGGGCCAGGCACAGTGGCTCATGCCTGTAGTTCCAGCACTTTGGGAGGCCAAGGTGGGTGGATCACGAGGTCAGGAGATGGAGACCATCCTGGCCAACATGGTGAAACCTGTCTTTACTAAAAATACGAAAAAATTAACTGGGCATGGTGGTGCATGCCTATAGTCCCAGCTACTCGGGTGGCTGAGGCAGGAGAATCTCTTGAACCCGGAAGGCAGAGGTTGGACTAGGCAATGGGTTTCTTAGATATGGTACCAAAAACATAAGTGACCAAAACATGGGTAAATTGAACTTCATCAAACATTAAAAACATTTAGTTTTTTAAAACTTCTAGTCTTTACTTAAAAGGACACTATCTAGAAAGTAATAAAGAGAATGGAAGAAAATATTTGCAAATCATATATCTGATAAGAGACTTTTATACAGAATATATAAAGAAATATTACAATTCAATCAAAAAACAAATAAATTAAAAATTGGATTTATAATCAAATATCAAAAGATTTAAATGTGCATTTCTCCAAGGAAGATATACAAATGACTGATAAGCGCATGAAAAGATGTTCATCATTAAACACTAGGGAAATGCAAATCAAAACCACAAGGAGATAGCACTTCATGTCCACTAGGATGGCCATAGTCCAGAAGACGGGCGTTAACAGGCATCGGCGAAGATGTGAAGAAATTGGAAGTTTCATTGGTTGCTGGTAGGTACAATGTTGCAGCCGCTTTGGAAAACAGTTTCATAGTTCTTCAAAAGTCTAAGCATAGAGTTACTATATGACCCTGCAATTCCACTCCCAGTTTCAAGAGAATTTAAACCATATGTGTACACAAAAACATCTCCATAAATGTTCATAACAGCACTGTTCATAATAGACAAAAAAAAAAAAGGAAAACCTCAAATGTCCATCGACTGATCATTGGATAAAGCAAGACGTATTTGATTCACATGACTGAATATTATTCAGGCATAAAATGCAATAAAGTACGATAACATGCTATAACACAGATATACCTTGAAAACATCATGTTATATGAAAGAAACCAGCCACAAAAGGCCACATATTATACGATTCCATTTATATGCAATGTCTAGATTTGAAATATCTATATAGACAGAAAGTGGATTAGTGGTAGCCAAGGGTTGGGGGGATGGGGAATGGGGAATTGGGAGTGACTGTTAAGGTATGTAAAGTTTCTTCATAGAGTGATGAAAATATTCTGAAATTAGATAATGGTATGATTGCACAACTTGGTGAATATACAGGCCAGGCACTGTGGCTCGTGTCTGCAGTCCCAATTCTTTAGGAGGGCAAGGCAGGAGCATGGCTTGAGGCCAGGAGTTCAAGACCAGCATGGGCAACATAGCAAGACTCCATCTCTACAAAAACAAACAAACAAATAAACAAACAAACAAAAATAGCCGGATGTGGTGGCACATACCTATAGTCCTACCTACTCAGGAGGCTGAGGCAGGAGTTTGAGGTTACAGTGACCTCATTTGACCCCAGGAGTTTGAGGAGTCACTTGACCCCAGGAGTTTGAGGTTACAGTGAGCTATGATTGTGCCACTGCACTCCAGCCTGGGTGACAGTGCAAGACCCTGTCTCTAAAAAACACAGAAACAAAACTTAGTGAATATGAGACAGGAATGGTACTAGATAGTCACAGGAGGGTGTAAAAACCAGACAACAGCTAAAACAGGAATTAGGCAAAGAAAAAAAAAAAACCACAGGATAACAGAAAACCCAAAATAAGGGAGAGAAAATGGGCATAACTCTTCTGGGCAAACCCAAATATGGGAGAAACGGGGAGGAAAACGGGGGGTTCCTGACTTTCCCTTGTTTTCTAGAATACCTAATAATTATTCTATCCTCTAATTAAAGAAACACCCATAAAATTAGAAACCCCAACGCCATTGCACATGACTTGTTCTCACACGTCCGCCCGCACTTCTCTCTTCAGTGTGTACTTTCCCTTTGCAATAAAAGCTTCTTGCCTTTTGATTCATTCTGACTTATCCCTGAATTTTTTCTCGTGACAATGTCAAGAACCTGGACACTAGCAGAGGCTGGGGTCTCACTGGCATTCAGGGACCCTCCTGAGCCCTCCAGTAACAAATATACTAAAACCACTGACTTGTACGCTTTAAAAAGGTGAATTGATAGTGTGTGCATTATATCTTAATAAGGCTCTTATTATGTATGTATTTATTTATTTATTTATTTATTTTATTTTATTTTATATTTTTTGAGAAGGAGTTTTGCTCTTGTTGCCCAGGCTGGAGTGCATCGGTGCAGTCTCGGCTCACTGTAACCTCTGCCTGCCGGGTTCAAGTAATTCTTCTGCCTCCCGAGTAGCTGAGATTACAGGCATGAGCCACCACTCCCGGCTAATTTTGTATTTTTAGTAGAGACAGGGTTTCTCCATGTTGGTCAGGCTGGTCTCGAACTCCCCACCTCAGGTGATCTGCCCACCTTGGTCTCCCAAAGTGCTGGGATTATAGGCATGAGCCACCACGCCTAGCAAGGCTCTTCTTTTTAAAAGTAGTGTCGAACACTTACCACACAGAGTCATTGCAGGGCTGACACGAATTATTGCATCTAAAGCCCCGGCACAGTTTGAGGCACACAGTCAGTACTGAGTAAGTCTTAGTTTTCTTTCCTTTCCAAATAAATACTCCCTAACTCCCCTGCCTCTCCTCCACCACCATCACCAACCCTTTGTGAGCAATTCCACCCTGGTTTCTAAGGTAGAACTTTGAGGCATTCCACAAAGAAGGCTGTGCTACGCTTGGCTACCCATGGAGCAGCCAGGGTCATTCTTAAGATGGCTGGTCTTGTCTTCCCGATATTAATAAGATGTTCATTTCCCTAAGAATGCATCAACCTCTGTAGCCATCCTGGAAACATGGGAGGGGGCCGATGCAGCTCTATTAATCCAAGCAGGCCTCACATCCACTTTGATTCAAAGGTTTCATTCTGGTCAATTTCCATGAAAGGGATGGTTTATTAGTCGGTGATGACAGGTTGAAGTGAACTCAGGTACTGAGTGTTTGGCTAAGGATGACAACGAGGCTATTTTAAGTCATTGAAGTTCAAGGGTATCTGCCTCAGCGCTTTTGTTTAAATTGATTTGTAGTCCTGATCGCTTGACCTTGCTGCATAAAACAGTTCCTAAGGGGAAAAATACAAGAGCACAATTCTAACCAAGGGAACAGATGTGTCCCAGCTTGCCCACCCTGCCCTCACACCAGCCAAAACTACCCAACCCACTGACCTTGAATGTGGGTGCGGATGGTGGCACGGTCATCATGCAGCAGGAACAGGATCAGAGAATGACCCAGCAGAGTGCTCCAGCCATCCGAGTGGGGAAGGCCCAGAAAAGGGGAGGATTGCCCAGGGCTGGAAAATGAATCAGTGACAAAATTAGGATTTTTTAAAATCCAGGTCGGTGCAACTCAGACTTCTCTCAACTCCTATTAAAAAAAAAAAAAGTTTAATATTTATTAAGTGCTTACCACGTTCCAGGCACTCTCTAATGCTTTATGTATATATCAGCCCATTTAATTTATACAACAGCCAACAACAAACAATTATGGATGTTTTTGTCTTACAGATGAAGAAACAGAGAATCCTCATTTTATAGACAGCTTATTGGGGTGCCCAATTGTTTGGCTTTCCTGGGCCACATTGGAAGAAGAAGAATTGTCTTGGGCCACAGATAAAATACACTAACCCTAACAATAACTGATGAACTGAAAAAAATATCGCAAAAAAGTCTCAATGTTTTAAGAAAGCTTGTGAATTTGTGTTGGGCTGCATTCAGAGCCGTCCTGGGCCATGTGCAGCCTGTGGGCCGGCAGTTGGACAAACTTGGTTTAAGTGATCTGCCCAAGGTCACAGGGCGAGTAAGATGGCAGAGATGGAATTTGAACCCCTTGGAGCAGGACACTAGAACCAGCCTTGCAGCCACCACCCATTCCATCTCTATTTGTTTATTGCTTTGTGAAAGAAAACAGGTCTAAGCTAGGGTCTTGCCAGGTCTAAGCAAGACAGTTTGGCTGTCTACATGGACCAAGTTAGCCTGGTAATTGTCATATCCCCCAAACACTTCATTCATAATGGTCATATAATATTTCTTTAAAATTTTTTTTTTTAGGTGGAGTTTCACTCTTTTTGCCCAGGCTGGAGTGCAGTGGTATGATCTTGGCTCACTGCAACCTCTGCCTCCTGAGTAGCTGTGATTACAGGGATGCGCCACCATAGCCAGCTAATTTTGTATTTTTAGTAGAGATGGGATTTCACCATGTTGGTCAGGTTGGTCTCCAATTCCTGACTTCAGGTGATCTGCCAGCCTCGGCCTCCCAAAGTGTTGGGATTACAGGCTTGAGCCACTGCTCCTGGCCACATCATTTCTTGAAATCAGTCCTCTACGTAGGTCTTTTGGAGTGCCCGAAGCAGCACTGACTAACCAGTATGAAACGTGCTGCATCTGACAGTATTTCTTGGAAACACTCAAACAAGCTACCCCACCCCACTTCCGTCTGAGCAGTCTAAGGTCTGCATCTCCACTCCACTCTTTCGGACTTTAGCCTGCTGCAGGTAAAGCCTGCAGCTAAATCAGACTGCTGGGGATTGTTACTTGTAATGGGCAGAAGGAGTACTGGATTGGGAACCAGGGCATCCATGTGAAAATCCTGTGTGTCCTTGAGTGAGTGGCTTAACCTCTCTGGCCCTCAATTTTCTCATATGTAAGATGGATTTAAGAATACTTGCTTTTCTCTCACGGTTGTTCTGAGGATTCAGAGAACTTGCCTGACATGGGTGGATTTTGAACCATGGAAAGGACCATGCATTTAGGAGATACTCCGAAAGCAGAGCCCTCTCCAAAGTGATGAGGTGTAATGAGAGAGAGTGACCAGTAGGTGGCAGTGCGTCAAAGCATCCTGTGGGATGCCAGAAGGAACTTCCTATTAACCCTTCCTCATTAAGCTGATGAGAACCTTAGCCCCCAACCCCCAACACACCCTGATAAAGGTCATCGTGAAGCTCAGATTGCAGAAGTGCCACTTCTGAGGTTCCACGGCGACACAGTGGTAGAGGCAGGATCAGACTCAGATTGGGGTAGTCTCTTCATGTCTCCCTTCATTCATCCCCTATTTATTAGGTTCCTAGGCGGCGCAGAGGCTCATGTTAGACCTTCCCTGTGAAGGGGGAAAGTCTGCTCCAGCATGGGGGGTTTACAGTCCATTCGACCTCCACGCCTGGAGTCTCCCATTGCTTCCTGGCCCTCACTCACACGGGGATGAGCACTCACACAAAACTCAACCAAAACTGGACACCTGCCAGGGGGAGGTAATGGGCAGCAAATGGACTAGCGACCAGGAGATCTGGTTCTAACCCGTTTCACCTCTAGCTCGCTCTGTGACGTCGGCCAAGGCCCTCATTAGTAGGTCATGAAATCAATTTAGTGGATGTTGAATTGGAGAAAAAAGGAATAATAATAATAAAAAAAATACTATCATATCCCTCTGTATCTGCCACAGTACAGGTAAACTTTTTTTTTGTTTAATTTCGCTTTTATGCACTCTCACACACCCTGATATAAAAGGCATTTCATTTTGTGCACCACAGTCTCATAGTTCTGGGAACACCATGTAAGTGAGAGATTCAAACTCTGCATCCTGAGATCCAACGTCTCTTCTCCTCCCTCTTCACATCTACAAGCCGACCCCAAGCTGCCCAGGAATCCCTGTCTGGGTGTATTTCTACAGTTCGCTGCTTCGGCAATGGGAAAGGTCTCATAAGCTGATGATGCGCAAGATACCATCTTATCCTGTGTTAAGTGCAGTCACGCCGGGTAGATACTACCCCATCTACAGATGAGGAAACTGAGTCTTAGAGAGGCCCCACAGCCAGCATGTGCTAGAGGCAGGGTTTGTACCAGGGTCAGCCTCGCCCTGAGAGGCCGCTGACTCCACTGACTCACGCTGCCTTGAACACACAGGGCGCAGAGGCCACTTCTCCTAGGAAAAGCAACAACCGCTTACTGGTGCTTCCATTTCTCTTATTCCAAGTCACTTTTATTTTCTCTCTCTCTTTCAAGTTTGATTGAATTTACACTTAATGAATCCAACTTTATCATTTAGGGGATGTTGGAGCAATAAGACTTGGCAAGGCATGAGTGATGATGCAATAAGTCCTGCTGGGAGCCCGAAGCCATCCTGCTCCCTCCCTTGAGTGATGGCTGCGTGACTCAGGCCCTAAGGAAGCCGCCAGACTCCCTGAAAGGAGCAAGACTAGGTGGAGATGGGGTCATGTTACTTAGGCCAAGGACTTAGAACAGGTCTTTTAGATTAGGATGGGTGGACAGGGGTGGAAAAGGGAGGGTCAGCAAGATGGGAGAAGTAGAAACCAAGGCTGCCAGTGAGCTGCTTTCTCTACAGCCTTGGGTAAAAAGTGACTTTACCTCTCTGGTCCTCAGTTCCTCCATCTGTAAAATGGGGCAATGGCCCAAGGATGTTGTTTTGTTAATTGTAGAAGGAGGTTCATGATCTTATCAGAATTTCAAAGGTGGAAGATTGACAGCAAAATAAGCTGCCTGGAAGTCCATGTCATTTCCCTTTACTGGCTGATATTGTGTAGTAATACATTTTATGTCTCTACTACAATGTTTCTACCTGTTCTACTGTTGGTGGACATCTGGTTGTTTATGTGTAGTTTCTAATTTTTCTACAATGAACACATTATTACAGCTAGAGTGCCTGGCACATAGTAGGTGTTCAATTAAAATTTTTGAATAAATCCATGAAGAGCAAAAAGGTTTGTTTGTTTTGTTGTTTTTGTTTTTAATTAAAGAAAAGTTAGGGGCCGGGCGCAGTGGCTCAAGCCTGTAATCCCAGCACTTTGGGAGGCCGAGACGGGTGGATCACGAGGTCAGGAGATCGAGACCATCCTGGCTAACATGGTGAAACCCCGTCTCTACTAAAAAATACAAAAAAAAAAAAAAAAAAAAAAAAAAAAAAAAAAAACTAGCCGGGCGACGTGGCGGGTGCCTGTAGTCCCAGCTACTCGGGAGGCTGAGGCAGGAGAATGGTGTGGACCTGGGAGGCGGAGCTTGCAGTGAGCTGAGATCCGGCCACTGCACTCCAGCCTGGGCTACAGAGTGAGACTCCATCTCAAAAAATAAAAAAAGAAAAAAAAAGAAAAGTTTCAGTGGTACTAGAAAGGTTGAGACTGTGGACAAAGATAGCTCAAAGGGAGAATTTTCCAGATTTTCTGATTTTCCCTGGAGCTCAGAAGAGACATATTGGGTTAAAGCAGAAGATTGGTGGATGCCATCTCCATTACCTAAAAAAGCCTCAAGCATATTTGGGTGTCCCATTTAAAATAAGAGTAAAATAATATTGAAAATGAAGAAAAATTCCCACAATCATAGTGTTACATGTGTGAGTAGAGGAAATTAGCATTTACAGAAAGCATTGTAGCAAAGTAGGCAAAGCAATTAACTGGAGTCAGGGGAGCTGAGCTGAACTCCCAGCTCTTCCATAAACTGGCAGTTTGGCCTTGAGACAGTCGTCCTAACATCTCAGAGCCTCAGTTTCCTCCTCTGTTGAATGGGGACTGACTCCTCAAGGAGCTGATCAAGTGAGTTGATGTAAGTGACAGAGTTTTGTAAAGGTCTATACAAATACCAGGCCTTCATATGAAACCACGAGGACGAAAGTCAACCTTTTAGAAGGTCCATTTCCTGATGTATTATTTTCTTACTGCAAGTGAAGCACTCTGCCTTAGACACAGGAGATAGAAATGTGGAGATGCCTCATTTTGTCTATAAAATGGGGAGACGAGACCAATCTGAAATAAAAGTGACTGCTTTTGATTATTAGAAACCTGACTTAATTGAAGAGGTTGGGGGAAGAGGCAGGAATGGAGCGGCCCAGGCCACTCCCTGCTGCCCTGTTAGCTTCATGAGGGTAGGGACTTTGGCTGTGTAAGGCACATGGCAGGCACTCCACTTTGAAAGAAAGAACGAAAATAACAATGGTATTTTAAAAAATCAGATTTAGGAAGAACCCCACAACCCACCCACCTTTCTTTTTTTCTTTCTTTCTTTTTTTTTTTTTTGAGATGGAGTCTTGCTCTGTCACCCAGGCTGAAGTGCAGTGGTGCGATCTCGGCTCACTGCAACCTCTGCCTCCTGGGCCTGAGTGATTCTCCTGCCTCAGCCTCCTGAGTAGCTGGAATTAGAGGCGCTTGCCACCACACCTGGCTAACTTTTTGTATTTTTAGTAGAGATGCAGTTTCACCATGTTGGCCAGGCTGGTCTTGAACTCCTGACCTCAGGTGATCCACCCGCCTCGGTCTCCCAAAGTGCTGGGATTACAGGCGTGAGCCACTGCGCCTGGAGGCACCCACCTTCCTTTTGCATCGTAGATCTCTTTGAAAAGTTAACAAAGTCTTTGAATCTTCCTGAAACCTCACAGAGGTCCAGGAAGGCCTGGTTACAACCATGCATGAGAGCAGAGTTCCTAACCTTTTCTGTGCTACTGACTTCTATGACAGTCTGCGGATGCCTATATACCCCTTCTCAGAATAATGTTTTTAAATGGAAATAATGCATATGTATGTAAGTGCATATGACTTTTTGATGGAAATATTTTACATTGAAATGTAGTTTTCAATATATTAAAACTATGTGAAATCGTAATCGATACGTTTCTTAATAGAATTAAACAAGCTCACCAGGAGCGGTGGCTTATTCCTGTAATCCCAGCACTTTCAGAGCCTGAGGCAGGAGGATCGTTTGAGCCCAGGCGGTCGGGGCTGGAGTAAGCTGTGTTCGTGCTACTGCACTCCAGCCTGGCGGACACACCAAGACCCTGTCTCAAAAAATAAATAAATAAATAAATAAACAAGCTCTAGCAGTAGCTGTAGTGACTAACATAATTTTGAAATAGCGATGAACTTAAATGATATTTTGAAATATTGGTAACAACAGAATTGTGATACGAAAGCACTAGTGATTTTTACTGGTGCACGCCACAGCATTGCTAATGTGACTGTTTTGTTGCCTACATTCAAAATGGAAGAAAATGCTAAATTTCAGTTAGGAGATTAGTGAAAATTAAGAAACATAAAGATGTCGTTTTTGCCCACATCCACGTTTGCAGACCCCCTAAATTCTAACTGTACAACTCAAGGTAAGAGTCCCTGCAGGTTTTTGAAACTGATCACTAATAGTGAATTGGCCCATAATACAGCCACTGTGTCTTTTGGGTAGATATCTCTCCTTTAGAAATGCATGAACACACAAAGACTCAATCACCTGTGGAACCTGAGGGGATGGAAGGGACACAAGACAAGGAAGGGCTAGGGACAGGGAGGGTCTTGTGGCATAAAAGAATTCCTACAAGTGAGCACATTGGGTCAGATATTCCCCAGTGATCCTTCTGACACTACACCCTTCTTCAAGTCCACACCACATTAATACATTGGACCAAAGGACAATGGATCCAAAACATGGCATTTTAAGACTGTAAGAAGCAACTGAGCTAGTTTACAGAGGTAAATTCTGCTCTTGGTGCTTTTAAAATTAAAAATGAAAAACAAAACAAAAAAAAACCCAATGAACTAAACTTACTGCTTTAGATCTTGAAAAATAGTTTTCCCTACCCTACCCTCACCACACACACGAACCCCAAGGAAGACAGTAGCCAGGAAAGAAAGATAATAACAGGAATAAACAAATTAAGAAACACAAAAACAGTGGAATCAATAAATAAAACCAAGAGCTGCTTCTTTGAAAGAGCTAATAAAAAAGACTAACCTCTGGCAAATACAAACAAGAAAAGAGACCCAAATGAAATCAGGAATGAGAACATGATTATTACAACAAATCAAAAAGATTAAGAAATATTGAGAGGAACATCATACATGATTCTATAGCAAATTTGTTGGAAATTATCAAACAGATGATAGCCTACAAAAATGTAAAATAATACAACCAATACAAGAAATGTAGATTAGATCAGCAAGCAAGGAAGAATCTGAAAGAGTGAGAAATTTATTAAAGAACAACCCTCTTCACCCCTAAAAAGAACATTTTTTACCCACCCTAGAGTCTCTGGAGAAATCTATCCAAATTTTACGGAACACTACATTTTCATGTTACATAGGTTATTCTTTAACATAGGAAAAGAATGGTGGGAAAAAAAATCTGCTAATTCATTTTGCAAGGCAAATACAGTCCTGATTTTAAGCCCTGATACAGAATTTTTTTTTAAGGGAACAGGATCCAGTATCATTTAAGAACACAGTCCCAGAAAATAGTGTTCAGCAGCACATTCAGAGACTAAAACACCATGACCGTAAAGGGTTTCTATGGCAAGGCAAGGCAAGTTCAGCACAAGGGTATCTATTAATATAACACATAAGATCAATAAATTAAATAATATGAACCATATGATCATCCTAGTGGATGCCAAAGAATGCATTTCGATAGATGTCAAAACATTTTTAAAAATAGGAATAGAATGACACTTCCTTAACATAATAAGGATCTATTTAAAACCAAGCCAGCATCCTTTTTAATGGAGAAACACTAGAGGTTTTCCCATTAGAAAAGAGTGCAAAACAAGAAAGTTCTGTATCACCATTATTATTTAATATTATATTGATAATTCTGGCTGATGTAATAAGACACGAAAAAGAAACCATAGGAATAATTATTAGAAAGGTAGCAAGAAAGCTTCAGATGATACAAAGTTTCAGACGATCAAAGCAGATGATATGATCATAGACTTTAAAAATCTGATGTTCACATGTAAACTAATATTAGCAATAATATAAAGGTTCAATAGTTTCATAACTGGCTGTATAACATGGGTACATGATAAATATTTTAAAAATCAATAACTTTCCTAAATAAATGCAACAAAACGACAGGAAATAAATTAAAAATGAGATCCAATTCACAATCAAATATAAATAATGAAATACTAAGACATAAACATGACATACAAAAAACTTCAAAACTTTCCTGGAAGGCATAAGAGAAAACTTGAATAATAGAAAAACATGTTTCTCAATGTGTTTAAATATCATAATTTTATAATTCAATACAAAAGGATTTCTTATAGATTTTGAAAAAGTGCATTTAAAAATAATTTGGAAAAAACAGTCAAAATAGCAAAGAAGCCAGGGGTGGTGGCTCATGCCTGTCATCCCAGCACTTTGGAAGGCTGAGGCAGCCAGATCACTTAAGCTCAGGAGTTTGAGACAAGACTGGGCAATATAGTGAGACCTCGTCTTTACAAAAAATACAGAAATTAACCCAGTTTGTTGGTGTGCACCTGTAGTCCCATATACTTGGGAGGCTGAGGTGGGAGGATCGCCTGTGCCTGGGAGGTTGAGGCTACAATGAGCCGTGATCATGCCACTGCAGTCCAGCCTGGGTAACAGAGGAAGACCCCGTCTCAAATGACAACAACAACAACAACAAAACAACACAACAAAAACCGATAGGGGTTTCTAAGGCACAAAAACAAATAAATTTTTAAAATAGCATAGGATAGTCTTTTAAAAAGCAATGATAATAGAAATATTTAAATAAGTCATTAAAGAACAGTACTGCAATGGTATGGTACTAGAGCCAAATGAGAATTAGATGAAACCAAAAGTCCAAAAACAGGTTTGGTGACATAAGAGAGCGTCATATATAAAAATGGTGTCACAAATGACAGGGAAAGGAAACACCATGTAATAAAGGAGTTGGGAAAGTTGAACAGTAGATGAGCAGGGAGATTAATTTAGGTCTACATCTAAAAATAAGCTTCAGATTTAGAAAGGACTGATTGAAAAACATACTATAGACAACCCAGTGAAAGTGAAACGCTACAATGTTATCTCATCTGAGAAATAATAATAGGCCCAGGATAGAGGAAATAGAAGAAATTACAAAAAGAAAAATGGACATATTAAGCTATGTTAAAATGTTAAATGCATGCATACACAAACACAGAAAGCAAAAGAAAAATAATACTGTAGGTGAAATATTTGTATTGAATGGGCAGCTCTTAACGATTTTTTTAGCTTGACCTTTCTGAGAATCTAAAAAAAGGTAAGAACTCTTTCACATTTACCTACAGACATACATGCAGGAACATACACACATATATGTGCATACACACACACACATTTACATTGGCACAGACAGACATATACATAGACACAGACACATAAACAACACATATGCTTTCGTAGGACTGTTGAGTACCCTACACCTCTCCTGGGACCCAAGGTTAAGAATACTTCATTTTGAAAGAATAGCTTACATTAAATTACTTAAGAGCACCCCAAGGCCAAACAAATAAATGAGCAAAAGACGTGACCAAACAGCTCACTGAAAAAGAATAGAAACAGTAAACACGAGGACAATCAATAGGCATAAAATATGTTCCAGTTTTTGTCTGCCAAATTATCAAACTGGTATGAAACTGATTTTTAAAAGCAAACTAATGCTGATGAGGTTTCAGGAAAATTGCCATATTGCTGGTCCTTTTGAAAAGTAACTTAAAATACCTAACAGGAGCCCCAAGACATCAATACTTTTCGACCTAATTGTCCTTTTTCTGGGAATTCATTCTTGTGAAATGAATTTGAGGAGCAAAGCTCCTTGCAGACCTTCATCCGCTGTTTATGAATTGTGTTCATGTAAAAGCAGAACCCTCTAAATATTGAAAGAAAGGGCAGGGGGACAGCTAAACAATTTTTGGAGTCAACATAATGGAATGCTATGCTGGCACTAAAATGAAAATCATGAAAATAAGAAGGTGATAATACGCTAAGTAAAAAAAGTAAAACAAAATTGTGTAGTTAATATTATAACAATGGTGGTGAATGGTGCATTTTTCTTAAAGTTTTCCTTAAAGTTTATGTAAAAAGTTGTATTTTATGCTAAGCATGAAGAGGACATTGTACTGTATTAGAGTCTGAGAAACAGAGGGATCATAGCTTACGGGGCTGCAACTCAAATCCAGGACTCCCAACTTAATCAAATTGTGAGCATGAGCTATTTGAGACAAGTAAGGCCCTGGAAACTCCTGTGATGAACTCTGAGTTTCCTTCCCTCCCCTCCTCTCTATTTTCCTTCCTTCCTTTCTTTATTTCTTTCTGTTTTTTTTTTTTTTCTTTTTGGAAGAATGGGTGGTTCTTACACTTTGTGGTCATGATTTGTGCCTACCAATTCCTTCAAACTTACAAAGGATTCCAGTGCTGGAATACAAAGATATTTTAAAGTGATGTGAATAGATGAACTGAGCCTGAGGGAGATAAAATCCTGACACCATGCAATGCAACCCTTCTCTAGAATGCAAGCTCCATATACGTCTTCTTCCGCCACTGAATCACTAGCATCCAGAAGAGTATTTGACATATAGTCACTGCTCAACCAATATCAGATGGATGGATGGATGGGAGGAGAAATGAATAAGGCAAAGGAAGACCCAGTTAAGAAGGAAAAAGAAGCAAGTTTGAAAATGCTAAAACTTTGAGAAGATCACGGCTATGGAGATCCACAGGGTGATCAAGAGAGGGCAAATCAAAATTTTATTTTATTTTATTTTATTTTATTTTATTTTATTTTCTGAGGTGGAGTCTCGGTCTGTTACACATGATAGAGTGCGATGGCATGATCTCGGCTCACTGCAACCTCCCTCTCCCAGGTTCAAGAGATTCTCCTGCCTCAGCTTCCCGAGTAGCTGGTACTATAGGCATGTGCCACCACGCCCGGGCTAATTTTTGTATTTATAGTAGAGACAGGGTTTCACTATGTTGGCCAGGCTGGTCTCAAACCCCTGACCTCAGGCGATCCACCAGCCTCAGCCTCCCAAAGTGCTGGGATTACAGGCATGAGCCACCACGCCCACTGATTTTAGAAATTGCTACAGGTGTACACTCAGAGCACTTGCCTGCAGCACTTACCCACGTTTCCCTGAGATGCACTAAGAGATGGTGCACTAAGTTGGCATGGGTAGTCAGACTGGTTAGAGAAGAGGAGTAGTGTCCCCAGCTAACCCACCTAACAAAAGCAAAATATGCTTCATTGAACCCTGAATGTCCCTGCTCTGTAGGGCCCATTGGTGGAGACATTTTTAAATTCCCACCGGCATCTGGAACTTGGAATTCATCCAGACACTTCAGATCAGGTGCTGGCATTGAAGGTGAGCCAAAAAGCCGTGAAGCAACCTGGGCAACATGGTGAAACTCCTCCTCTACAAAAAAATACAAAACTTAGCAGGGCATGGTTACATGTGCCTAGAGTGCCAGCTACTCGGGAGGCTGAGGTGGGAGGATGGCTTGACACCAGGAGGCAGAAGTTGCAGTGCGCCAAGATTACACCACTGCACTCCAGGCTGGGTAACAAAATGAGACCCTGTCTCAAAAAAAAAAAAAAAAAAAAAAAAAAAAAAAACAAAAAAAGGCAGTGAAAGTGAGCTAATCTCAAATCTCAAATCTAAGAACTACTTGGAGAACTGTGTCTGCCCACACCTATACAAAGAGAGGGTGAAAAGACACATTCCACAAAGAACTGAGCTTCCCTGACAAATGGCTGCGACCTACACCACGTGGTATATGAAATGCTCTGAATAGCCAGCTAAACCTTCAGAAACATAAAACTTCTCTTTTTCTCTGTTTGATTTGAATATATTTGAACTTGCACCTTCTCTAATAGACTTCATCTGCAAATCCAGCTCTGCCTCCAAAGAATAAGTAAAAGAACAGTCACCAGAGAAAATTTTACCAGTACAAAAGAAGGAACAGTAACAGATATAGAAGCCCCCCAAAAAAATTTCCCCCTGAAACAGACGTATGCCAGAAATAGAAGGAAAAAAATTTAATATCAAATTTATATTTTCTATGAGATTAAAGAACATATTGCATTTATGAAAAGATAATTATGTAAGATAAGGCAATTTTACTTTAAGATGAAAAGTATAATTACAGAATTTTAAAATGTAGTAGGGGCAGTGGAGAGCATATTAAACATTGAAAACGGAATAAATAATTTAAGTTGTCTGTTCAAAAAAAGAAAATCTCCTAGAATTCAGAAAGAAGCATAGTGAGATGAAATAAGATGAGCAAAAACATCACAGTAAATCTGAAAGTGGCAATAACAGTCTGAGGGAAAAAACACCCACGAAGAGCAGGTAAAATTAATTTTTAAA